>NC_091476.1:151507535-151824723 GCF_036971445.1 Narcine bancroftii
TTGGTAACGTCTGAGTCCCTTTTTTCCCATTGTGTGCTTTGGTTGATCAATGTGACCAATAAATAGATGGTAGCAGTGTGAATTGAGCTCACTACGTTTGTCATTTTAAAAAGGTCTTTTAGACATACAGCACTGTCACGAGCCCATGTCACCAAATTACACCCAATTGACCTACAACCCCCATATGTTTTGAATGGTGGGAGGAAACTGGAGGCCCTGGGAAAATCCACACAGACTCAGGGAGAGTGTACAAACTCCTTATAGACAGTATTGGATTCAAACCCCAGACCTGATTGCTGGCGTGGTAACTGCGTTGCTCTAACCGTGTCATCAGTTAATTACTGATCGCTCATCTTACCTACCAATGATCCCTAATGATACCAAATACAAGTGCACATTGCTATAACTTTCCATTACCAAAGGAGATTGAAGAGGTGACTGACTGAAGTCATAAAGAACTGATTGGATAACTGTAATTACCTCTATTGAGGGAATCAATGACATAAATCAAGGATGGAGACCAGGAAACATCATTTAATATAAAAGGAGTATGAATTTTGATTTTGGAGAAAGCTGTGATAATAGACTGATTCTGAAGGAAAATTTTTGAAATTAAAAAAAAATTATTAATTTTTAAAAATTTAGGCATACAGCACGATAACAGGCCATTTTGGCCCACAAATCCATACCGCCCAATTTACACCCAATTAACCTGCATGACATGGGAGAACATACAGACTCCTTACCGACAGCATGGGATTCTAACCCCGGTCTGATCGCTAGCGCTGTAAAGGCGTTGTGCTAACCACTACGCCGATTGTGTTGACCTTGTTGCAATGACTTTCAAACCTGGCAGAGAGAAGCTTTACACCATTAACCATTGATCTTTGCAATGAATCCATCTGCAGTAATTAAGAGTCAAATAATTTCATTTTGAACAGAAGGCTGCAGCAACCATAAGGTGCATGTAACTTGACAGTATTTACACCATCTGTACTTGTTTTCCTTAAAAGAGACAAATTTCCTCTCAAGAAAATACAGTAAAACCCCTCCTATCTGGAATTCAATTCAAGCATTTGGCTGCTTCCTACAACTGGCAAAATAATTGTGGAAAATACAATAAATAGGTAAAAAATTTGGAAGTTTAAAATTGGTGCCTTGCTGTTATTTCGCCAATCTATGTAGCATGCAATCTCAAGCAACTGGAAAATTCACTTATCTGGCTTCTACCAATCCCCCTAGGTGCCTGATACCAGAGGTTTTTACGGTAATTGAAATGTTTTCCCTATTTCTTTGACAGATACCATTTTGGTGACTGAGACCTGATGATAAATTTTCGCTGCCTTTTTCTGAATTCCCTGTAATGTATCCTTTCAGCACAATGGGATTTATGAAGGCAAGAAATTTGCCAGATCAGCACAAGGATTTGTGTAGGTTACACAGAATAAGCCAGGCATGAGGAGAAGATTCAGCAACAACAATTCACCTTGAAGAAGGCCTCAGGCCTGAAATATTGGTTACATGTCTTTACCTCCTACGGATTCAGTGAGATCGGCTCAGGTCCTCCAGCACTTCTGTGTTTTTACTACAATCACAGTGTCTGCAGACTTTTGTGTTTCACCACGTTTGCAGGTGACATCTTTAAGATGAGACTTGAAGCCATGTCTGCTCTCTTACTTGGATGTATTATCCCAAGACACCATTCAAATTACAGAAGGGACTAGACTCCAGTAATAATTTAATTTCATCTTTTAATTTAATCATTGTGGTTTTACCTTCATCATTGTATGTACCAGTTCATTGTGTGTGTGTGTGTGTGTGTGTATTTTGTTCCCAAGCTATTTTCCCCACATTTGTTTTAATTGTCCGCTATTACTTTCCAATGGCTGCTGTAAACTCTGTGTGTGTGTGTGTGTGTGTGTGTGTGTGTGTGTGTGTGTATTTTGTTCCCAAGCTACCCAAGCTACATTTTCTCTATGGTTTCTCGACGTTTGTTTTCAACAGCTGCTGTAATCTGTGTGTGTGTGTGTGTGTGTGTGTGTGTGTGTGTGTGTGTGTGTGTGTGTGTGTGTGTGTGTGTGTGTGTGTGTATATGTGTGTGTGTGTGTGTGTGTGTGTGTGTGTGTGTGTGTGTGTTGCATCTGTTACTATTTCCAACACATTGCCTTCTGTAAATAAAATCCTTCCCTATCAAAACTGCATGTCCAGAGTCCTTGCCTTGGAGACCTACCAAAACTGTTTTCTCACTCACAACAGATGGTAACATTATTACAGATCATTCTGAGATAAATTATACATTCAGGAAATTTTTATCTCGACTTTACACTTCTGAATTCACAAATGATTGTAATTTGATGGAAAATTTCCTGGATTGTTGAAATGTTTTCTTTGGATGACTAAATGAGCCTATATTGCATGAGAAATAGTTTCTGCTATTTCTTCACTACTTAATGGAAGAGCTCCAGGACCTGATGGGTTTCCTGTGGAGTTTTTCAAATCTTTTTCTCAATTTCTTTAATCTCAACTAAGTTTAGGAAAGGTAATCTTCCAGCAACACTTAGTGAAGTGTATATATCTCTCATAGCAAAGAAAGGTAGAGATGCAATTCTTACAGACCAATTTCTTTATTAAATGTTGATGTAAAAATTCTGGCTAAAGTTTTGGCCTGTAGATTGATGAATATTTTGCCATCTATCATCTCTAAAGATCAACTGGGTTTATTAAAAACCTATTACTCTTATTTTAATATACATCATTTATTGCATATTTTGTACTTACCTTCCAGTGCAGCTCCAAAATGTGTTCTCTCCCTTGATGCAGAGAAAGTGTTTGATTGAGTTGAATGGATATATTTATTTGCGATCTTAGAAAATTTCAATTTTGGATCAAGTTTTATTTCATGGATTAAATTATTGTATTCATACCCTATGGCTTCAATTCTCACTAATTTTCAACAATCAAAGCTTTTCAATCTCCAATAGGGAACTTGTCAAGGGGGTCCTCTAAGTCTATTACTTTTTGATTTGGCCTTATTGCCATTAGCGATTGCATTTCAAGAGTGTGGGGACATTTCATGGATTTGTAGAAGGGAATGGAGCATAAATTTTCCCTTTACACAGATGATCTTCAACTTTACTTATCAAATTCTGACTTCTTTACTATCCACACTGTCAATAATTTCCCAATTTAGTAAGTTTTCGCAATATAGATTAAATCTGTATAAAAGTGAACTTTTCCATTAGAATACACCTGCATCAGATATACTAATTTCCCTTTTAAGATTGTGGAAAACCATTAAAATATCAGTTACAAAGAAAGTAAACTTTCTTAAATTATTAAAACATGTGAAACAGTTTTTTAACACAATGGTTGCCCCTTTCTTTAGCCGGTGTTTTAAAATAAGTATCTTACCTAAATTTTTATACCTTTTTCAGTCTATACCAATTTTCATTCCCAAATCGTTTTTTGATTCACTTGATTCAATTATATCATCTTATACATGGAAGGGTATGTGCTCTCATCTAAAGAAAATTCATTTTCAAGAACCTAAAAGGTACAGAGACATGGCTCAATCTAATTTCAAATTTTATTATTGAGAGATCATTAATAACCTTATGTTTTGGGTACATTTTCATAACCAAGTGAACTATCCTGTATTGGTAACAATGGAGTTGAACGCCATTAAAAACATTTCCGTTTCAGCAATTCTTAGATCCTCACTTCCTTTCTCTTTAACTAAATCAATTGATAATCCTGTTGTTAGGTGCACTGTGACAGTTTGGGTGCAGTTTAGAAAACATTTTGGACTTCATGGTTTTTCTCTGTCAAGCCCTATTTTATCCAATCATCTTTTCCAACCTTCTTTGCAAGATCTTGTTTTTCATGAATGGTTAAGATTAAGTATTGAATGTTTCAAAGGTCTTTTTATTGATAAGTTTTGCATCATTTGAACACCTTTCTGAAAAGTTCAATTTACCAAAATACTTATTATTTTCAGATATCTGGAAATCAGAGATTTCTTAAATCTCAGATATCTGATTTTCCTTGGACACCTGATGTGAACATTGTTTAACACTTTTGCATACATTTGATATCAATTATTTATGATAAATTGGTGGGTTTGAGACATGCCCCCTAGTTAAAATTAATAATGTCTGGGAACAGGATTTAAGGCTCTTGTTTATGGACAAGGTCTAGGATCTAATTTTTAAGCTGGCTAATACTATATCCTTGTGTGCCTGTCATTGCCTGTTACAATTCAAAGTTGTACATAGGGTCTATATGTCTAAAGTTAAATGATCTCATATTGATTCAGATGTAAATTCTTGTAGGGATAAATGTAAGAGAGGAGAGGCTTCTTTAATTCATATGTTCTGGATGTGTCTTTTGAAAAATATTGGAGGGAGGTATTTCAAAATGTATCTTTAAATCTTAATGTAAATTTAGAGCCTAATCCTTTGGTTGCTCTTTTTGGTACAACTGGAGAGGATGATATTCTTTTAACTCCAATTAAATATCGTACTTTGTCTTTTGCATCGGTCTTGGCTAGACATGCAATATTGTTTAGATGGAAGGATGCTGCCCCGCCCACTCATGCTCAATGATTGAAGGACATTATGTCTTGTTAAAATTTTAAAAAGATTATTTACTCAATTAATTATTCATGTACAAGGTTTCAATTCATAACCTCTATGGATAATATTATTTTCCAGCCATGCTGCTGAATTGTTGAACCCCTGGTGGTCATCAGTCCACCCAGGGATTTTATGTTCTGACTCCGGGGTTCCCTTTCTAGCTGTGGGTCACCTCCTGCTGCCCCCATTGGTGAGCAGGTAAACAATAATGCATACACCTGTCAGGACATCGACACACACATTTGTTAGTACAATTTCCCACCTGGTTGTACTCCACGAGTGTCCAGCCGAAACCTTTTGAATGCTGCTTGCAGGTTCAGTGGGCTCACAGAGGGACAAGTCTGGACACAAGTGTTACAATCAAGGGTAACTTTATTGAACACATGGGAGACAAACAGGAAGACATCAAACAATTCTTAATTACTCTACTACTAAACAACTATATAGATATTCACATCTAGCCCAAGGTGAACTCCAATACCTATCTTCTAACCACTCCCACACATGTACACACTTCAGAGACACTGAAGTGTCTCTAATTATATCACCATTCAAGTTTGGTGACATAATTGGAGTGTTGTATTTTATTCCTGGTCAACCCTGGTGTGAAGTCGGGACCAGGCCTCAGCTCAGAAGCCCAGTGGTCTATATATGAGCAGAGGCTAAGGCTGGGACAGCCAGCTGCACTGACACCTGACCTTGGATTTGTTCCTGCTTTCTGTTTTACAATGTGTATTCTGGTGGTCAGGAATTTATCTGACTCACACACTGGTCAGCAGCTGTCTTTTAAGTTCATGTAAAGAAACTATAGATTGCTGGACTATATTGACTGACTCCTTCATTTCTTAAAGAGAATGATTACATTTGGAATTATGATATAAAAATCAAATGTGAATGAAGTTCTGCTAATCGTTGCAGCCAAGGCCAGAAAGAATACTTGGTGGGAAATGTGAGTGGGAATTCATGGATATCGAGAAGTGAATGAAAGTTTCTGCCACTGGAAGTGAGCACTGCTTTAAATTACACTGTCTCTTATCAATGGTAGTGGTGTGAGAACTCACCAAGAGGGCACGTCAAGTTCAAAAAGATTGATCGATTTGCCAAGATATTGTCAACATTGAACAAAGGCTCATGCACACTTTAATTCAATAGTTTTCAAGAATACAGTTATCAAACATAGATCACAACGTCCTTGAGTCAACAGTGGAAATTGCACGATTAACAGATTACTGAATATGCTGAGTATAGATCTGCAGTTAATTAAAAATAGAAAATAAAAGCACGCATTGTGAGATCTTATGCTTAAAGCTTATTTCTCTCTTCAGCGAGATCAACTAACCCTCTACCTTCTATGTTCTCTTCTATTCCCCTGTTGCACAAAAATCAATCACAACCTTGTATATACACCATGACTGAACATCCATACCCTTAGGAGTAAAACACCTCTATCATTAAAAATAAAATCTCTCTTTATCATTGTTCTAAATGACTGAGCTCTTAATCTGAGACCAGTATTCAGTGCCTGAGGAGACAGCATCTCAACCTTAACCTGTGTTGTCTTATCAGTTTCATATGTTTTAGTGGTATAACCACTATAAACTCCAATTAATGAAGTCTCTTCTCGCTGAATGTCTCCTAAAGCTATTAATTCCTCATTCCAGAACCAGTTTGGTTAATCTGCACTCCATCAGATTTCTTTCTTTCAAGGCTATTTCTATCTTTCAAGACTGAGACCAAAATTGCACACAGTAATTCTCACTAAAATCCAATACAGTCTCTGAAAGATTTCTTTGATCCTGTAGTTCAACCAATTTGTAATAAAAGTCAACACACATTCATCTTGTTAATTGTCTGCATATTAACATCCTTTACTGTATATACCAGGATTCCAAACTCCCTCATTGCTCCAAGATAACCTGTTGTCTTGGTACTTCTTCCAAAGTGAGTAATGCATAAGTCCCAATAAAAGGTCCTGACCTAAAACTTTGACTGAACATTTCTACCCTTGGATGTTACCAGACCTGCAGTGTTTGTCTAGCTTCTCATTATTTGCTTAACACATTACAACATTTCCTGCCTTCTTGTCCAATCACATGTTCATGTTCCTTTGCAAACATTTCAAGATTCATGATTCTTTTATGTAGGGCACAAAGGAGTGCAGAAGAACAGAGAGAGCTGAGAGTATAGATACATAGTTCGCTGAAAGTGTCATAACAGGTAGATAGAGTTGTAAGGAGACCTTTTGGCATATTGGCCTTCATAAATCAAAGCATTGGATGTAGGAGTTGGGATGTTACGGAAGAGTTGTACAAGTTATTGGTGAGGCCAAATTTGGAGTATTGTATTAAGTTTTGGTCACCTAACTATAGGAAAGATAGCAATAAGATTGAAAGAGTGCAGAGAAGATTTATGAGGTTGTTGCTCAGGGAAAGGTTAAACAGGTTAGAACTCTTTTCCCTAGAGCATAGAATTTGTTTTCAGGCAAGGATGTGTACCGTAAATGGAAGGACTTCAAAAGCAAAATTTTGAGAGTGCAACGTTTGCACTCTGGATTAAAGGCAAAGTTAACAGACATAGGGAACCTTAGATTTCAAGGAATATTAGCAATCTGTTTAAGAGGAAGAGCAGATATAGATAACAAGGAGCAAATGAAGTACTAGAAAAGTATGGAAAATATAAGAAAATACTTTAGAAGGAAATAGGCAAGACTAAAAGAAGACATGAGGTTGCTTTGGCAGATTGTAAACCCGAAGGGTTAAGAGTAAGAGACAAAATTGGTCCCCAGTACATCAGCGCGGTCATCTATAATTCCCTGAAAGTGACATCACAGGTAGACAGGGTTGTAAAGAAAGCTTTTGCATCTTGGCTTTCATAAATCAAAGTACTGGGTATAGGAGTTGGGATGTTATGGTGAGGTTGTATAATACATTGGTGAGACCAAATTTGGAGTATTGTGTGCAATTCTGGTCACCAAATTACAGGAAACATATCGTAAGATTGAAAGAGAGCAGAGGAGATTTACTAGGATGTTGCCGGGTCTTCAGGAGTTGAGCTGCAGGGAAAGGCTAAACAGGTTAGGACTTTATTCCTTGGAGTATAGAAGAGTGAGGGGAGATTTGATAGAGGTTTGCAAAATTATGAGGGGATGGACAGCGTAAATGCGAGAAGGCTGTTTCCATTTAGATAAGAGGAGATAAGGAGGTCATGGCTTTAGGGTGAAAGGGAAAAGGTATAGGGGAGACATTAGGGGGAAATTCACTCAGAGAGTAGTTGGAGTGTGGAACAAGCTGCCATCTGACATGGTAAATGTGGGATCACTCATACGTTTTAAGGATAAGTTTGTTAGATATATGGATGAGAGGGGGTCTGTAGAGTTATGGAATGGGTGCAGGTCGGTGCGACTAGCGGAATGATGTTTTGGCACAGACGAGAAGGGTCAAATAGCCTGTTTTCTGTGCTGTAGTGTCCTATGATTCTATGGTTCTAAGAATAAAGGGAGATCTTATATTTAACATGATGAGGGGTATAGATAGAATAAATGTAGGTAGGCTTTTTCCACTGAGGGTTGGTGAGATGGAAGCCAAAGAACATGAGTTGAGAGTGAAAGGAAAAAAAAGTTTAGGGGGAACCTCTTCACACAGAGAGTGGTGGGACCTGCCAGCTGAAGTGGTGAATGCAGGCTCAATTTTAACACTTAAGAACAATTTGGACAAGTATACGAATGAATGGGGTGCAGGTCATAGTAAAAAAAATTCAGCACAAACTGAAAGCGCCTGTTTCTGTGCTGCAGTATTCTAATGCTACGAAGAAGGATGAACATGATCTCATAAAATTTAGTTTGCAATGAATTACTTAGTTTGCAAATAAGCCGATGAATAAAGAACACTAACAATCATCATTTTCTCTTTAAAGTCTATATTGCCACTAAAGCAATGACAGTTGATATCAACTTGCCTCAGTTGCAATAAAATTTAATAGCACTATGTATACATAAAGTTAAAATTCTGGGAATTTTGAAAGGCTATCTTCTCCGAGTAATTCACTCTAACTATTTTATTGTCAATAGTGATTTGTATTTGCAGGAAAATAGGTATTTACTCCATGCCCTTTAGTAATCTCAAGTCAAGTCAACCACCCTATGCCCTCTTTATAATGGAAATGGGAGTTCAATGCATGCCATTTAAAGTGGAGCGAAGTTATAACCTGTGTTAGCTCTATGGAACTGGAATAACCTGCAACCTGCTGGATGAACGCAGCTGGTCAGGCAACATTCAGGGAATATATAGTCAACGTTTCAGGCAAAACACTCTGCAGAAAGGTGTGGGTTTGGATGAACTGATTAACTCTTTAAAAACTGTCAGAAGTAAATGTTCCATTATTGTCATGTAATACTACATTTAGAATGTAACATACTTTGACCAGCACCCTTCACAGAAACCTACAGCAACTGATGTTCATGGGCAGTCTCCCCTCTGAGTACTGACCTGTCCTGTTCCTGCTTAGCTTCTGAATCAGACAATCCCAGCCGTGTTCAGGCTATTTATTAGGTGTTGTAGTATGATGGGTGGAAGGACTGGATCTATAATGCACAATGTAATGACGGCAAAAGAGCAATATAATTACGGTAAGCAGAACTGACATGGACTTACAAAAGGAGAATATGCTTGACTAACCTTTGTGCATATGTTTAACCTTAGAAAGGAGGTATTTACCAATGAGAGCATGCATCAAAAGTTCACCAGAATTGCTTTCAGGGATGGCAGGTTTGTTGTATGAGGAGAGAAAGAGCGACCGGGATTATATTTTCTAGAGTGAAACACGAAGTCTACAGATGCTGTGATTGTAGTCAAAACAGCTGGAGGAACTCAGCTGGTATTGCAGTGTTCATTGGAGGGAAAGGTATATAGCCAACATTTTGGCCCTGAGGCCTTCTTCAAGGTGAATAGTTGTTACTGACTCATCTCCTCATGCCCATCTTATTACCTTCACAAACCTTTGGGCTGAGCCAACTCATTTATGACTCAGCTTGCCCTCATTAATCCCATTGTATTGAAAGGATACGCTACAGCATCCCATGGACACTGCAAGACCAGCTGAGTTCCTCCAGCATTTTAAGTCAATAGAGATAAGTTAAAGTGTGATTCTGTTTTCATGTTTAAAGATAATTAAAAGTAACTTTTGTTTAAGTTACCATTTGTCTTGGTGAATATCTATTGATGCTGGGTTTTGGGGTCCTCTGGGCTCGCAACAATGGAAAATGAGCCATAATCTTAATGCATGGTGGAGCTGGTTAAAAAGGCTGAATGGATCAAGGTTGCTCCTATTTCTCATGTTCTTATGTCCTTTTCCAGGACTTTGTAGCTGCTTCTTTGGGTTTTGCAGTATTGCTAATAGATAAGAATAATAAAGTAAATTGAAGGCATACATCATATTTTCTTTTCTTCAAGATTCACTTATTGCATGTAATAAAAAACAGTGCAATATTACACAAAATTCGCTTTAACCTGCTACAAGGCAGACAGATTTGCCATCGGTAGAAATTGCCTGAAGTATCTCTTACAATCAGAGAAAGTGAAGTAAAAGTGAGTCCTCTCAAAGTCATCGAAGGTCTGTGGATTCACCTTCAGTATTTCAGCACCCCCTGCACCCACATAGAGCCCAGTCCAAACCATCAGTAGCACGAGCTCCAGATCCGAACCTCTGACATGATCAGGAACCCTTCAGCGCCCTTGGCACCCTCTCGCATCCCAGTTCTGATATGTGGCACCCCTACAGCCAATCTTGAGCCAGCCTCCAGTAGTCTGCAGCCGGTGTGACTCCCTCGTCGGCTGCAGCCTGCTTGGGTTCCTCGCCTCAATCGCAGAACCCCTCACTGGTCCATCCCTGTGGTCACCATTCCGTGGGTAGTCTCCTCTGCTGGTATGTAACAAAGAAATAAATGTATTCCTTTTACATTATTTAAATTGCAAGTGTGAAGTAGATTGTAGTAACATCAATAAATCAACTTTTGAATGTATTGCATCAAATCGACTGCAAGGTTTGCCAGTTTCTCAGCACAAGCTTAGCTGCATAGGATATTGTTGAGACCACATGAAGTTTTTTTTGCAATTCTGGTCACATAGCTTTTGGAAAGATGTTATTAAGCTGGAGTGGGTTCAGAAAAATATTCACAAAAATGTTTCCAGAACTGACAAGCTATAAAATGAGTAAAACATGAACGTCTGCAGATGCTGTGATTGTAGAAATGCTGGAGGAACTCAGCATATCTTACAACAGCCATAGGAAGGAAAAGTATATTACCGACATTTCAGGCCTGAGTCCTTTCTCAAGGTATGAGTAGAAAGCAGGCAGGCACCTGTATTATAAGGCTGGGGGAAAGGTAAGAATGGGAGGAGGAGGAGTGCAGACCAACAGATTAAAAAATGTCAATGGATATGATAAGGGGACAAGAGAAAAGAAAGGTGGGAATTGAATGGGGGCGGGTGGTCTGTGAAAGGAGACAGAAGGAAAGGGAAGAGAGAAACAGAGACAGAGCCGGAGCAAAGGAAACAGGGAAAGACGTGGGAGTTGGGGGAATGGAAACCGGATAAGTCGATGTTAATGCCGTCCAGCTGGAAGGTGCCCAGCTTGAATATGAGGTGCTGTTCTTCCAATTTGCAGGTGGACTCAGCTTGGCAGTGCATAAGACCATATAAAGTGAGGCTGGTTAGACTAGGATATTTTTTTCCACAATTCAGGAGGCTGAGGAATATCTGCTATGTCATTGCAGCCAATTACTCCCGATAGCTGCTATATTTAATGAATCAGCAGTATATGACTGGGGGCATCTAACGGACAATCTGGGCTTCTGCAGGAAATGTTCTGACCTCTGTGCTTATGCAATCCATTCATTGGAAGTGAATGCTTGATGATTGATGCAGACTCTGAGCATTGAAATGCTTTATTATGCTATGCCCCTAAAACCTTCTTCTTTCTTCTTCTTCTTCTTCTTTGGCTTGGCTTCGCAGACAAAGATTTATGGAAGGGTATGTCCACGTCTGCTGCAGGCTCGTTGGTGACTGACATGTCCGATGCGGGACAGGCAGGCACGGTTGCAGCGGTTGCAAGGGAAAATTGATGGGTTGGGGTTGGGTGTTGGGTTTTTCCTCCTTTGTCTTTTGTCAGTGAGGTGGGCTCTGCGGTCTTCTTCAAAGGAGGTTGCTGCCCGCCAAACTGTGAGGCGCCAAGATGCACGGTTGGAGGCGATATCAGCCCACTGGCGGTGGTCAATGTGGCAGGCACCAAGAGATTTCTTTAAGCAGTCTTTGGACTTCTTCTTTGGTGCGCCTGTGTCTCGGTGGCCAGTGGAGAGCTCGCCATAGAACACGATCTTGGGAAGGCGATGGTCCTCCATTTTGGAGACGTGACCCACCCAGCGCAGTTGGGTCTTCAGCAGCATGGATTTGATGCTTGCGGACTTCACTGAACAACCAGACTCCATGATCACTCAACACTCTCAATGAACTTCAAGATATTTCATACAGAAACTAGCTACCCTAGGAAAGTCCCATCTACTACAGTCTTCCCAAAATCTTCAATTCTAGCCTCTTTCCATGAAGACAGGTCTTTCTTTAACAAGTGGTTGTGCTTGTTTCAAACCCGAAGTGAAACTGAACTACCTACCACCTTCCCTTCTGTTACTGTCAATGCTTTCTAATTATTATGCCCTGCCTATATTTTCCCCTGGGGCTCTGGTTTCTTCCCACCGTTTGAAATGTACTGAGGGGGCAGGTTAATTGGGTGTAAATTAGGTAGCATTGACTTGTGCGCCAAAAGGCCTGTTGCCATGCTCTATTTATGTCTCAAAAAATTTAGAAATACCAAAGAAAGCTCAACAGATCAGGCAGCATCAATGAAAAGTAAAGCAGTTAACATTTTGTGTCCCTACGCAGTTGGTAGAGAAGAGATATGACACTGCAGTTGCATGGAAGAGAGGCATGATGGAATCGAGATGGAGAGAGAGAGAGAGAGAGAGAGAGAGAGAGAGAGAGTTGTGAAGGGATACATTCCTTTGAAATGCTTAAAGGGAAAGGGAGCAATGTGTCCCTGATGTGGTGTACTTGTGAAGGATGATCGAATATATCCAGGGAAAGGGCCAGGTGAACTCCAATCTTCCTCTGTGGAGGAAGAACAGGGGAGGAGAAGAAGTGGAAATGAAAGGTATGTTTAAAATGACAGAAGTATACACAGTCATGCACTGCATAGCATCCGTTTGGGCAACATCTGACCACATATATGTGCGTGGTTCTGTATAATAAAGCAGAGATCCCGATTGGAGAATGGAACATAGTGGACATAACCGGATGTAGCAAATACAACAGCTTCCCGCATGCAACACATGTATCTCATGTCTCTTGTATACAAAGCAATTGTGCTGCCAGGCGTATAATGGAACAGTACATATATAACTTATAATATATCTTAATAGTCATACTAAATGCCCATGTTACTGGCTTATGTATATACTATACATTCTATCACTACTTCAATGTGAACTTTTCCTACTTACCAATAAAAAGTTTGCAGCACAATACAGTTTAATCCTACTTAACCCATATATTACCTTGACAGATATAATAGCTGAAATACAGTACTGTACGTGTACAGTATCTTGGCTATTTAGTCACTACAGTATCCCATATCACTTTGCTAAGTATATAATAGGGTTGTTACACCATGTCCAAATCGCATAATGTCCTATTTCACAGAACGTATCATGGACATTAAGAGATGCACTGTACTGTATGACATAAGACAAGGTTTCTTTCATTATGGTAGGATGGAATCTATGGCCTAGGAAGACATTTCAGAGCGCCAACAGTGTGAAATGCAATAGAGGCTGATGAAATGAGAGAATGGAATGGTTTCTTTATAGGATGCAGGGTGGGAGGAAGTCTAATCAAGGAAGCTGTAAGAGTCTGTTGGTTCATAATGGATACAGGACCTATTGGATGTTAGCTAACCTCTGACCATGTTGCTTCTTTTTGAATTCAGATTCAGATTTCAGATTTATTGTCACAGTACGCATACAAATCTGAGATACTTTTTCCAGCAAGCAAGTCAGAATTACTTCTTATTGGTAGTGCAAAAGAAAAACTTCACCCAAAAGAACAGGTAAAGAAATAAAGAAATGTAAACAAACTGATTGTGCAAGACAAAGAGAGAAAAAATCAATAAAGTGCACTAGTACGAGTCCTTAAATGAGTCCCTGATTGAATTTGTTGTTGAGGAGCCAGATGGTGCAGGGGGAGCAGCTGTTCCTGAACCTGGTGGTGCTAGACTTGTGGCACCTACACCTCTTTCCTGATGATAGCAATGAGAACAGAGAGTGTGCTGGGTGGTGTGGATCTTTGAAGATTGCTGCTGCTCTCCAATGACAACGTTCCCAGGAGATGTTGTCAATGGTGGGGAGTGTTTTGCCTGTGTCTATTACCTTTTGCAGGGCTTTACGCTCAGGGGTACTGGTAACCCCATACCAGACTGTGATGCATCTGGTCAGCACACTCTCCACCATTCACCTGCAGAAATCTGCCACAATTTCCAAGGTCATACCAAACCTCCGCACACTCCTGAGGAAGTAGAAGTGCTGACGTGCTTTCTTCACAATGCCATGAGTGTGCTAGATCCAAGAAAGATGCTCTGAGATAGTGACTCCCAAGAACTTAAATTTGCTCACCCTCTCCACCTTCCATCCTCCAATGATCAATCGATTTTTCGCCTCTCATTTTCTCTTCCTGAAGTCAACAATCAGCTCTTTGGTTTCGGAGAGACTGTGGTTGTTGTTGGTGCACCGTTCAGGCAAGAGAGTAGTCAGAATAATAATAAATCTGTTGCCAACTTATCACAGAAAATGTGCGTGAAAAGACAAACAATTCACCCAGTATCCCAGATCTCATGTTTTGACACTCCTATTGGAGGATTTTCTTGCTATGTTGCAGTGGGATTACATTGCTATTGAATATGATATCTTCTTAATCCCTGCAATAGAAAGCTTTGTTACATTTCCACATATACTGCATTGTAGAATTACTGTATAATTTAAGTGTTGGTGTGTGCTGGAAATACATCATGGTTGATTAGGCAATTTCAAGGTATTCTGCTTTATTTTATTTATATTTTTAATATAGTAAGAAGCTGCAGCAGAAATCACTGTCATTATACATTTATTACAGCTTATATTCTCCTAAACAAATCTATGGAGAGTCTGCATGGAAACAAATCAAAGGGGATAATATTTAACCTCTTAAAACTATTGCGATTTGTTCTCCTACTCCACACTGCCATAGAAAGTGTAGCTTTGCTTGATAAAAGGGTTGATTCAGAAAGACTTATTTTCTAATGATTCCAAAAGTCCTCAGAGAAAAGATCAGATAAATAAGACTTGAAGGCAGATGATTGTAATTAGTCACCAAGATGAAACATTTGGCTTTGAGTTGGATCAATGAGTGCAAATTTCTTTTTTAGGTCATGGTTTACATGGTAACAAAGTTGAGTGATATATTGCTAGAACAAGAGAGATCGAAACCTTTCTTCACGTTAATCAATCAAGAGAGACAGTGTTTCACAGCATACTGACAGGTTGAGGAGAAAAAACATGAAGAGACAGACTGTGAAATAAGTGCCATCAAGCCTAGATTCACTCCCAGTCAAAGAAAAAAATACATATATATATATATATTGTGTATATACATGTACAGTATATGTGTGTGTGTATATATATATATATATATATATATACATACACAATAGATTTGTATGTATCTATGCATAAATATGTGTGTATACACACTCACACACACATGCCAATATGTACACACATGTATATATAGATATCATCAGAGTTTCCAGCACTGATTCATGCTTAACATCACTGGTCACATTAATCATTTTATTTTACCCTGCCACCTTTACCCCAATTCCCTACTTAATTTAATATCCTGACTTAATTTAAGCAATTTGAGAAGGTTAGGTAATTACTAGAGACCAAAGACGATCTTTTCTCCAGGCTGTTTATGTTGCCACAATTTGCTAATCCAATATTGTAAGAATTTAATAGTAAAGCTATATGAAACCAATAAATTCTTAAAATGAAATTAAAATCACTCCCTCTGATGAATGCTGTGCTTAGCATACCCAATGAGTATCACCAGACTTAGATGATGGCAGACCTGGCAGGTTGGAAGGTATGAATTACTCTATAAGAAAGGAGGCAGCAACAAATAGAGGACAAGGAAGACTGTCATCCTTTGTCAGAAGAATGCTCAAATACTCAGGAATAACAGTCTGGCAAACTGACTGAAAAGAGGAAAGAAAATTTTCAGTATCAGCTATTTATTAGTTACATAAATTACTTCGATGAAAAGTCTGGAGGAGTGGGGATGAGGATTTGGCCACTTAACACTGAGATAATTTTCTTCTCTCAACAGATTAAAAATCCTTTGAATTCTCAGCCGTAAAGCTAGAAGGTGAGTCAGTGAACACGTTCAAGGCTGAGATAATTTTGCATACAGGAATGCAAAGGGCCATCGATTAAAGGCAAGAAAATGGAGTTAAGACCAATGATCAATTTAGCCACCTTCTTATAGGATGTAAGTGTGAGTTTCAGGGGTCAGATCTCCCATCTCTACTTCTAATTATGTTTAAATTTATTGTACTCTACTGCCTGTGTCCCCCAAATACACCAATTAACCTACAATCCCCACAGGCTTTTGAAGGGTGAGTGAAAACAGGAGAACCCATAGGAATCCCAGACATGGGGAGAAAGCATACACTCCTCAGATATAGCGCAAGACTTGAACCCGGTTTGTGGGTGCTGCCCTATTCTGGTCTAAAATTACTTCTATTTAAAAATATATATTCAGTATGTGAATTGGGGCACAACAGTTTATTCATTAGAATTTATGATGAAAAATCTTTTAGTGCCTATGTAAATTAACAAAGCTTGAATTTTACTTTTGACCAAGAGACCTGGCGCTGGGTGGATGGTTGAGGGTGAGCAGAGTTCAGGTAAGGCGCCAGTGGAGAGCTCTGGGAGTTGGGCATTTTCATTGGCAGGAAGCTAATCTGGACGAATCTACTCTTGAACAGAGAAAGTAAGGACATGTCAAAATGCATTTGGTTCCTGATTGTCCTTCAGAAAAGATGATCTTCCATCCTTGACCAGTTTGTTGGACAGGTAGTTTCCCAGGCCAAAAGTAAATGGTAGGGCACTGAGGAGCATGGGAGAACTAAGGATCTGGGAATTCAGATACTGTTCATAATTCCAGAAAGTGGCATCACAGGTAGATAGGGTTGTAAATTCAGCACATTGACCTTCATAAATCAAAGTATTGAATACAGGAGTTGGGATGTTATGGTAAAGTTGTATAAGTCATTGGTGAAGTCAAATTTGGAGTATTGTGTGAAGTTTTGGCAACTAACTACAGGAAGGATGTCAATAAGATTGAAAGATTGCAGAAAGGATTTACTAGGATGTTGCTGGGAGTTCAGGAACTGAGTTATAGGGAAAGGTTAAACAGGTTAGAATTTATTCCCTGGAGCATAGAAGTATAAAGGAAGATTTGATTAAAGTATACAATATTATGAGGGGTATAGATAGAGTAAATGAAACTGGGATTTTTTTAACTGAAGGTAGGTGAGTTTCAAACTAGATAAGGGTGAAAGACAAAAGTTTAGGGGGAACATTAGGGGGCACTTCTTCACACAGAGTGGTGGTAGTTTGGAATGAGCTGCCAGCTGAAGTGGTGAATGTGGGCTCAATTTTAACACGTAAGAAAAATAATTAGACAGGTACATTGATGGGAGGGGTGTAGATGGCTATGACTGGGTGCAGGTCAGTGGGGCAGAATAATAGTTTGGCACAGACTAGAAGGCCCCAGAGGCCTGAATCCTGTGCTGTAATGTTTTATGGTTCCATGGTTCTAACAGACTAATCAAGCATGGAGAGTAATTTCTATGCTGTAATCTTGGGTCATAACTGTCATTATATCAACAGGGAGGAGCTCATGAAAGATTAGGAATTCTTGAACATTTGTTGTCATCAGTTATCAAATCTGTTATTGAAATGTTTATCTTATCAGCATATGGAAAGAATAAGGTATGAAGCTTTGTGGCCACTTACTTTCGAGGTCTGTTCTATTTCTTAAACAATTGATCCTTTTTGGTGTAAAGATGAAGATAACCAATCACACTTTCAGAAAGCACAGTTTGAGGTCAGATGGTGCTTGCTAGAGAAACTATTGTATTACATCCTGATCTTTTTGCCCAATGACTGAATGCAATAATTTTCCAGCCAGATAATAATCTGAAGTGATATTCCAAGTTTGCTTTCTTCTCCCTAGGACTTTCACTTCTGAGACTGAATCAATTGGCAGTGCTGAGATCAAGTATCTCCACAAATTCATATACTTGCATTGCCTGGGACTCAATTTATTCAATAAATGTACCACAGTTGGACGCTGTTGGTGATTCAGTTGTACAATCTGCTCTGATGATCTCAGGCCATGATGCACAGTGAAGAAACCATTCCACTGATGATGCTATAGCCTTGTCCCTTCATTCCATCCTGACCCTAGAGAATGATGCCTCATACGCCAAGATGCTGTTTATTGACCTCAGCTCAGCATTTAATACAATTGTCCCCCAGAAGCTAGTTGAGAAGCTGACCTCACTGGGACTCAACACCCCTGTCTGTAACTGGATTCTGGACTTCTTAATGGAAAGACCACAGGCTGTCCGGATCAGTAGCAAAACCGACCACCGTCACACTGAGCACTGGCAGGCAGATGACACAACAGTATTTGGCCTCATCAACAACAACGATGAGTCCCATGGTAGAGAAGAGGTGGAAAATCTCATGATATTGTACGAGAGATAACATACTGAGTCTGAACATGGACAAGAAGAAGGGGATGATCTTGAACTTCAGGAGGACCAGTCTCCACTATATGTCAATAACTCTGTAGTAGAGAGAGTGGAGAGCACCAAGTTCCTTGGAGTTCACTTAACTAGTGACCTGTCATGGTTGCACATCTCCTCACTTGTCAGGAAGGCTCAACAGCGAATGCACTTCCTGAGAAGGCTGAGGTGGGCAAGGCTACCAGCCACCATTATGTCAACCTTCTACAGGAGCTCTATCGAGTGTCCTGGCTGCCTGCATCAGAGAAATGGATCAGAGGTTAATCCACAGGACCATAAGAGTGGCAGAGAGGATCACTGGAGTTTTCATCTCCCCCCCTCCCCACCCCATCCCACCCAGCAACCCACCCCATCTATTGCAATTATCGTCTGAAGAAGGCATGCAAAATCATTGAGGATCCCCACCACACTGCACACTGCATCTTTCAGCTGCTCCCATCGGGAAAGAGATACAAAAGTATCAGACCCAGCGCCACCAGGCTGAGAAGTAGTTTCTTCCCATCGGCAGTGAGAGTGCTGAATGACTAAAGGAACTGCTCACATTAACCATCTGAGACTCTATGTACAGAACAATATTTATTTATTTGTATATAAGAACACTTGTCCTGAATATATATTGTTTGTCTGTATGTGAGTTATATCTGGTTGTGTGTCTACAAGCTTTTCCCTGAGGACTGGAGAACACTATTTCTTCAGTTTGTACTTGTGCAATCAGATGACAATAAACTTCACTTGACTTGACATTGTGAGTCCAGGAAGGGTTTCTGTCATGTCTCACTCATTCACCATTTGTAATTCCTTGAAGATCTGTATGTCACTGAACTCCAGATATGGCTAACTTAGAAGTGAATTCTTTCTCGCACTGAAATGCAGTTCTGTTCTTTAATTGTCTTCTCTGCAATTTGTGGAAGATGGAAGCTACTCCTTCAGACCATTTATTAGACTAAGTTGCAATGTCAACAAAATGTATGATGCTATCTAGCTGTCAGCTTTAATGCTCTTTCACACTATTTAATAGCATTGCACACTTGTAAATTAACATAAATGTTAACAACTGGATCCTTGACTTCCTCATCAGAAGACCACAATCAGTACAAATTGGAAACAATGATGACTCCTCCTCACTGACTATCAACACAGATGCACCTCAATGGATATGTGTTTAGCTCATGACTCTAGTCACTAAAAACCCATGACTGTGTGGCCAGCCACAATGCCAATGCTATCTACTTGTTTGCCGATGACACCACAGTTGTCGGCAAAATCACAAACAGCAATGAGGAAGCGTATAGGAGGGAGATAGATCACCTCATTGAGTGGTGTCACGCCAACAGCCTTGCACTCAATATTATCAAATCCAAGGCGACGACTGTGGAATTCAGGAGGAAGTCAGGAGAACGTGATCCAGTCCTCATTGAGGGCTTAGTAGTGGTGAAGGTCAAGAACTTCAAATGTTTGGGTGTCATCATCTCAGAGGATCTGTCCTGGCACCTCCATAATGATGCAATCATGAAGAAGGCTCGCCAATGGCTATACTTTCTGAGGTGTTTGAGAGGATTCAGTATGTCACCAAATACTTTTGAAAACCTCTACAGGTGTGCAATGGAGTGCATTCTGGCTGGTTCCATCACTGTCTGGTATGGAGGTGCCAACGCTCAGGACAAGAAAAATCTCCAGACGGCTGTTAACTCACCTTGTGACATCACGAGCACCAGACTTCACTCCGTTGAGGACATTTACAAGAGGCAGTGTATTAGGAAAGCAGTCTCTATCCCAAAGACCCCCACCACCCAGGCCATGCCCTCTTCACTCTGCTGCAATCTGGAAGAGGTACAGGAGCCTAAAAACAAGCACCCAGCGATACAAGGACAGCTTCTTCCCGCTGCCATCAGATTCTTGAATGATCAATGAACTAAAGGCACTATTTTTATTTACTTTTTGTAAGGTGGTTTATGTGAATATTTGCTCTATGAGGGCTGCTGTAAAACAACAAATTTCATGACTTGTTCATGACAATAAATCCTGATTCTGATTCTGATGTATCATGGGTTGCAGACTGGCTAAATGCTTTACAAAAGCAGTTGTTAACTTGAAAGACAATGGTGGAAGTATCAGAGTTGTACAGTTGCTTCATCACAGAGTCACAACATGGGGCAAGGAACCTGTTTACCCAGGGCAGTCAATTATATAAATGCAGCATTGCTTTTGATACTTAATGTGCATTTTCTTTCCATCTTCTCTCAGTTATCCCTTGCCCATTGGTTTATGGAGGGGTATTTTTCTTATTCAATTACTGGACATGGGTGTTGTCAGTTAGGCTACCACTGTTGCCACTTCTAATCACTCCAGGACAGTTTATATTTCAAAGAGAGTTAAAAATGAACCAATTTGTTCTGGGCTGATTTTATTTCCTGAAATTACATATTTTAGGACAATCAGATACTAGAGTTTTTAAAGTGTGGAGTTATTTTGTTATTTAAATTTAAGATTTTCATTTAATTTAGACATACAGCATGGTAATGGGCCATTTCTCCCCATGAGCCTGTGCCCATCAATTACACCCAATTACCTCCAATCCCCAGTATGTTTTTGAGTGGTGGGAGGAAACCCATACACACATGTGGAGAACCTAGAAACTCCTTACAGACTGCATGGGATTCGAACCCCGGTCCTGGTCGCTGGCGCTGTAACAGCATTGTGCTAACTGCTACGTTAACCGTGCCGAAAATACTAACTGCCATGGCATAATACAAACCCAGGTCTGCAAATCAATAAAACAGGCTTCAGGGCCTGTCCAGTAAATTAGCTACTTTGCTATTTCCACCCTCCACCCACCCCTTCACACCTTTTCAGCAAGTGGACAGGAGATTAGGAGCACCTTCAACAATCTCAGAGATATTTCAAAGGATTTTCAATCGATTAAGTATTTTTGATATTTTTTTTTGGTTGTTGCATTGTTTAAGACATGGTGACCAATTTGTTTAATAAAAGGTTCCTAAATTATTAAAGGGATAATGACCAGATAATCTGTTTAATCAAGATGGTGGAGGAATAAATGTTGGCTGGTACCCCAGGGAGAATGCCTACTAAATAACTGTCCAGTAAGAGTATGGAGCTCCTTGCCACAAAGAATAATTGAGATAAAAGGAGACAGGAAAACCACATGAGGATAAAGGCTGTGCTGAGACGAGCAGAACATTAATCAGTGGGTAGTGCTGCTGTCTCACTATTCTAGGGTCCTGAGTTCAATCCTGACCTTGATTAGTATCTGTGTTAAATTTGCACATTCTACCTTTGGAAGTGTAGGTTTCTGCCAGGTCATCTGGTTTCTCCCACCATCCTAAAGGCAACCATGACTACTTTAGACTACCATTTTGTGGGAAAAGAATCAAAAAACTGTTGATGGGGCATGGTGGAAAAAAAATTACATTTAGACCAACAACAGGCCGTTCCAAAAAGAGCTTGTGCCACCCAATTACACCAAATTGACCTACAACCCTGGCTCATTTTGAAGGGTGGGAGGAAAACCTGAGCTCCCAGAGGAAGCCCACTCAGACACGGGGTGAACATACAAACTCCTTACAGATAGCACCGGATTTGAACTCCGGTCGCTGGTGCTGCAACAGCGTTGAGCAAACCGTGCTGCTGTGTTGCAAATGTAGAGGGAAATAAGCAGAGGAAAAATGAGACTGGTAGGAGCTGGTGTGGACTAAATAGTTTCATTCTATTGTAATAAGTAAGGAACACAGCGAAATTAAGAAAGGAAAGCAGAGGTTGGTGTGGAACATTATCACTGGCATAGATCGATGAAATTGAATAGGCAGTTTCAGTGCGGTACATTCTGTTCAATTTAATATCTGTCCAAAATATTTAAAAGCAAGGATGTGGAAGCCATTGCCCCAGCAAGCAGGAAATGGAAAACCATTTGAGGTTTTTAAAAGGCAGAGAATGAATTATTCTGGAGGTAAGACATTAAAAGGATGATGAATGTACAGGAAGTAGAAATTAAAATCAGTGGCTGTGATAAGCAAGCACCAACCATGTTTCGCTGTCAACTCCTCTCCCTGTGTCTGTAATGTGTCGTGGGCCCATGGTTCAGGTAGTTAAGATTAAACAGTTTGAAGGAGATCTTCTTTCCAGGACGGAGCACTTAAATGGGGAAAAAGTCCAGAAAAGATTAACTATTATGTTTCCAGAGCTGAAAATATTCATTCATATGAGCAGACTGAAGAATGTGGTTTGTTTTCTTTCAAACGAATGGTTGAAAGGAGATCTCATAGACATATTCGAAAGGGACTAAACAGAAAAAAAAATCTTTATTTAGAAGGGTGGAGAAGAAAATGAAACGGATTTAAGATGGATGCAGGAGAGACATGAGAAAAATCATTCCTCCTCAGCTTGCAGATTTTGAAAATGAATTTACTACATATCTAAAGGTAAAGTTTATGACGGCTACAGGACAATATTCAGGAAACTTGGACAAATTTGAATGCTTATATATAAGCAAATGTCCTCCTTTTGTGCCAACCACCTGGGAAACGCTGACACAAAACTGCCCTACCTGGCACGGCCTTATCCACATGGGCTGGAAATCTGACAAAGCAAGGCGCACTGCTGGACCATAATATAAGCACGAGCTACGCAAGTCCAGAAGCATTAGCGCAACAGCTGCAGTGCCTACACTTGTCTGCCCAACATATGCCATGACATTCCATGCCCAAATTGGCTTGATCAGTCATATTCGGACACACTGCATCCAATTTTAAAGCGACTAAGTGGTGCCGAGTTCTTCATCAATGACAATGGATGAACGACAAAAACAATTTAATGATTCTACAATTCTGCAATTGCTATGCAAGGAGTGAACAAAGTCACTGCAATTTATTGGAAATGAAGACTTGAGAAAATGCTGCTAAATAACATGTAGATTTATCTTTAACATCATTAAATATTCCACAGTGAAATCAAACACAAATTGGCACCAAAGAAAGAAAGAGAAATAGAACAATAACATGTGACTCTTATCAACTTTTATCAATGGAAGTATCGTGTCCAGATACAGATGAACAATTTCTCTGGAACAGTATGCACCTTTGTTTCATTTTGTTTCACCGTTGTTATGGGTTGACTTGCTTGGACAGCATGCAAAGAAAAAAAACTTTTCACTTTCTAGGTCGAGGTAACAAAAAACCCCAATTCAATTCAATTTGAAATGCCCGCCCACTGATGGCTCGATCTCCCGTAACCCCTTCCCCTGGCAATAAAGGTTGACCTCCCTATCCACTTGTATTCATTTGAGCACAAGGAGTTGGGCCGGCTGAAATCTAACGTGTATTAAAGCCTATTGTTCCTCACTCAACCTTTGGAGCGTATCAGGACACAGCATGGGGAATGGATTATAGATTGCAGGCAAAATGTAGTTACAGGTGAACTGATCAAAATTGATGAGGTAAATTGAGCTTAGAAATCTCAGGAGGCAATGGGGCAGCAGAATCTGTGAAATAATAAGTTTAACGAATATGCTGAACAAATCAAAGGGTTACTGAATTAGGTGAGAAAATACAGTAGTTGCCTTGTAACATGTTGGGAATCTTCTAACATGATCTGCCTTGTGCTGTAACACCACAAAGGATATGGTAAAAGTAAATAAACCAAGTATAAGGACACCCTGACTTTTCCAAGCCATCTGCAGACACCACAAGGGAACTATTGATGTAAAAACAAGAATTGCTGGCTGTGTGAAACTCGTGAGAAACCTGTAGGGTCTCACGCAGACCCCTGTCCAAAAGAGTATAAAAGTGGGATGAACACTGCAAGGGGAAGGAGAACAGCCAGAAGTCGTGGTCCATGTGGGGACCAATGACTTAGTTAGAAGTGGGGATGAGGTCCTGAAACAGGATTATGTAGAATTAGGTAGGAAGTTAAAAAACAGGACCTCCAAGGTAGTAATCTCTGGATTGCTGCCCATGCCACGAGCTAGTGAGGGTAGAAATAGGAGGATGTGGAGGATGAATGCGTGGCTAAAGAGATGGTGCAGAGGGCAAGGGATAAGATTTCTGGATCATTGGGATCTCTTCTGGGGAAGGTCGGACCTGTACAAGAGGGACGGACTCCACTTGAACTGGAGGGGGACCAATGTGCTAGCAAGTAGATTTGCTAGAGCTGTGGGGGTAGGTTTAAACTAGTTTGGCAGGGGGGTGGGGAACAGAGGGTGAGAGCAGTGTCCAGGGAATATGGCCACCTAGCTAGGAATAAAAAAAGATAACAAAGGTAGGATGGAGATTAGGGTAGAAGGTAAAAAAGAGAATATATGTGAGGGTCATTCTCTGAGATGCATATATTTTAATGCAAGAAGCATAGTGAACAAGGTAGATGAGCTGAGAGCATGGATAGATACTTGGAGTCACGATATTGTGGCAATTAGTGAGACCTGGCTACAGGAGGGGCAGGACTGGCAACTTAATGTTCCGGGATACATTTGTTTTAGATGTGATGGATCAGGGGGTAAAAAAGGAGGAGGAGTTGCTCTGCTTGTTAGGGAGGACATTACTGCCGTGAGGTGGCAGGATGGTATGGAGGGATCAACCAGTGAGGCTGTTTGGGTGGAATTGAGGGGTGGAGGAGGCAAGAGGGTGCTAATAGGGGTGTATTACAGACCACCAAATGGGCCAAGGGAATTAGAGGAACAAATTTGTAGGGAGATAACGTATATGTGTGAAAATCATAGGGTAGTGATCATGGGAGATTTTAACTTCCCACACATTGATTGGGATACCCATACGGTTAGAGGGCTGGATGGGCTGGAGTTCGTTAAATGTGTTCAGGATTGTTTTCTAAATCAGTTAGTAGAAGAACCGACTTGGGATGGTGTAATACTGGACCTCCTGTTAGAGAATGAGCTAAGTCAGGTAGCGGACATTAATGTTGGAGAACCAATTGGGTCTAGTGACCATAATTCTGTTAGTTTTAGGGTAGTTTTAAGGAAGAGCAAGGAGAGGCCTAAAGTTGAGTTTCTGGATTGGAAAAGAGCAAATTTCGTAGGAATAAGAAGGGATTTGGGGAGTATTGAGTGGGACAGGATATTTTCAGGTAAGGATGTTAATGAAAAATGGAGGATATTCAAAAAAGAAATTTTGAGGGTACAGAGTAGTTATGTCCCAGACTGGATCAAAGGAAAGGCTGGAAGTCATAGGGAGGCTTGGTTTTTGAGGAATATTTGAAATTTGGTTAGGAGAAAAAGGGAGGTGTACAAGAGGTATAAAGAGCATGAAGCTGAGAAGTTGAAGGAGGACTACAAGGAGTGTAGAAGGAATCTTAAGAAAGAAATTAGAAAGGCTAAAAAAAGGCATGAAGAGGCTTTGGCTGACAGAGTAGAAATAAATCCAAAGGGTTTCTATAAGTACATTAAAAGTAAAAGATTAGTGAGAGATAAAATTGGACCCCTTGTAGATAGCGAGGGTAGGCTGAGTGAGAAGTCTGAGGAAATGGGGGAAATTTTAAATGATTTCTTTGCCTCGGTATTCACTAGGGAAAAAAATGTTGAACCAGTTGAAGTAAAGAAAAATAGTGGGGAGGTCATGAAGCATATAAGGATAACCGAGGAGGTAGTGATGACTGTGTTAAAAAAGATAAAGGTGGATAAATCTCCCGGACCGGACAAAATATTCCCTAGGACACTCAGGGAGGCTAGTGGACAGTTAGTGGGGCCATTAACAGAGATATTTAGGACGTCACTGGCCACGGGGCTGGTACCAAAGGATTGGAGGGTGGCGCATGTGGTTCCTCTGTTTAAGAAAGGGTCCAAATGCAAACCTGGGAATTATAGGCCTGTAAGTCTGATGTCTGTGGTGGGCAAGTTGATGGAAAGTGTTCTGAGGGATGCTATTTACAAATTTTTGGACGTACAAGGATTGATAGGGAGTAATCAGCATGGTTTTGTCAGGGGTAGATCATGCTTGACAAACCTGATTGAGTTCTTCGAGAGGGTTACAAAAAAGGTTGATGAAGGGAAAGCTGTGGATGTTGTCTATTTGGACTTTAGTAAAGCTTTTGACAAAGTTCCCCACAGGAGGTTAGGAAAAAAAGTGGAGGCATTAGGTATAAATAAGGAGGTAGTGAAATGGATTCAGTAGTGGTTGGATGGAAGGTGTCAGAGAGTAGTGGTAGACAATTGTTTGTCCAATTGGAGGCCGGTGACTAGTGGAGTTCCTCAGGGTTCGTTCCTGGGTCCACTATTATTTGTTATGTATATTAACGATCTGGATGTAGGGGTAGAGAATTGGATAAGCAAGTTTGCAGATGACACAAAGATTGGTGGTGTTGTGAACAGTGAGGTAGATTACCGTAGATTAAAAGGTGATTTAGGAAGGCTGGAGGTGTGGGCTGAGAAATGGCTGATGGAATTTAATGTGAGGTGCTGCATTTTGGAAAGGCAAATTTAAATAGGTCATATACATTGAATGGTAGACAATTGAGGAGTGCAGAGCAACAAAGGGATTTAGGAGTTATGGTAAATAGTACCCTCAAGGCTGATACTCAGGTAGATGGTGTGGTGAAGAAGGCATTTGGAATGTTGGCCTTCATAAATCGGAGTATTGAATTCAAGAGTAGGGAGGTTATGATGAAATTGTTCAAGGCATTGGTGAGGCCAAATTTGGAGTACTGTGTACAGTTTTGGTCGCCAAATTATAGGAAAGATATAAACAAAATAGAGAGAGTGCAGAGAAGGTTCACGAGAATGTTGACAGGATTTCAGGGTCTGAGTTACAAGGAAAGGTTGTGCAGACTGGGGCTTTTTTCTCTGGAGCGTAGAAGATTGAGAGGGGACTTGATAGAGGTGCTTAAGATTTTAAAAGGGACAGACAGAGTAAATGTGGATAGGCTTTTTCAATTAAGGGGGAGATTCAAACTAGAGGACATGGTTTAAGATTGAAGGGGGAAAATTATAAGGGGAACATGAGGGGAAATTTCTTTACGCAGAGGGTGGTGGGGATGTGGAATGAGCTTCCGGCAGACGTGGTCGAGGCGGGATCATTGGTTACATTTAAGGAAAGACTGGATCGTTACATGGATAGGAGAGGACTGGAGGGATATGGACCGGGTTCTGGTCAATGGGACTAGGAGGGTGGGGATTTGCTACGGCATGGACTAGTAGGGCCGAACTGGCCTGTTTTGTGCTGTAAGTGGTTATATGGTTATATGGTTTAACACTTACATGCTTTGAGTGGGGCTGTGTAGAGAAAGGGTTACTCTTTCTTTGTACCCCTCACTCCCGCCAACATGATCAAGGCTGAATAAAGAAATTGTTGTACACTTAATTGGTTCTGCTGTTTATTTTATTTCAGTGCAGGCTGAATTTCATAAATCCTTAGTCGATTGTGTCAAAGGGGATGGTAAATCTACACAGCAGAAAAAAAACATCATTTACTAAGAGAGCTGTTCCTGAACTTTTTGGCCATTTCCCATTAATTCCCATTAAGCTCACTAAACCCTTAACATCATCCCATTAGCCCTGGAGTCAGTGGTACATATTTCACTTTGAAATGGGGATGCTTGGAGTTCATTCATTCTTTTAAAGAGGCAGAGATTGGATCCCACTTAGTGAGCAGTGAGCACATTTATGTGTACTGATTAGGAAATACAGTCTATAATTGCTTGTTGCCTTATCTAAAAAAATCAGAACCTAGTATTCATTTTCCTCTGATATATTAAGGTGCATTCATCTTTTAATGAGTGAGTTAGTAACCATCCAAAAGAAGCAATCATTTTTCTTTTCTCTTTTGTTTTTGTATTTTTAGTTGAATGAAGCCTGGCGTTTCATTTTTTTTTCATTTGCAAGGCAGAAAGGAATCAGCCCAAGTTCTGGCTTCAGAATTGCTGTACATGAAGTATGAAGGAGGTCAGCACGCGTTAAGCCATACAGGTGAAAAGACTGCAGGCAATAACCTTTAGGCCCTCAGCTTTATTCTCCAGACATTGTACATTGGTAGGAAAGCTTGGAAGTGGGTGGGAGGGGGAGGAAAATAGAGCCAGACTCCCTGTTTCTGTCTGAACGATGATTCCAGACACAATAGTGCTTGTAGGCACCGTATTTATTGACCTTGTGTGCTGAGAAGATGCCATTGATGGAATTAAATAGCAAACAAAATTGAGAATGAATGTATGGGTTAAATCAAAAGATGATGAAGTATGCTTCCTAGGTTCCTGGCCATGATCAGCTGGTGCTAAAATGCATTGTTGCATTCCACTCAGCTGGGGTTGGGCTAGATCACAGAGGAGAGGCAGCAGTCAGAGATTAAGTTTATGGCAGTGGTTCTCAACCTTTTTCTTTCCATTCACATACCACTAAGTATCCCCTAAGCTGTAGGTGCTCTGTGATTAGTAAGGGATTGCTTAAGGTGGTTTATGAGTGGAAAGAAAAAGTTTGAAAACCACTGTTTTAATTGTACCTAATTGACTCATTATATGCGCAGTTTCATAACTCCTAAGGAAATGGGCCAATGACCATTTTTCTCAAGCAAAATATTTCAGTAACAATTGGATCTAGAGCAATGATTCTTAACCTTCCCTTCTCTCACATCCCACCTTAAGCAATCCCTTACTAATCACAGCGCACCAATGGCACAGGGATTACTTAAAGTGGTATGTGAGTGGAAAGAAAAAGGTTGAGAACTGGTTTATAGCCTTCAAGATCTCTCACACACACACACACACACACACACACACACACACACACACACACACACACACACACACACACACACACACACACACACACACACACACACACACACACACAGTTCAAGTTGCTTTTTCTTTTTCAAATATTTTTATTGATTTTAATAAAACAAACAAAAAAGGTACCATTCAATAAGGTAGTATGGACAGTTACATAAACTAAATAAGATATTCTGTTTTTTATTAACATATGTAAATTGTAAATCATATCCATAATTAACATTCTAAATAGTATATTGTATTATTAGAGTTTTTTTCTAAAAAAGAAGGAAGAAGAAAATAGTAGTGGATAAAAACTCAAACCCTTACCTAACCGTGTTGCCTGATGCTATATATGACTGGGTATTGTTAGGTAAAAACATCATGAGCTAGGAATGAAAAAGGAGTCACCCAGTGCTGGGCCGTAACAGAATGCAGATGTGACCTTGTACACTCAAGATAAGCTTTGCACTAACAAGAATGATGTGCAGCAGACTAACAGAGAAGGATAGCAACAGCTAATTCATTGGACAATGTAATGGTATGATAATTTACTAAGTGCGTGTCCTGGGGTATAAAAAAACACCACTTGCTGATAACGGCAGAATGCGCCTTCTCCAACTAACACTGTTAGTTGCAAGTGTTACAATCCGGTAATAAAGAACAAAGAACCTTGATTTCGACTCAGTCTGGTGTCTGACTCACTCATTCATGAACAAAGCAGACCTAACAGTATTAAAAGAAAAATGGTTAAAAAAATTAATGTAAGGAACATGGAAAAGATACAAGTCAAATAATTTAATTACATTGGAGTAAAATTATAAATTTAGATAGCGCGTCATAAATGACCCCCATAACTTCTGGAATCTTATACCTGAATTATTAATTCAACAACTAGTCATTTCCATATTTTTAGAGGACGTGATGTCATGTAACCACGGATCATGAGTAGGAGGGGCAGCATCCTTCCATTTAAGCAAAATCGCACGCCTCACCAAAAGAGAGGCAAAAGACATAGTGCGACTCTGAACCAGAGATAAAGAAGAATCGTTCCCTCCCATTGTACTGGAGAGGGTCACCAAAGGGTTCAATGTTAAATCTGTATTGAAAATTTCTGATAAAGTATGGAAAATCTCTCTCCAGTATTTTTCTAGACTATAGCATCCAAAACATATAAATTAATGATGCTTCTCCACTCTTACACATGTTACACCAGGGAGTCATATTGGAATAAAACCGAGACAATTCAGCCTTAGACAAATGCATTTTATGTACCACTTTGAATTGCAATAGACAATGTAGAGTACATAATGAAGACCTATGAACCAAATTTTGTGTCCAAATCTACATCTGATATAGTTAAAGTTAAATCCTGTTCCCAAGCATTTATGATTTTAACTAACAAAGTCTGATTTAAACATAACAATTTCTCATAAACAATAGATATTAAACTTTTACGAGAAGACATTAACCTAAAAAACTCATCTACAAAATTTGATTCAGAGTCTCTTGGGAAATTAGAAACTTGTGATTCAAGAATTACAAATATCTCGGGTTTATTGTATTTCTCATAGTTCCGGAGCATAGCTTTTCCCATTTTTCATTTTTTATCTTTATGTTTAGATCTTGTTCCCACTTTTGTTTGGGTTTACAGCTTATTTCATCGTTCTCTTTCTCTTGCAGTTTGATGTACATGTTTGTTATAAATCTGTTAATTATCATTGTGTCTGTAATCACATATTCAAAGCTGCTTCCTTCTGGTAACCTCAGTCTGCTTCCCAATTTGTCTTTCAAGTAGGTTTTCAGTTGGTGGTATGCAAACATTGTACCATGAGTTATACCATATTTGTACTTCATTTGTTCAAAAGATAATAAATTATTTCCCAAAGAACAATTTTCTATTCTTTTGATCCCTTTTCTCTCCCATTCTCCAAAGGAAAGGTTATCTATTGTGAAAGGGATTAGTTGATTTTGCGTCAATAATAATTTTGGTAGTTGGTAATTTGTTTTTTTTTCCTTTCTACGTGAATCTTCTTCCAAATGTTGAGCAGATGGTGTAGTACTGGTGAACTCCTATGTTGCACCAGCTTTTCATCCCACTTATATAGTATATGTTCTGGTACCTTCTCCCCTATTTTATCTAGCTCTCATCTGGTCCAATCTGGTTTTTTCCCTGTTTGATAAAAATCTTATAGATATCTTAATTGTGCTGCTCTATAATAATTCTTAAAGTTTGGTAGCTGTAAACCCCCATGTTTGTACCATTCTGTTAATTTATCTAGTGCTATCCTTGGTTTTCCCCCCTTTCAATAAGAATTTCCTTATTATTTTCTTTAGCTCATTGAAGAATTTCTCTGTTAAGGGAATTGGTAACGATTGAAATAGGCATTGTATCCTTGGGAAGATATTCATTTTAATGCAATTTACCCTTCCTTTCAGTGTTAGTGGTAAATCTTTCCAATGTTCTAAGACATCTTGTAATTTCTTCATTAATGGCTGATAATTTAATTTGTATAGGTGGCCTAGATTATTATCTAGTTGAATACCTAGGTATCGGATTGCTTGTGTTTGCCATCTAAATGGTGATTCTTTCTTAAACTTTGAGAAATCCGCATTATTCATTGGCATCACTTCACTTTTATTTGCGTTGATCTTGTACCCCGATACTTCTCCATATTCCTTCAATTTCTTATGTAATTCTTTTATAGATAATTCTGGTTCTGTTAAGTATACTATGACATCATCTGCAAATAGACTGATTTTATATTCCTTCTCTTTAATTTTTATCCCCTTTATTTTATTTTCTGTTCTTGTCAGTTCTGCCAAGGGTTCTATAGCTAACACGAATAGTGAGGGAGATAGTGGACAGCCCTGCCTAGTTGACCTGCTTAATTTAAATTGGTTTGATATATATCAATTTACTGTCACCTTTGCCAATGGTCCCTTATATAATGCTTTAATCCAATTAATATACAATAAACACGAGGTTATGCATGATACAATATAATTGGTTACACGGGCTATACACCACGCCCCAAAAGTTAAATAAATGGGACCCAACAGTATCAGATAGATGTTTTCGCTGTAAGAAGGGAACAGGAACAACGGTACATGCAATTTGGGCATGTGAGAAAGTGGAAAAGTTTTGGGAAGATCTAAATCAGGTATAAAATAAAATCACAAAAAGCAACATACCAAAAAATCCAGAGATCGTTCTTCTAAGTAATATAAGAGGTAAAGAACTTGGCCTCGATTTGGATGAAGCACAAAAAAGATTTATTATGATAGCCTTAGCAAAACAAAATATAATGTCAACCTGGAAATCAGAAGAGAGCCTGAGAGTACAGCAATGGTACATAGAAATGAATAAATGTATTCCATTGGAAAAAATAACATATAATTTAAGAAATAACATCACAGTATTCGAACAAATTTGGGAACCGTACATGGAACACAACAGAGAGGGCCTCCCGTGGACCTCCACCCCCCAAATTGACAGAATGAGAAGAAGACGAAATGAACTGACCCAGTGTGTAAAAGTAGATGAGACAATTTTCTTGTTTATTTTCATTGTTTAATTGGTTCATTGTATTGTGTATGTGGAACTTTTAGTGGGTGGGGAGGGGGTGGGAAGGAGGGAGGGAAGGGAAGGGGGAAAAGGGGAGAAAATGACAGTGTATATTCAAGAGGGAAATGTTTGTATGCATTTTGGTTAATATGGTTCATTGTGTGAAATATAACAAAAAATTAAAGAAGAATTACAAATATCTAAAGAACTGAGATTTGGGCAAATTAAATTTAGCAGTAATCTGTTGCTTTTAACATACTGAGGACATTTATGCTCGAATGATTTGTGAAGTCATCATATTTCACTTCAAACTCTTCCAAAGTTGGACAAAGATTCCTCAGTTTGAAACTGATTAATACAGGTACCTGTATTCAAACAGTGTGTGGGAAAGCACTTGCATTAACCTTGTGTCTTTCACAGCCTCAGCAGATTTCAGCCATCAATTACTTTCTCTAAAGTATTGCCAAAGTTAAAATATGAGAAAAAATAAAGTAGCTGTTCTTTATTCAGCAACAAAAATAACAAGTATGAGGTGTTATTCTAGATGCTGAATTAATTGATCTACTTCAGTGGTTTTCAAACTTTTTCTTTTAACTCGCATACCACTTTAAGTAATCCCTATGCCACAGGTGCTCTGTGATTAATAAAGGATTACATAAGGTACTATGTAGTGGGGAAAAAAGGTTAAGAACCACTGCTCTAGACCCAATTTTATTGTTACTGAAATATTTTTCTTGACAAAAATTGTCATTGCCCCATTTCCTTTGGAGTTATGAAAATGCACATATAAATGAGTCAATTAGGTACGATTAAAACAATGGTTTTCAACCTTTTTCTTTTCACTCACATACCACCTTAAGCAATCCCTTACTAATTACAGAGCACCTATGGTGCAGGAATTATTTAAAGTGGTATGTGAGTGGAAAGAAAAAAGTTGAAAACCACTGAATACTTGAACATTCACCTCAATGATCAATATCTGTCAAGCCAAATGACACATTGTTAGAAAATGCTGAGTGTTTACAATCAATTTCCCCATCAGAATTGTGTAAATTTGTAACTGAGATATAATATTGCTGGAATTCACACGTACAAACATCTGCTGTCCCACTGGAATAGCCACATGAAAGGCTTGCTTTTGAGATGAGGACACACGATGTAGGGGGAACTGTGTGAATTGACATGCTCAGAAGTGCTCCAGTCTTCCCAGCTGCCCCAGGCCCCAGCTTGCAACTCCTCCACCAATTGCCTCCTGCCCTGAATTGTAGATAATCATTTTGGCCAAGCTACAAATGTAAGAGATGACCCAATGGCATTCCCTCTCTCTGTTGATTTACTGCAGGCAGAGGGAGATTCACTGTGTGAAAGTATAGTTCATATATCAATGCTAAAGCTTTTGCTTTTAACATTTAGAGACAGACAAGATGGCTGAAAAGCTTTTAGTGTGTCATAAGATGGCTGAAAATAATTAGACAGCTGCAAATATGACCTTGTAACATGTGAAAAGGCACCCAATGTGCTTTACAAGGACAGATAAAAAGATGGCTTGCTTATGTGCAATTAGAGGTTGAGATAAAGCTAGCATAAATATCATTAATTTTGTATTTTTTGAGGCAATGCTAGACTATAGCACATTCTATTTTGCTTGTGAAAGATAAACACCAAAAAGCCAGGCCTCATGGCAGGAAATTAATTTTTTTTAAATATAAAATGATGTAATATTAAAAGTGAGGGTTGTTTTGCCCTTTACTCATTTGAAATTGTATAAATATAGAAGCACACCTCTGTATTTTTGAAGTGAGAGCTGAGACTTCAGAAAGATATCTGCTTGAGACATCACCTGACTAGTCACCCTCACTTCCTGTATACGAATTGATCATTTATATTAAAAATTGAAGAGATATTTTTGTTGTGTGTTCTTTTGCAGTCTGGTTTCATTTCAGAGGCGCGGGCTGACTTCCACAAGTCATTACCGAAATGACATTGGCATTTCACAGTTTAGGTGATGCATCCTCCAGAGACGAGATATGCTCTGTTACTAATACACAAGTGGAGTAATTGAGTACTACCACCAGGAGGATTCAGAGACAGAGTGTGTTGTATCTGGGAAATGTTGCATCTTGGGTAGATTCAAGATGGAGGCCTCCACATGAAGTCTGCCCTGTGTATGTTCTGTCCTTCATGCTGTTTACTTAGTTAATAAATCTAGTTGTTTTAAAAAGAACACAAATTTCTTTATTGTAATAGAAGAAACATCACAAGGTACCAGGAATAGAAAAAACAGCCAAGTTCCGCAGTGCACAGGAGTGAAAGAAGGAAAATAAAAGTGTGCATAGTGAGTAACAGTCAATATCAGCAGAGAAAATACAGACGGTTTAAAAGATCCTAATGCTGTAAATTGGACTGGAAATATCAACCATGAGTGGAGGCTGTTTAAGCAATGGTTTATGCTTTACCAGATACATGGAAGATTGCAATGCTACTTACCATAGCGGGACCTTAAGCATTAAAGGTTTTCAACACATTAATTTTTACCGAGGCAGAAGACCAGAGCAAATTTGACAAGGTTATTGAGATGTTTGATGAACACTGTTCACCAAAAATTGAAATCTTTGTGAGGTACATGCTTCGCTCATGAACGCAGATTCAGGGAGAGAGCTTTGATTTTTTTTTTTATAAACAGACAAAATTAAAAGCAAGAACATATAATTTTGGATCCAATGATCCTTGGTCAAATTGTATTTGGAACTATTGATAAGAAAGTGAGAGAGAGGTTGCTGGAGAGACAGAGCTTACCTTAGCTGGAGCTGCCAAGATATGCCACTCCAGTGAAATAGCTCTACAACATGTGAGGAAGTTCAGTAGTAATGTAAAAGGCAGTGAAAATGAAGGCATAGTCATAGCCACAGTGTCTGCACGCGCACGCGCGTGCACGCGCACACACACACGCACACACACACACACAAAATGAAATAAAGGAATCAACCAAAAGACATTCAATCGTAAACAATGTAGCACTAAACATGTGCCAAAACAATGCCCAGGTTATGATAAAGTCTATAACAAGTGCAAAGGACAAAACTCACTATGCAAAGCTCTGTTTTTTTTTCCCAATGGAAACTGAACAAAAGTAAAAGTGTACACATTATAGAAAACACTGTACACACTAGAGAAGAAACTGCTCTCAGTGATACAATTTTTGTGGGCATGGTGGTGCAGCAAGTGATAATTGAACCATGTCATCGCATAGAAATAGAACAAGTATTCCTTTCAAGTTAGACATGGGGTCAATTTGATTTCTGAGCGTGACATCAAGGCAATAAAGATAAGGCAATGCAAATTTGGGTCGGCTCAAAGCATACAATGGACAGAGCACTGACACAAAAGGTACATGTAAACTCAAGGTAAAAGTTAAAGATAAAGAGCACCACCTCAGGTTCACTGCTTGGCGACAAACCATATGAAAACTTAAACCTAGTCAACATTGACCATGCACAGAACTGGATCAATTTCCCCACATCTTCAAGGGGTTTGGAGTTCACCTACAAGATGCAGTTAAAAGGAGGACACAGCCCCACTAAAAGAACTCGACCAAATGATATCACTAGGGGTCATAAAGAAAGTGGAGGAACCCACAGAATGGGTGAATTCAATAGTGTGTGTCAAAACAAAGAATGGTGACCTACAAGTGTGCATGGACCCAAAAAACTTGAATGCCAATATAAAGAGGGAACATTATCAGATTCCAACCAGGGATAAAATTACAAGTGAGATGGCCGGTGCAATGTTTTTCACTAAATTGGATGCATCCCAGAGTTTCTGGCAAATAAAACTTGCATGAGGATAGCACAAAACACTGTACATTTAATACAGACCGATACTCCTGTCTGAGGATGCCTTTTGGAATTTCCTCAGCTCTGCAAGTGTTCCACAGGAAAATGGAGCACATCATAGAAGGCATAAATGGGGTACGCATGTACATAAATGGGGTACGCGTGTACATGGAGGACATGATGCCATGGGGATCCACACAAATCCAACAAAACTAAAGGCTCAAAGTGCTACAAAGTATCGAGAAATATGGATTAAAGTTACACAGAGAAAAATGTCAGTTTGGAGTGAAGGAAATCACCTTTTTGAGAGATAAACTTTCAGAGGCTGGTGTGGAACCAGACAAGAGCAAGGGGAAAGCAATTTTAGAGATGGCCAGACCCACTAACAAAAAAAAATATTGAGAGTTCTGGAAATGATAAATTCATACCAAACCTGTCTTCCAAAACAATGTACCTAAGGAAGTTGCTGCAGGACAAATGTGAATTCAAGTGGACAGACAACCACAAGGAAGAATGGGGATGACTGAAGACCATTCTAACTACAGAAACAGTACTTTAGACATTCTTTGATGCATCCAGAAAGACAAAAATATCCACAAATGCTTCAAAAGATGGAATTGGTGCCATCCTACTTCAGGCTGTGGGAGAAGATTGGAGGCCAGTCTCATACGTATCAAAGATGACAACATCTGAATGTTGATATGCACAGATCGAGAAATTGTGTCTAGGTCTGGTCTAGGGACTCGAGAATTTCCACAGTTATGTGTATGGTCAACCAACATTCATAGCAGAGTCAGACCAGAAGCCATTAATAGTGATAATCAAGAAAAATCTCAGTGAAATGTCGCCGAGAATCAAAAGACTGATGATGTAGCTACAACATTATGACTTTGAATTGGTGTACACACCAGGGAAACTTACTGTGTTAGCGGATGCATTATCCAGGACAACGATGGAGAGTGAAACACACAATGAGAGTTCCACAGAGACAGATGTGAAGCTCCACGTGAATCTGATCACCGAATCTCTTCCTGTATCTGACATGAAATCCAAGCAGATCACAGCTGAAACAGAAAAAGACACATTTTTATAGAAGGTCATCAAGAATCTGAATGAAGGTTGGCCTAGAGGTGAATGTCAGCCATACTACAACATCAGAGCTGAGTGAGTGTTGGGCTTCTACTCAGACAGAGTAGAATTATCATTGCTCAATCACTGTGACTAGAGATGCTGAAAAGGGTGAATGAGGAGCACTTTGGAATGGAAAAATGCAAGAGGAGGGCCAGTAATAAATGTTGACATTGACAGATTGGCTTCAAGCTGTGAGACTGGTTTTAAACATCACACTAAGTAGACAAAGAAACCCATAATAATAACTGACTTACTAGCAGAACCATGGCAGAAAGTTGGGACTGATCTGTTCCACATGGATGGAAAGAATTACTTACTGGTTATTGATTATCTATTGAACTATCCGGAGATTGCACTGTTTCCTAGCATGTCTGCTGCTTGTGTGATCTAATATACAAAATCGATCTTTGCAACACAGAATTGTCTACAGTGACAATGGACCATGCTACAGATGTGGACAATTCCAGAACTTCACAGAAGAGTATGATTTCCGGCATGTGACTTCCTCTGCATCCCCAGTCAAATGGCAAAGCAGAGAAGAGTTCACATTTTTAAACAGCGGCTCAAGAAAGCACAAAGACAGTGGGTCAGATCCATTTCTAGCTTTATTGAGTTACAGAGCTTTCCTACTGGTCATCCATTGGGCTTCTGATGGGACGTAGCAAACTTCCTTACTCTGCAGACCCAAGCAAGAACCGAAATGTCGAATGGAAACAAATGCATCTGCATTGGAGACAAAAGGCACACTATGACAATTCAGCGAGAAGCTTAGGGCCACTGGCACAAAATGACACAGTTAGAGATTCCAACACTTGGTACAAAAAGGCTACTGTTCTGGGAGAAGTAAATTCAAGTCAGAACAGAGGAGGGTCAAATCCTGAGGAGGAATCAAAGGAACCTGCTGAAAATGCCAGAGATACTTCAGGAACACAAAAATGGAAAGGATTTAGCCTGCGCAGAAAAAGAGGGAACACCATCCATACTAGACAGTACTGGACCTGCAGAACCAAGAAGATCCACATGAGTTATCAAAGCACCTGACCGACAGAAAAAGAACTGCACACTTAAAACTTTGTGCTGCTGATGTTCATGTTACATTTGGGTTGAACTTTAAATTGAAAGACTACTGAATTAATGTGCCATGTTTAATTAAACATCTCAAGGAAAGGGGATGTAGTAATAGACTGCTGCCACCAGAAGGAGTCAGAGGCGGCATGTGTAGTATCTGAGGAATGTTGCATCTTGTGAAGCTGTTGCATCTTGGGTAGATTCAAAATGGATGCCTCCACATGAGGTATGGCATGTGTATGTTTTATACTTTATGCTGTTTGATTAGTTAATAAATCTAGTTGTTTTAAAAGGAATCCATATCTTTATTATAATAGAAGAAACATCACAACGAGTCCTTGTTTTATTGAGAACAGTAAATGTTATTAGAAACTGAGAGCATGAGATGAACTCAAGCACTTCTAAATACATATTCATATTTCAAAGTTTGACAGTTTCCTTGGAAACCATAGATTGCCCTGGCTTGGCTCTAGAGGCACGTTTACAGTGGCATGGACTCATGTCTGCAGTAGCAGAATTTCATGGCTGATTAAGTGTTCCTTCCATACCATTTGCAAATGGACCCCTTAAAAAAAAATAAACGCCAGGTATCTGCTGCTTCTTCTTCAATGCTCTGAGAGCAGAGTAGAAGGAACAGATGTGCTTTTACATTTGTGTAATGAGTCTCCGCTCCATCCTCAACATCCATTGGAGCGCTTTCATCCCTAACGTCGAAGTACTCGAGATGGCAGAGGTCGACAGCATCGAGTCCACGCTGCTGAAGATCCAGCTGCGCTGGATGGGTCACGTCTCCAGAATGGAGGACCATCGCCTTCCCAAGATCGTGTTCTATGGCGAGCTCTCCACTGGCCACCGTGACAGAGGTGCACCAAAGGAAAGGTACAAGGACTGCCTAAAGAAATCTCTTGGTGCCTGCCCCATTGACCACCGCCAGTGGGCTGATCACGCCTCAAACCGTGCATCTTGGCGCCTCACAGTTCGGCGGGCAGCAACCTCCTTTGAAGAAGACCGCAGAGCCCACCTCACTGACAAAAGGCAAAGGAGGAAAAACCCAACACCCAACCCCAACCCACCAATTTTCCCCTGCAGCCGCTGCAACCTGTCCCGCATCGGACTTGTCAGCCACAAACGAGCCTGCAGCTGACATGGACTTTTTACCCCCTCCATAAATCTTCGTCCGCGAAGCCAAGCCAAAGAAGAATGAGTACAAATAATGATGGTGGTACATTGTACAAACGAAAAAAAATTCGGCTGCCCTAGTCATTTTCTGAGATCAATTATTTTTTCTGCAGGCTCATTTTGACTCATATTTCACACTGTTGCACACTGGCCAGCTGTATGATGCACATTTTGCATTGTGCTGTTTCCTTTATAGCTCTTTCAGTGAATTCTGCTCTAGAATATTTGGACAAGTTGCTGCTCTCCAGCTCTCCTACCTAGACAATGATCTGCTGTAACAGACCTCTACTGTATCCTAAGCATATAGGTATGCCCTCTGTGTAGATCTACGCCCACATGACCGTCAAGATTATATTTCATCTCCTTGCTTCCATCCCCTCCCCTTGTCCTGACCCCTTCTCCTTTTGAGTCTTACATTAAAATCACTCATTATCTACTGATATATTTTCATGCAATTGTCTTTTTGAGAAGACATTAAACTAATGCCCTATTTCTCCCTTAAGTGGTGCAATGGACCCTCTGGCATGATTCGGTAGTGAGTAGGTGAAGTCTCGTTTTGGCTCTCCCAGTCCTATAGAGCAGAGGAACAACCAGAAACTCTGTGCCTGAGTTCAAAATCAGAATCCAAATTCACTGTCATGAACTTCACGAAATTCATTGTTTTCCAGTAGCATTGTTATAAATTGCATTTGAAAAATAAATAAATAGTGCAAGAAGATAGGAGAAAGTGAGGAAGGTCTATGGTTCAGTGTCCATTCAGGAATCTGATGGCAGAGGAGAAGAAACGGTCCTTAAGCCGCTGAGTACTCATCTTCATGCTTCTGAACAATTTTCCCGATGGTAGCAGCGTGAAAAGGGCATGGCCTGGGTGGTGAGGATCGAGGCTGCTTTCTTAAGGCACCGCCTCTTGTAGATTCCCTCGACAGAGCGAAGTCTGTTACCTATGAGGTGGCTGGCTGAGATAACAACCCTCTTGAGTTGATTCTTGTCCTGAGCATTGGTACCTCCATATTGCAACTAGACAGAATAATCTCCACCGTACACCTGTAGAAATCTTTGAGAGTCTTTGGTGACTGTAGAGCGCATCAAAAGAATCAAAGGCTTATTGATCCAAACCAAGGCTTTTATTAACTAGAAGATTGGAGCGTGTCACATGTAGGTCAACGCTGGTCTGGCTAGGAGCAACCCTTTAAGACCTGCCAGTAGGCGTGGCTACGCTCTCAGCCATTCACAGTCATCCTACACTACAATCTGTACATATACACCTTGGTGATAGAATCTGTATTATCACACTGATATATCGAATCTCCTCAAACTGGTGAAGTAAAGCTGCTGGTGAGCCTTCTTCATGATTGCATTAACATGGAAGCACCAGGGCAGATTCTCAGAGATGTTGACACCCAGGAATTTGACCCTTTCTACTGCTGACCCCTCAATGAGGACTGGTTCATGCTCTGCTATTTTCCCCCTGAAGTTTGTTGTTGTGACATCACTGAACAAGCTGATCTATCTCCCTCCTGTATAACATCACACCCTTCACTGCCATCTGAGATTCTACTGATAACCGGTAGTTAAACTCCAGACAAGCCAAAACAGAAAGAACAGGCGATTGGCACTAAAGGGTTTGGCCATTTATAATTTTAAAAAAAAAAACAGGCTGTTCTGCCAACACTCAGCAGGTTGGGCTTCATCTGTGGCAAGAGTAACAGAATTAAAGTTTCAGGTTGAACACCTTCATCAAAGACTTTGGTCATTGATCCCACTGTTTGTTGCATTCTGCTGCGTATAACGTGGCAATTGCAATCCCCCATAATTCAACCAAGATTATCCTTCAAAGAAAATACAGTAAAATTCCTGTTATCCAGAATTCAAGCAACTGGCAGCCTCAAGCAATCAGCAAAGATTGCAGAAAATAAATTGGTAAAAATGACAAAGTTTAAAATCTGCGCCCCCCCTAGCGATTAGTTTGCCAATCACGCAACACACAATCTCAAGCAACCAGCAAATTCACTTACCAGGTGTCTACCAATCTCCATAGGTGCTGGAAGCAAGGGGTAATACAGTAATTGATAGCTGCAAATCACTTTGGAAGATTCTGAGGCTGTAATAGGCACGAATGAAATGCAGGTGTTTTCCTTTTGCTGATTAAATATCGGGCCTGTATTAATCAGTTTCTAACTAAGAAAGGAGCTGTGTCATTGCTTCCTACTTGTGGATTTGAATAGGAACTATCAGTTGTGTACCACAGAAGCAGACATATCCTCCCGAGATGACACATCAGTTTTATTAATTGCTCTGACATGAAAATTGGTCTGAGATTTCAATTTTATAATCAAATTCTTTACAGGCAATGGGTTACAAAATGATTTAGAGGTTGAATCTAGCGAATTGTATGTGCTAGGCATTCCTGGATGCAATCACAGCCCTCCATCCCTTTGTGAAGGCTGCCTGTCACTTTCCATCCCCTTTGGTAGATCAATTCTTCATCACCATCTGCACCAATTTAGCAGCTCAAATTAATTTGCTCAAGCTTTGCTGCAACGCTCAGGAGAATATGCATCATTATTTTTGACTTCGACAGCAGCTCCTCAAGAGCAAAGTGGAACTAAGAAAACTATATGGCAGCATTGCAAGCTCCATTCACTCTTCCTAAGAACCACATTTTAAAGGTCCTTGTGGCAGGGCCAGATTAAGGAAGAGAAGGGCCTGTAGCATATATTATAAAGAGGCCCTAAATTGTGCTGGCTGATGCATGCACAATCCTTAATAGTGTCGGCTGGCGCATATGCGGTGAAGGGGACGTGTGACGGTGGCACCTCCCCCCCCCACCCCCGTGTCCCCCACTACCACCCTCACCCCCCCCGCCCCCCAAGAGAGTTTATGATGCTGACTCTCCATTTTGGTAAGTTCGAAATAGTCTTAATTATTCTTAACAAAATTATGCTAGCTTTCTCAGATCACTACATATTCAACGATGACATCCTTGATGAAAGGTTATAATCATTTTCGTTACGACCCCTTTAAGCTTTCTTATTTCCCACCAATTCTGCACCCCCCCCCCCCCCACAAAACCTAAACAGCCATTATAAAACACTGATAATATTACTTACATGTCGGTATCATATTCAAATGACAGAAGTATTCGCTCTAGAAGTGCGCCTGTAGATAGGTCGGATCATTCCGGACTGGTCGGCCACCTGTGAAGAGCTCCGGTCTTTTGCTAATAAAATTGTAGAGCTCGTCGAAAGAACCAAAGACTTGTTGATCCAAACCAAGGCTTTTATTAGCAAAAGACCGGAGCTCTTCACAGGTGGCCGACCAGTCCGGAATGATCCGACCTGGCTAGGGACACAACCCTTTAAGGCCCAGACAATAGGCGTGGCTAAGCTCTCAGCCAATCGCTGTAAGCACAGTCTAGATACAGTAACTATATACACTATGTACATTGGTGATAGACCTGTACTATCACAGCGCCCCAATACTTTTGCTCAGTCTCAAGTTGAGAATCGTCAAATTGTGCAGAGGCTCTGAGACACCACACTCCCACAGCCTGTGTTAATAATCCCGATTAAAGGTGATACTTTTAAGGTTAGAGAATTTAGCCAATTATCACCTTTAATCAAGGTTATTAACACAGGCTGTGGGAGTGTGGTGTCTCAGAGCCTCTGCACAAAGATGAAAACAAAAATGTTTAAGTTTAACACCCAGTCAGTTATTCATAATTCATAGAAGATGGAATAACAGAGCAAGTCAGCAAGTATTTAGCACGGGGCCCTTGGAAATGCAGGGCCCATAGCACGCGCTTCTTTTGCTACTTTGTTAATCCAGCCCTGCCTTGGGGCTATCTTTCTCCTAACTCACATCCTTCACCAACTCCTTTCTGCCTTTTGACCTACAACTGACATATCTAAAACTGACAATAGTTGGTTCTAAAATTCTCATCACTGTTTTTGAATTCCTCTGGGAATTTGCTCCTTTGAATTTCTGAAGCTCCTCCAACCCTCCTGACTTAATGTTCCATTATGTACTCCAGGCTTTCATTCCTTTGTAAGCTCTGTAGCCCATTCCCCAGAGTGATGACAAATATTTATCCCTGAACATTAGTAATAATAGATTATCTGCTCATTGTCTAATTAGTGTTTGCGATCTTTTGCAATATACAGACAGTCTTTCCCGGTTTGATATTATCTGGTATTTGAATGCTTACTGATGATGAAGAATTGTTGCATTCAGTGGGGGATTAAGAATTAGTGATTGCCACAATATGCTGAGAAAGAAGAAAATGAAGAAAGAGCACATCTCCTCTTGCCTCTCCAGGCCATGTCAAAATAACTCTCGGTCAATTAATTAGTTATGGGGATTTTTAGACATGGGATATTTCTCAGGAATTATGTGGATAGAAACTATTAATATTAATGAGAACACATTTTCAAAAAGGAAAAATAAACACACAAAAACTGCTGGAGGAACTCAGCAGGTGAGGCAGCAATGATGAAGCCAATGTTTTGGGCCAGGATCCTTCATCAGGACTGGGAAGAAACAGGGCAGGTCAGAGTAAAAGGGGTGGGGCAGGGGAAGGAGCATGAGAAGTCAGATACTAGGTGGGAGGAGAAGGTGGGTAGGGAAGGGGAAATAGAAATAATGAGAGAAGCTGGAGATGATTGGAGGAAGATACGTTTTGATAGAAGACAGTAGATCATGGAATGAAGGAAAGGGGTGTGAAGTTGGAGGAAGGAAGGTGTGGGTGATGCATAGATCAGGAGGGTGAGGGAGGGGAATGCAAAGGAAGAGAGAAGGAATGGGGTCCAGAGTGATCAGGGAAAACAAGAGGGGTAAACACAATGGGGGAAGTTACTGGAAAATGGAGGACAATGTATCTGATGCCATCCGGTTGGAGACTGCAAAGATGGTGTACAAGGTGTGGTACTTACAGTTTGCATGTGGCGTCAACTTGGCAGTAATGTGGGCCTTCACTTTGTGTGGCATCTTTGCTTTATCCACCTCAACAGCTAGGATCTCCCACAGGCTAGCTACTTTAATTATCCAACTCTCCGACTTGTGACCTATGCAACTTAAGCCCATCCTCACATACGATCAAAATTTTAAAAAAAATATAAAGAAAAAACATAAAATTTACACAGATTATGCTGTATTGACAAACTATAACAGGGCATGTCAGAGCCAAAATGTGTATAATTACTTTGTTAGTCAGCATCCTGTGCACATGTGGAATGAAGATGTCAAGCCCAGCATACACCCCGGGAAGCCGACTAACAAGGAAAACATGGACAAGATTTGCCAAGGTTGATCCACAAATTCAGGAAGCTTTAAGTTGTTATCGTCAAATCTACAATGAAAGAAAAATTTGATTAAAAAGTTTCCTTTAAGACTTTGGTATTCCACGTGCATGGGGCAATATTCCGACTTACATCCATTTCAAGATCCAATTATGGTTGTAAGTCGGGGCGCACCTCTACTTCCTATTCCCATACTGACATGTCCGTCTATGATCTCCTTTACTTTTCATTCTGAATAAAGAGGCAATGGTGCTTCACAGAATGTATTAAGCTGATGACATTCCAAGAGTATAGACTGAATGATATTATCAATGTATAAACTGAATAACCATATTAATGTAAAGAAAATCATGTAGTGAAACACGAATGTCTGCAGTGATGGTAGTAAAAACACAAAAACTCTAGAGGAACTCAGCTGGTCTCGCAGCATCCATAGGAAGTACGGATATATAACTAATGTTTCAGGCCTGAGCCCTTTTTCAAAGTATGAGCAAAAAATAGGCAGGTGCCTGAATAAAAAAGGCTGTTGGAGGAGGGAGGGAGGGAAGGAGATGGAGAGGGGGACCACAGGCCAACAGCAATTGCCCCAAACAGTCATTCCAAGTGAAGCAACAGGGAATCTATTGAATCTGTTAATTTGTAGGGGTCATCTACTGCATTTGGTGCTCCCGTGGTGGTCTCCTCTACATCAGAGAGACTGGATGCAGACTAGATCACTTTTTTGAGCACTCTGTCTGCTGCATTAGCAGGGATCTCCAAAAGGCTACCAATTTCAATTCCCTGTCCTATCTTGAAAAAGGGCTCAGGCCCCAAATTTATTTTTGTTCAATACTTTATTTAAAATGTAAAGCCATGATACATAAAATTAATGAACTTAATACAAATTATAAAATATTAATAACTATACATGGCATATAACAGAGACCCCTCTAACCCCCATTACTCAAAAAACCTCCCCCCTTGTATAGCCCTTACCAAAAACCACCCCTAAACTCCCCCCATAACTAAAGAAATGGAAGGAAAAGAAGAAAGGAGGTCAATTATAATGACATAGATAAATATTGTGGGTTGAGACATTTCACCACACCAAGGCAAAAGTATTCAAAAGTTTAAGCCCATATAATCCAAATAAGGGCTCCAAACATTCTGATAGAAAAAATAATTATCTCATAAATTATACGTTATTTTTCCAATGGTAAACAAGATCTCAATTCTGTACGCCATCGAAGTAAATTCAACTCTATATCGTTTTTCCAAGTAATTGCAGTATATTTTATCTCACAACTGCTAATGGTAATCTAAAAAATGCTATTTGAAATTTATTTAATCTTAATTCCAAACTTTAAAAAATATTTTGTAAAAGTTCCTTAAACCGCAACTAAAAATCTTTCACCTTTTCACAAGACCATGTTGAATGTAAAAAGTTCCTTTTTTCCTTCTAGCATCTAAAACTTTAATCCATAGAAAGTAAATTATATGTAATTAATTTCACAGCTGTTAAATATAATTGGTTGTATAAAATTATAATGAACTAATCTACATCTTACATTCACTATCTTTGTCATACTATCTTTACACAAGTTTCTCCAATCCTCCTGAGTAATTTGTATTCCTAAATCTTTTTCCTATTTTAACCTAGATTTTTGTAAATCTGGCTTAAACATTTCTGATATAAATCTTGTTTTTCTACCATCCATAATTAAAATTTCAAAAATAGTCTTTCTAGGCAACTAAATTGATCCATCAACAAAGCTCCAACTTGATAATAACAAAAAAGAGTATTCAATGGTATTTCATATTTTTCCTTCAATCTTTGAAATGTAATAAAATAACCTGGTTCATAGCAATCCTGTACAAATTTAATTTTTTTTGATCCCATATTTTCAAAAGTTGATTATTAACCATAAAAGGAAAAAGTTTATTCTGATACAAAGGTGTCTTCATAGAAACTTTACAACATGTACCTATCTCTTCATTTATTTTATTTCACATTTCCATCAATGCATCAAAATTGGTGAATTATATTTATGCAACAACTTCAAATTCCATTTATATACAAATTGATCCTTCTTATTCTTATTCAATTTAATTCAATATCTGCCCATACCAATCAAGTTTCCAAATCAAACATTCTATTAATAAACTTTAATTGTGCCACCTTATAATAATTTTGATAATTCGGATGTTGTAAACCTCCTAGATCATACTTCCACGTTAATTTTTGCAAAGATACTCTTGGCATTCTATCTTTTCTTAAAAACTTCCTAACTATAAAATTAAAATCCTTAAAAAAAATTTGATGAACTTTACATGGAATAGACTGGAAAATATATTGTAACCTAGGAAAATATTCATTTTAATACAATTAACTCTGCTTATTAATGTTATTGGTAAATCTTTCCATCAATTAAAATCATTCTTAATTTTATAAAATAAAGGTATATAATTTGATTCATATAAACAATTACAATCTTTATCAACTTTAAAACCTGAATATTTAATTTGATCTGACATGTTAATTTAACAATATTCTTACAAGGGGAATAATCATCTTCAATTAATGGCATAATTTCATTTTTTTCCAATTAATTTTATAACCAGATATTACTCCATTTTGTTTTAATCTATCATATAAAAATCTTTACGTTCAACAGACACTGCAAGACATGCTGAGTTCCTCCAGCATTTCTGTGTTTTTATTCAAAGAAAAACTTGCAGTTTTGTATTTATTTTGTTTAGGTTTGAAAAATAAACCTTTTCATATCTGCAGCCCCACTCTATAGGCCTTATTGAAAGTCACTACATAGTTTGTGTGGCTACATAGTTTGTTGGACCAGTATCTAACTTTTGCTGTTGAGTGACTCCAATGCCCTGCTCTTGTGGTTATCTTGGCAAGCTGAGGTCTGAATGTGGTGATTAGGCCACATTCAAAGGCCCAGAAGGATTACAGACAGCAAGTGCTGAGAAAACCCTTTCACAGTTTCCAAATGATTTGTAAAAATCAGCTGATTTAGAAGCTGTTAGCAAAATTATAAACATTGAAATGATTAATTAAACACTTATAAGGTGATAAATTTTCTTCAACACATAATTGGCATCAAATAAAAAACTTTAAGATTAAATACAATTTATACAGATCTCATCTTATTTTTCTTGATCTAACTCTTACCTTCCTGGATGTCTATAACACCAAGCATTTTTCTCAAATTCACCAGGTTTTTGCAGGGTGTGTGTGCATGTTTTGAACCTTTCAATACTAAGTGCAGCCCACTCTGACTGAATCAGATTGTTGATAGGTTATTAAGGAGGATATGGTGCATTGCACTGTGTTAGGCGGTGCTTGAAGATTATTTCACTGCCTTGTTCATGTTATTGAACCATTCAATAATAGTCCAAGTCCAAGTAATTTACCACCCTGATTATCAGTTCCCATTTTTGAAATGTATCCTAGAGCATCCATTCTCAACCATTATTGAGCTATGGCTCACCCTAGTACTCTGCTCAATACATGGGCTCTCTTCCCTGCAAGGCATTCAAGGTTATGTTTCTTCCACACATCTCTCCTATCAACCACTATTAAAAAAAATCAAATATATATTAATGTACATGAGGTGAAATAAAAACAAGGCTTTTATTCAAATGTGCTGTGGCCCCCAGAAGGGGGCTGTAGGGCCTCCATTGAAAGGGTCACCAGATTTCCTTTGGATACATCACTTCTTCCTCTCTGTCTCTTCCTGCAGAACATCAGTGCAGTGTCAGAAAATCTGATATCCTGTTGCTTCTCTGTCATGCTGTGAAGCATGTCTTTTTCCACATGAGACTGAATTCCTGGGTGACTGACTACTGGCACCTGCCCCAGCCTCAGTTCATTTATTTCTCAGAAGCCTGTAAATGGTTCAGCCTATCTTTAAATAATGCTACCCACTCACAAAGCAGTTGTCTTCTCTATGTTCATGGCTTGGAATAGGCACAATTAACATAGCTGTTAGTGCAACTCTATTACAACGCCAGTGACCCGAGTTGGATTCCAGTGCTGTCTGTAAGGAGCTTGTATGTTCTCCCTGTTTCTGTGTGGGTTTCCTCCAGGTGCTCCAGTTTCTTCCCACGCTTGAAAATGTACTGGGAGTTGTAGGTCAATTGGGTGTAATTGAGCAATGTAGGTTCATGGGCCCAAATGGGCCAGTTACTGTGTTGCATGTCTAAATAGAACCATAGATCATTACATCACAGAAACAGGTCCTTCCCTTTGGCCCTTCTAATCTGTGCTGAACTACTTTTTTGCCTAGTCCCACTGACCTTCACCCAGTCCATAGCCCTCCATACCACTCCCACAGTGGTGGATTAACCATTTGGCTGAGTAGGCTGAAGCCTAGGGGCCCAGAAGGTAAGGGGCCTGTCACAACCATCACAGGGGTGCCAGAGCAGAATTCTTAACATGGGGCACAGCAAGAGAGATGGCAGCATTTTTACCCACAATGCAAAGCAGTGCAGAAACTTTTCCATCTTGCCTACCTTAAAAAGTATACACGAACTGGAACTAAACCGCGTGATCTCCCTTAACGACATCATCCCGCTCAGAGCCTGCCCACTCATCCCACTCCCCATCTTCTACCAATACTCACCTTCGGAAACCTGTCTTGGACCTGCCTCCAGGCCAATTGCCACCATGTGTCCAATTTTCCCCTCCCCCCAAACAGATTTGGCAATGAAAACTGTCAATCATGGTCCATCGCACCTGCGCACTGGGCACCCTAAGGGGGAGGGGGAGCGCACTTCTTTTGCAACGTAAAAGCACTGAAAAGCTGGTGGAACTCAGCTGGCCTCAAAGCATCCACAGGAAGTAAAGACTCTTAACTATCACTATATTTCTGTGGAGCTGAGATTTACTTTTTGAAAAAAAGACTCTCCCTTCTCCTGTGTTATTTTGTATCAAGTCTGTTTTCAGAACTGATTTTATTTATCCTTTTGTAATTAACAGACTTTTCAAATTATTTGGGGTTAGCAGACGGCTTCTGAAAGGTAAAGTTTCGTTTGATTTTAATGAAGTTTGGCGCTGGACATTTTGGCACTAACAGTTGGGTGACCACAATTTATTCACTTATTATATTTATTATGAAGTAAGGAGTGGGGCTTCACACTGTTGTGTGGATCCCTGCACTCGGGACAGCAGACACAGCACTATGGATGCTGGAGGCTTAACAGTGCTTGACGGCGAGGCGGCAGCGGATGGTGGGAGGGAACGTGTTGCCGAGCCCTTTTGGGGTAGGGGAGTCAGGTTGTCCTGGGGGCAGGAACCGGACATCAATACTTTCATGATCCCTGATCACCCTCTGCTCCTAGTCCCCCTCCACCACCCTGTCCCCTCCACCCACCCCCAGCCCCCTCCACCCGGTTCTCTCCTGTCCCCGGTCCCTTTGACTCATTGACTCAGTCATCACTGGTGAGCCTCCAGTGCCCGTAGTACCATGTAGGCAGCTTGATATGAGAGAGCAACAGTTCTACAGCCTGAAATGCCGCTCCTTGCTTCATAATAAGTACAATAGGTGAATAAATTGTTGTAGCCTAACTGTTAGCACCTAGAAACAATTTTAATCAATGCTTAATATTTATTATATTTAATAAAAATTATAATAAATTACATGCCATGTCCATGGCCACATGCAAACTGTGGACACCAAGGACTACAAAAGTTATTTTTTTCGCCAAAATGTTTAGTGCCAAACTACAGACGCCAAAAGGTCTGATTCTGCAAACAAACACCAACTACCATATTCCCAGCACATACCCGATGGATGAATTTAGAATATGTGAGGCCATCGAACAATTTCACTTTATTCTCTTCAACAAAGGATGGGGGAGGGGGGGAAGAGGGCCTTACTACAGATCAGGGTGTAGTTGATCCACTGCACTCCCATCATGTACCTATCCAAATTCTTTGAAATGTTAAAATTAAGCCAACATTCACCACTTCAGCTAGCAGCTCTTTCCACACACCCACCACTCTGTGTTAAGAAGTTTCCCCTAAACTTTTCTCCTTTCACCCTTAACCCATATCCTCTGGTTTGTATCTCACCTACCCTCAGTGGAAAAAGCCCACCTAAATTTACTCTGTTGATACCCCTCATAAAAATACTTCCATCAAATATCCCCTCATCCTTCTATGCTCCAGGGAATAAAGTCCTAAATAAATAAAAACAACTAAAAAAAGTGGACTGGGGTCAAATGTATTAATAATATGACATCCTTTTTAGGGGCTATTCAGCCCCATTTAATTATCTCTATCCGTCTTCTGCTGAATAGTAATCCAGCCATGTTCATTGTTCCTTGGAGACTTCTACAAAATTAATGAATGCCAGTGTCAAACAGAATTCTGCTAGACCAACAAAGACCAATACAGAAAGAACACATTGCCATGTCCACAAAGGTCAAGGGCTGGTGTTTGTTTCATATCATGTATGGTCCTGATCCCAAGTCTGCTAGACCAACAAAGACCAATACAGAAAGAACACATTGCCATGTTCACAAAGGTCAAGGGCTGGTGTTTGTTTCATATCATGTATGGTCCTGATCCCAAGTCTACTAATGTACCAGCCTTTGCACTGACCATTCACCTTCCTCTGTCTCTCATAAATTGACACATCAGCATTCTTTCAGGGATCTTCCACTTGCTCAACGATGCTCGCAGCCTAAATGTGACTGTCCCATCATTTTCTCAGAGCATGTTGCCTTTTGATACACTGCTAATTTCTATGTTTGCTTCAAGCCATTAATTTGAGTGATGAATACACCAGCTGGCCCAAAATATAAGTCATTTATTTAAAAGGCAGCCTCAAAAATGTAATTTTACCACTGAATGCCTTTGGTCTCTTTCACAGTTAACCATTCCGAGTTTTCAGCATGCATTTTGTGTCAATGGAATGAATTGTTATTTCAGCTGACCAGTAAAGCAGATGTTCTGGACACTAAGAGACATGACATGCAAGCAAATAGTATCATTCTGCAGCTAGGGAGCTACTGTAAATCTTGATGAGACCACATTTGAAGGAGCTTCCATAGCTCTGCTTTTCACTACAAGTCTATTATTATTATACAATTGTATATGTATAACTGGACGAAACAGCATTCTTCGGTCCTCGGGGTAAAAACATGCAAACTCATATATAGACATATAGCACACATATTTGCAAGCAATTTATGTGCAGTGCATATATAAAAATAAATAAATATTGTTCAATAAGTAATAGGATCTCAGAGGGTTTGTATGAGCAGTTCATCAGTCATTCCGCAGTCTCACTGCTCGTGGGAAGAAGCTATTTCCCAGCGTGGTGGTTCAGCTCTGATACGTCTGTATCTCTTTCCTGATGGGAGTAGCTGGAAGATGCTGTGTGTGTGTGGTGGTAGGGGTGCTTAACGATTTTGCAAGCCATCTTCAGTCAACAATCCCGGTAGATTACGCCAATGGGGGTGTTGAGACCCAAGTGATCCTCTCTGCTGCTGTTATGGTCCTGTGAATTGACCATTTCTCTGCAGCAACCGTACCACACTGTGATGCAGCTGGCCGCTCTCAATAGAGCTCCTGTAGAAGGTTGACATGATGGTGGCCGGTAGCCTTGCCCGCTTCAGTCTTCTCAGTAAGTGCAGTCGCTGTTGTACCTTCCTGTCAATGAGGAGATGATGTGTGTTCACAGAAGGTCGCTACTTATGTTGAGTATACTCTGAGAATATATCACCATCTGCAAAGTCGAATGGAATATCAAGAAAGGAGTGTTTGAGGCATTATGTAGTATTATTTCTCTACATAACAAAGATCTTAAAATTACTGTAGTGCAAAAAAAAGTTAGAATATTGAAAACATTAAGAATCAAACAGATTGAATGTGGGTGCATAAAAATGTTGTGACATATGGAACTAAGAAGCAATAAAGAAATTGATATTAACATTAATTGCATTTTTGAGCCATTACCATTCAGCCAATGAAGAGATCCTTGTAATTATAAGCTTCTGGCAGTCAGTGATGGTGACAGTCAGGGTAACAAACCTAAACAAATAATGGGACAGTGACCACAGAAGATGTGTGCCTTAGATGGATAGAACTACAGACAGGAGTCCCAGTCATAGTCATAGAGAGAGCTAGCAATGGAAATAGGCCATTAAGACCATTGAATCCACATCAGCCATCAACTACCCATTTACACTCATCCTCCATTTATCTCATCATTTTAATGATGCCTTTAATCCCATCAACTCTCCCCAGATTCAACTACGCCGACATATGAAGGGGAGTTTACAAATGGCCAATTCATCCACCAACCAAGCAGATCTTTGAAATGGGGGGAGGAACCCTACACAATCACTTGAGGAATGTGCAGTCTCCGTACAGGCAACACCCAAGGTCAAGGTTGAATCCAGGTCTCTGGTTCTGTAAGCAGCAGGCTCTACCTTTTGGTTGTGTTATTTAAACTGTTCCATCAGTCATGTATCCAGCGGCTGCTTTGGGACAGAGGGAACTTAGAATTCTATTTAAAAGACAGCACGGCCTGAATGAGCTGATGATCACTTTGGACATCCGGTGAAAAGCCTGTTTTCAGAAAGAGAAATGAAAGGATATGGAATAGTGTATGCACACGTGATTAGAATATCTATCTATCTCCACACACACACACACACGCACACACTCTATATAAAGGAGTAGCACCTGCAGCCTGGGCTGAATTGCCTGCTCCATGATGTAATATTAATGTACTATTATCACACGGGTTTCAATTCTCTATTGAAACCTTTCACATAAACCTGGCAGCCAAAGTATTAACTCAAGTCTGTGTGTATCCAATAAGGCCAAAACAACAGTTTATCCAATCACATTGTTATTTAACTGTAGCGTCCTGGTGAAAGGATTTTTTTTTAAATCAAAGGAATATGGGCAAACAGTAAACTCAAAATACAAAACACTCCGAACTTGTTCAGCAGTTTATAATGATCCTTCCCAAAAATGATCCTCCCTGGTTCTGCACCAGTGACAGTACTGCTGTTACAGCAGCTCCGCCATTTATTTTTCTTTACATGTCCAGGACAAGTATTTTATTGGTACCAATATATAAATAAATATTGCTTTGCACACATGGGAGTCTCAGATGGGTGGTGTGAGCAGGTCCTTTGGTCGTTCAGCATTCTCACTGCTCATGGGAGGAAGCTGTTCCTCAGCCTGGTGGTTCTGGCTCTGATCCTCCTGTATATCTTCCCTGATGGGAGCAGCTGAAAGATGCGATGTGCAGGGTGGAAGATGTGTGCCTTAGATGGATAGTACTACAGACAGGAGTCCCAGTCATAGTCATAGAGAGAGCTAGCAATGGAAATAGACAAAAATACTGCTGTCAAGCTAACCACGGCTTGTTGCATTGATAAGAGCCCGCAGCAGCTTGCGTTGTCTGTTGAAAAGCTTTTAATTTACCTTCAAAATTCAACTGCTCTTTACCATCTGAAAAAAAGGAGACAATGTCACTTAAAATTAGTTGCCATGGGACGTGAAATGGAAGTGGAGGAAAGAGCTGCAGAATGCACGAGAAAAGCAAGTGAAACTATCAAATGAGACTTCCACCTTGTCGTGATATTATGCATGAATGAAATCAACATATAAAAGCATCAGATTATAGCATTGGTTCAGTAATCAAGAGACGGATGAAGGTTCTCAAGAGGAGCTGGCGCAATTATTCAAAAAGAACTCAGAATCGTTTTGGAAACAAGAAGTTCCATCGGTTTTTATGTGACAGATTTGTTACTCCAGCAACAATCAGAAGCTGCTAACAAAGTGACATTAGGTCAAAAAGCAGCATATCATACGAGATAATCATGTGGATAAACCACGTGAGAAGTTTGATCCTGGAGACGAAAATTGGATTGACACGAACAGTCAATGAAGCCGGTCTGGGTCTCCTAATTTCTTCCTGTGACCGTACGTTGTCTGAAGAGGGTGCACAAAATCATTGGTGGATGAATCGGCCATTTGTAAACTCCCCTTCATATGTCGGAGTAGTAGAATCTGGGGAGAGTTGATGGGATTAAAGGCATCATTAAAATAATGAGATAAATGGAGGATGAGTGTAAATGGGTAGTTTCTTTTATTCTCATATCGATCCTATATGTGATAAATGTCAATTGGAAATAGCTTCCCTTACACATAAGTTTTGGTCCTGTCCCTCTTTACAGAATTATTGGAAGGAAAGTTTTTCCATTATATCTACTGTTTTGAATATTGATTTACAACCACATCCCATTACTGCAATTTTTGGATTACCTATGATAGATTTGACTTATTTATCTCTTCCTGCGGATCATATGATTGCTTTTCTTACACTAATGGCTAGAAGATCTATACTATTAAATTGGAAAGAGGTAAATCCTCCCACTGTTTTCCAATGGTTTACCCAAACTATACTATGTTTAAATTTAGAGAAAATTAGAAACTCTGTCTATGAATCCCCTTCTAAGTTTGAGTTAACCTGGCGACCATTTATTCAATATTTTCATTTGTGGTGAGTTGATCTAGCTCTGTTTTCTTTCTATGATTATGTATGATAATTGGGCTGTAAGATGAGATCGGAGTGATCGGCGTGGTTTAGCTATATCTGTAGGTTTTTTTTAAGTTTTTTTTAAATTCAGATTTGTTTTTTCTTCTTTTTTGGGGTTTTTTTTTCTCTCTTTTTTCATATATTGTTATTAATTATATCTTTTTTTTAGAGATAGTTCACACCCTAAACTGATCAAAAAATTTTTTTTTATGATATATTTTTATTCTGTAATATTATTGTTTAATATCTCTGTATTAATTCATTACTTACTATGTATTTTTTTTATATCTCTTTGAACTGTATGTGTTTATAAATTATAATAATAATAAAAAGATTGAAAAAGAAAGTAAATGGGTAGTTGATGGCTGATGTGGATTCAATGGTCTTAATGGCCTATTTCCATTGATAGCTCTCTCTATGACTATGACTGGGACTCCTGTCTGTAGAACTATCCATCTAAGGCACACATCTTCCACCCTGCACATCGCATCTTTCAGCTGCTCCCATCAGGGAAGATATACAGGAGGATCAGAGCCAGAACCACCAGGCTGAGGAACAGTTTCCTCCCATGGGCAGTGAGAATGCTGAACGACCAAAGGACCTGCTCACACCACCCATCTGAGACTCCCATGTGTGCAAAGCAATATTTATTTATATATTGGTACCAATGAAATACTTGTCCTGGACATGTAAAGAAAAATAAATGGCGGAGCTGCTGTAACAGCAGTACTGTCACTGGTGCAGACCCAGGGAGAGCGGGGAGCAGAGACACAGCGCTTCTGCAGGGCCCCACCACCCAGTCCCACTGTTGTCAGCTTTGAATGGCCCGTTAAAGGAGCCGATGATAGTTTTATTTAAACTCCCGTGACTGCAGGGTCTGCGCCCAAGAGCCACAAGGGGTTGCAGACTCCAGGGAAGCAAAGGACTGGTGCAGGACACCAGATAACAGGGAGAACACCCCCCTCTCAATCTGAGAATGAACAAGCAGAGGAAATGACCATGAGACGGTGACCATGGCAGAGGACCAGAGAAGGGTTCTGTGACTGAAGGACCCACACAGGTGGAGAGCTTTTGGTGACTCAAGGCTAGGAACCTGTGCAGGCTGTGGGCTGCTGGAGACTGCATTCAAGGGACTCCCACCAGGCTGCAGACTGGGGGAGACTGGCTCAAATCAGGCTGAAGAGGTACCAAGTATTGGAACCGGGATGTGAGAGGGTGCCGAGGGCAGTGAAGGGTTCCCAATCATATCGGAGGTTGAGATCTGGAGCTTGGCTTGCTGATGGTTGGGACTGAACTCTGTGTGGCTGTGGAGGCTGCGGGAAATCCATGGTCACTCAGTGACTGTGATGGAAACTCGCTTTTGCATCTCTTTCAATTAATATAGGAGCCGCTTCAGGCAATTTCTGCTGATGGTGAAACTGTCTGCCTTAAAGCAGACAAAAGCAATTTTGTGTAAAATGACACTTTTTAAATTACCTGACAATAAATTGAACCTTGAGCATTGTTTGTCTGTATGTATATTATGCCTGGTTGTACGTCTACATGTTTTGCACTGAGGACTGGAGGATGTTGTTTCGTCAGGTTGTTCTTGTGCAATAAACTTGACTTGACATTAGATTTTAGATTTCAGATTTATTGTCAGAGTACATATATGACATCATATACAAACCTGAGATTCTTTTTCCTGCGAGCCAGGCAGAATTATTACTTATTAGCAGTGCAAAAAGAAACTGACTTCATGTACACTTGTAAACAAGTAAAGAAATATGAAAAAACTGACTGTGCGATACAGAGAGAGAGAGAGAGAGAGAGAGAGAGCAGCAGCAACTGGGACTGGAACAGGTCAAGCTGGCAAGTTTGTGGAAAACCCCATTTGGAAGACAAATTGTGAGTGTTTAGTTCAACCTGGTCAAAGCCCTTGTGGTTCCTGCAAGAGGAGAGGACTGGCTGTCTAATGCTGCATTTGAAATAAGAGAAACAAAAAGGAACTCTGTGGTGACCTGAAATAAAGAAGTTGTCATCTGGAGAACCTTGAGGGGGCAAGTTTCTTCGGCAAGACACTGAAATGGCTAATTAAAAAAAGTAATCAGTTGTGGGTGTCCAGCGTACAACAAATCTCTCTCTGAAAACCGACAAGAACCTTCCTGAGTGGTAACCATTTACCTTTCAAGCACCAAAATCTGGTGAACTTTATAAATGTTAAATTCTGTGCACAGTTTAAGAATTGCCTGCAACCAGTGACCTTGGAGGAATGAGAAGTGAGATTGGACTGTGAATCAAAGAACATTTCTGAACTTATACACACATATTCCATGCATGTGCACTTAAAATTAGAAGGGGGTTAAGTTAGGTTAAGTAAGTCAATAGTGATAAGTGAAAGTGTGATTCTGTTTTTATGTTTAAAGATAATTAAAAGCAACTTTTGTTAAAGTAACCATTTGTCTTGGCGAATATCTATTCCTGCTGGGTTTTGGGGTCCTCTGGGCTCATAAAAGATTCAGTCAAATTTCTGAAAGTTAAATAAACAACCAATAAACTGGTTTTTATTTGGTTCATTCTGGGAAACATTTGTTTTTAATTGCCTATTGCCATGGCCTGTTCTTTTCAAAACTCCCCTATAATTCGTTGGTAGAACATTTCAAGCCTCTGCCCTCCTGTCACTCATAATTGGAACCAAATAGTTTAGGCTTGTTTCTTCTTGTTTATTTCTTTCCTCTTAGGCACTGGGGTTATTTCTCAATTTCAGATACTTTATTTAAGGGCTCTTTAAAAATATGTTTCCAACGATTTAAATTTCCTGCTAAAAGTTTTCTCGAATCAAGATGCTCTATGTGAGGAAGGTGATTTTAAAGCTGGCAGGCTAGTTTCCATTGGGATTTCAGTTGCATGCTCAGGAATATGAGCATTTAATATTTCATCACATTTTATGGACCCTTGGCTGAAATGATTTTGTATGGCTGTCAGGATGATGCATCACTTTTAATTTCATATTGGAATTTCATAGAAATGAATCTTAAATTTATGTCCACTCAGCACACAAACTGGTTGTTTAGCTCACCTGGTGCATAGTCTTCATGCGAAGTTTTCCTTCTATTCCTTTCTCCCTTGTTCATTTTACCTTAAACATCTGTATGCAATACCCACCTCAAATCTTCCCTGTGGTTATGGGTTCCAATCATTTACTTCAAACTCACACACTGACAGAAATCAATGGGATAGGAATCAGGTTCCACAACTCTCGTCTCAGTTGCCATTCTCCCCTAAAACTCAAGAGAACTTTGCAAAGTAGAAAGATGATCCAAAAATCTACTTCATGTACACGTGATCAAGCAACACACTTCTGCTTTAGGTGCTGGACTGATCCAATGATTTCCATTCTTTCCCTTCAAGTTTGTCCCTCTGAACTTGACAAGCCATGCTGGGGTATAACTCCAAGTGGTCTGAATGATCTTACACATTCTATATGTGTCCACCTAGAGTATAAATTCTGCTTAGCTACAACATGCAAGACCAAATTGTGCTTGATCTGGTGTGTAGCCCATGATAATCCACATCCCTCCTCTCTATATTATTAGTTCCAACCAAACCATCATATTTAATACTTATGAATGTGAGAAAATTATTAAATGCATGAAAAAGTAAATGATCTTATCTTTTTCTTCCTATGTCCTGAATAGGAATCTCCAATCAAGAGAATGGGGATTTTGATCCCACACCACCTTGATGATACTGCAGTGGTGGATTCCCATCAATTGCAACAGAGGGTAGTCATAGATTGCCAGCATCTGTCAGTTGTACAACTGCAACATGACCTCCCGACTTCCATCCTCAAAATACTGACTGGTGAAGCCTTTTTAACTAGCCCATCTACTTGTGTCTCCACTTCTGTTCTAATGTCCTGTCTGCAATGTGCAGCACTCACTCAGCAATGCACTGTAGAGGTAGTTGAATGTTTGCATCTATAACATCTAAATCAGAGGACAAGTGTGCTCCAAACCAAACTCTAGCCGAAATTTTGGCCCAGACCAAGTGGCATGTTAAATACTGACTTAGAGTCAAATCCTGTGAGATAATAAATTCCCCCTCACATCTGTCATAAATTGGTTATTCCTTATTCTGATTACATGCCCTTCATTCTAGATATCCCAGACAAACAAAGCATCTGCTCTATCAATCTTTATAGGGTTGAGCTCTATCTACTCCATGTAAATAATTTTTTATAGTATGTGACACATCATCTTGGCATCTTTTATAAAATGTGGTATGTTAAATTCAACCCTATGACATCACCAGTGAATGATAAATGTTAAGTGGATTTACCTGTTCTCTATCCTCCATCCTTCCGTTTTTAAAGGCTACGATCCTGAATAATATTCATCAAGATTCTGCATTTTCGAAGAATAATGCTCTGAAACCCCATCTTTCCCCACTATAATTATATCAAATAGTTCGTGTTATCCGTTAATTGGATTTTTACCCAGGAAAAAAGCTTCACAACCATTTATAAGGACAGTGTGCCATTGCAATGAAATTCAAATGATGTTCATCACTAACATAGGTTAAGTAGCGTTCTCACTCTTCTCCTGCGATCATTATCGCACTTGATTCGTTCTCATTCTATCATCAATATTTTCTTTATCTTGTCACATTCTCGGAAACATCAAACTACTTTTTTTGTTTCTCTGTCCTTATTTTCTTACAGAGCCTCTTCAACTGAATTGTCAACTCTGTTTCTCTTTCCACTTTCTGAATATTCAAGCATTTTCTATTGGCGTTTGTGAGAGTTTGCATTGTACGCATTGACCACTATTTTTCCTATAATACAGTAATGACCATATTTCAAAACCATTTCATTTGCTCCACAACATTTGGCAATGGCCCTCAATGGTGCAGAACGGGAGGGTGAGGGGTGGGGAGTTTAATGCAAAATCTCTGTAACTTTAATTAAATAAAAGGATCATTGTTTTGTTGTGTGCTTTGCACTTGCCCATTACCCATCTAATCAATAATTAAACCATAGGTGGTGCACAGTGGGGATGCGAAAATGGATGTAAAACAACAACTTGAAGCTAAATGAGAAGAAATTCAAATAGTGAATGTTTCATGCACTATTTACTCTTTTCCACTTTCTTTATTGCAATGTCTTGAACAAGAGCAGTTCAGACAGAGAGTTAGTATGGCTTAATTGCAAGATTGACTTCAGGACTTGGAATAATCTGTTTCTGATGCACTTATAAGGTTAAGGTTCCTTCAATGGTTAGGTGATAATACAAAAAAGCAATATATATGATATATTTCAATATTTGCCTGCCATTAAGGCAAGCCAAGAGTCACTATAAGCCTTGCCCGGCAACCCCCAGTAATAAGAGAAAGAGAAGCAAATGAAGAGAATGAAAGCAAAAATAAGAACTGAATTCCAGTTCCATTTCCCTGCAGTGTTTGTTTATAATGTTTAGATGGGACATTAGGGAAGAAATTGGACAAATGAAGTTCAATGATGAATCAACTAAGAAAGCAAACCCCTCTCAAGGGCTGGATCACCTCCTCCTGCTCACAAATGGAGATGATACAATCAGCCCATGATCTAATGTGTGGCAACTGTCCCCTTCCAGTCCCATAATGGATTATGTGGGGGAATCTTCTCCCACAATGTGAAAAATCATTGTACTTGGTAAAATCTGTTGAACTCACTCAAAAGAGTAAGAATAATTGAGATCTTCCTAGTTTGTGAGAAATAATTCTTCATCAAGCTGTTGAAACATTTCCCTGTGTTTACTGTTCCAGGGTATGTTCTTAATTACGATGCAGTTTTTATTTTCTACAATACTCTAGATCAGCCATTTGCAACCTTTTTATTGGCTATGGTCCCCTTAACTCTCTGCTCAAAGTTTATGAGTCCCTTTCCTTGTGAATCAGTCAAGTTTTGGTTTGTTCCATACTTCTCTCCTATTGACTACATTAAAAATATTCATGTTTCGTGAAGTGAAGAGAATTTTCTCAGTAGGGTGCCCGCTGAGATTGGGTGTTCTAAATTACATACTTCAAAAAAAAACAATGATATATTTAATTCAACCTGTTTCAGAGGGTCTTTATGTGTTATGAAGATGCTCTCTATAATCAGAAGTTCAAAAATATGGTGTACCAAGTGTTCATGAGATGCAAACAAAATATTATCTTATTGAATACCTGCCTGAACTGGCACTTCTAATTATGTAAACCTTTCAGTATCTTCATCAAATGTTCCCCCAACCCATCTTAGCAGAATTCAACAACAAGAGAATCAACAGCAATGAATTGATTCTTTATCTCACATCATAAAGATAGCCTCCCTCAGAAATATAATTCATCAGCTGTTTGGACCATTAAATTGTACTTTTTCAACCCACACAAACATAGGCTGAAACTGGATTGACTTGACAACCTTCTCACTACTTTTGTTCCACTTAGATTGCACTTTTAAGTTGCCAATATATTAGTTTAAAGGTATAATTACATAAAATTAAGGCTCAAATGCATTTATTTCAAAGCAATATTGCATTGTTAGGGGTGCATTAATATAAAGACAGGTAACACTAATTAATAGAAATTGTTATATTAATTCAAACTAAGATCATGTTAATTGTTGCCAAATTATCTACCTTGGATGGAATATTTCTAACCTATTTTGATTTTTGCTTTCAAATTTAAATTTTTGGAAAACATTTTTCTTTGAAATCTACATTGAAATCAATATGTAGAAAAAGGATATCTTGTGGTTTTAAAATGTATCCAATTCATTAGGATGGCACCGTTATTGTAGCGGCTAGTGCAACCCAGATTCAAATCTGTAAGGAGCTTGTATGTTCTCCTTGTGTCTGCGTGGGTTTCCTTTGGTAGCTACTGCTTCCTCCCACCCTTTAAAACATATGGGGATTGTAGGTTAATTGGGGTATTTGGGTGGCATGTGCTCATGGGCTGGAAGGGCCTATTACCATTCTGTAGTTCGAAATTTAAAAATAAATTAAATTGAAAACAAGAAGCCCAGCAAATCTGACCTTTAACATTGGCATTTGTGGAATAAATGCAGTAATGTGGCAAATTGGCTTATTGTGCAGCGGACAAAACACGTGGCAGGGGAGGGAAAATTGGGGAACAAGGTGAAAATGCAAGGAAATCATACAACCTCTGAAACCTAATCTGCCTTTCAATTAGAAGATCACTGACCTTCACCTCAATCCTATGTATCCTCCTTCCCTTGGCAAAACTTAGTAATTGAGACTAAAGCTAATTTCTCAAGCTCAATTTTGAAGTGTTCAGTTGACCCACAGACCTAACAGTCATTTGGAGGAACTTCAGATTTCTACTACTGTTTGTGTGAAAAAGTCATTCCTGGCACTCTCTCTCTCTTCCCTTTTCCTTCTGTCTCCTTTCATGGAGTCAAAACCAATTCTCATCTTTCCACTCATCATATTCAATTAATACATTTTGTCTGTTGATCTGGACTCCTCCCCTCCCATTCTTTATACTTTCTCTCCCCAATCTTTAATTTAAATGACTGCCTGCTTTTTGCTTATACCTTGAAGAAAGGCTCAGGACTGAAACTTCAGTAATATATCTTTATCTCCTGCAGGTATGGACACTGGGAGACCGGCTGAGATCCTCCATCATTCTCTGTGTTTTTACTACAATCACAGCATCTGCAGGCATTTGAGTCTCATCACGTTACTCCTAAACTTTCTCCCTTGATCTTGGTTTCCTTGCAATGCAAACCGTTTCATTCGATCGACCCGATCAGACTTACTCTGCCCAAAGAAATTAAGCCTAGACCATGGACACTAATTCATTCCAAATAAAGTGCTTTTGTTCTCATTTATTTTAATTAAAATGGACAGTTGGAAAGTGTCATGGATTAAACCTTCCCGTAGTCAACAACCAGCTCCTTAGTTTTGGTGTCATTGAATGCAATGCTGGTATTGTTAATGCACCATTCAGCCAAATTTTCAATCTCCCACTCCCCCAACCCCCCCCCCCCACCACCCTGGTACGCTGACTCATCGCCCCTTTTTATACGACCCACTACCGTGGTATCACCAGCAAATTTGTAGATGGTGTTGTTTTACTGAGCCACAGTCTCGCTGTATAGCAAATAGAGCAGGGGGCTAGGTCTATTACTGAGTATAGAAATACTTTGTCTGCATTGGTGACAACGATTCAGTTACCTTGTAAAGAAATATATTCTGTCACAGAATTCCTTGTGGCCTGTGCATTACATACCCTCTCCCCTGCCTTCCTGGCCTGTTGCAATCCTACAAGACCTCACCTGACCCTCCTCCTTCTCCTCGAGCTACCCCTGTCATTCTTCAACCTGTGCCTCAGAAGCAAGCTGTTTTTGCTGAATTACTTGATTGTGCAGTAAGGTTGACACCTTATACAGAACAGGAACAGTCCACATCAACAATCCACTTTACTATCTCCGCCCACCATCCATTGCCATTCTTCACTGTCGACGGGTTGAACATCTTCCCGAAAAACATTCTCGTACCACCCTCCTTCAATGACTGCAGCTTAGGGTCCTCGGGTGCCAAAGGCTTCCTGAACATATCGGAGGTTTGAACCTGGAGCTTGGGTTGCCAAACGATTGAATAGGAGTCTACAGAGGCTGCAGGAGCATTGGAGGTGAATTCACGGACACTCAGTGTCTCCGAAGGGATTTGCTTTTGCTTCTCTTTCTCGTACTATAAGGGGCGGCAGGCAGTACTCATGGCGATGCTTTGTCTGCCTGACAGCAGACTAAAGGAAATTTCATCTAATATTACATTTTTCTGTTTTATTACATGAAAATGAAAGAATCTTGAATCAAGAAGGCAGATCCCTACCTCCTTTGCAAGGCCAATTAGAAATGGACGATTAAATTCCGGTCTAGCCTACAAAGCCGCATCCCAAAATCAATTTTTTTTAAATATCACCCGTGATCAATTGGATAGTGTGATCATATCCAGATTAAATCATTTTTTGTGCCTGTTTTTATCAGAAATGTAGTGAAATGCTGGAGGATCTCAGCAGGTCTTGCTGCATCCATAGGAGGTAAAGATGTATAATCTGCTTTCTGCTCATATCTTGAAAAAGGACTCAGGCCTGAAACATTGGTGATATATCTTTACCTCCTTTGGACTCTGTGTGACCTGCTGAGTTCCTCCAGTATTTTTGTGCTTTTACCACAAATTGACCCATTTCTGTTTGTGGGAGCTGGCTGCGAACAATTTGGCTGCTATATCTTCTCCATTATAACAGTGGCCAATCTTCAGAAAGTAATGATTTGGCTTTTTATAGTCCCAGGCAACAACCAGAGACCAAAACTTCCTTTTCTTCAATCTTTAAACATTATTTATAAATATTTCAGAGCTTTGCACAGAACAACTTGATATGAAAACTATTCAGTCTAATGCAGAGAGATTTTGTTATCACCTCATTCTTTATTGATTGTTATTTTATACATATTTTACATTTAGTTGAGTGTAATTTAATGTCTTTGAGGAACAAACAATACCAAGTGGTACCTATGAAAAGGGACCTTTTATGACGTGCTGTTTGTGGTTGGGTTTATTTTAAACAGGCATGTTTATTGTTCATGAAACAGAAGGTGTCTGATGGAAATTAGGAAAATAAACAGCCTATTAAAACTAAAGGCTGAATTTAAACAGGGATATTGAGGTTTCTGTTTTGAACACTATATGGGAGACAATAATGCTTTATAAGATATGTTATTTCATTAATCTTCTTATGAAAATCTTTAAATATCTTCTGAAGAAATCCAACTGCACATCACAATTAGCCGCAAGTTCTGTTTGCCTCAACATTTCTGAGTGCATATTTGAAATGGGTCACCACGGCAAGAGTCTGATTTCAAACATTTTGCCATTGTTTTCAAATCCCTCCATGATATTCCTATTCCCGCATCTCTCCCCACCCTACAATTCGATGAAATCCTTGTGTTCTAAAGCTGATTTACAGTGACCTGCCAGAATCTGGAAGCCTGGAATTTTCTCCCTAAACCTATCTGGCTCAGTACTTCCCTTTCCTACTTTGTGTGGTTCTTTACAATCTATAACTGCTGTTGGTTTTCTTTCCTTATGTGATTTGATATCAAATTTTTCGCATACCTGTGATAATACAGATCTATCACCAATGTATATAGTGTATATAGTTACAGTATCTAGACTGTGTTTACAGCGATTGGCTGAGAGCTTAGCCACGCCTGCTGTCTGGGCCTTAAAGGGTTGTGTCCCTAGCTAGGTCGGATCATTCCGGACTGGTCGGCCACCTGTGAAGAGCTCCTGTCTTTTGCTAATAAAAGCCTTGGTTTGGATCAACAAGTCTTTGGTTCTTTTGACGAGCTCTACAATACCACACCAGATATTTTTAATAACTTCACGGAAAAGTTAGAGAATCTGTATTATACAGATACATGGGTCTAATTTTACCCTACATTATAGCCCATAAGTTACAATCTTTTCTCAACCCACATTGGATGATGCAATTTTCTACGGTTCATAGTGTGAAATTTCAACAGATAGATCAATACCTGGTCATTTCCAAAAGCAGCAGTTCAATCTGGATCAGTCAGACATCTGGCCTGATTTCTGATGAGCGAGTTGGTCAACCAGCACATTGCATCAAGCCATCTAAATAGTTCAGGGAATGAGATGGAGAGCACATTAAAAAATGATGGAATGGATATCTAACACAGCAAATGAAAACTCAGTGGTAATTCCATTAATATAACACAATGAGCTTTCATCTTGCATACCAAAGTAATTAACTAAAGAATGACCATCTATTCCTGAAAGTTGAAGTGAGGTAATTAGCATACATAGATTTTGGAAAGTCAAAACTTTAATGTTATTTATTCATGTTAAAATGGCACAATAATGTAATTTTTACAAGGATAGTTGATTTCATATTAGCTTTGAACCTATCGATCCTGATTATTGATGGATGAGGTTCAAAATACATTTTGGCAATACATCACTCACTGTAAAGAGCTTGATGGAATTTTAAAATTTCATTTTAAAATGACTGACCAAAACTCCATCCAAAGCCTCACTTTATTTCATGAAATAACCCATATTAATGTGAGGCTTTCCTTTTTCCTTTACTATTTCACCATTGTCATACTGAATTTTGCTTGAGAACTGCAAACCTCACACACAATCATTTTGTTACCTGACTCTCAGCTTTGGAGCTGGGCGTAAACTTTTAAATTTCTTTACAGCTGATGATGTGTCAAACTAAAAGGGTTGACGAGACTTCAATTTCATACCCTTTCTGAAAGATTCCAACAGAGCAGAGCTGTCTCAATACTTCAGTATTCGCTGGGCACGTCAGCTGAAAAATTGTGCTTCGGGAATAAATTTTGTGACAAAAGAACTCCCAGGCAAACCACAGCTACACAATGTGGCAACTATGATGAAGGGTAAAATGTGGAAAATAAGCTGCAAGATCATAAAAAGTCATTGCATTGGTGACATGGATTCACCTTCCTCAGAGCATTTTCATTTCTCCTTCAGTCAGTCAGACAGGTGTGTTTGTGTGTGTGTGTGTGTGTGTGTGTGTGTGTGTGTGTGTGTGTGTGTGTGTGTGTGTGTTTGTGTGTGTGTGTGTGTGTGTGTGTGTGTGTGTGTTTGTGTGTGTGTGTGTTTGTGTGTGTGTGTGTGTTTGTGTGTGTGTGTTTGTGTGTGTGTGTGTGTTTGTGTGTGTGTGTGTGTGTGTGTTTGTGTGTGTGTGTGTGTGTGTGTGTGTGTGTGTGTGTGTGTCTCCACCATACCTTCACCCTGTTCAGATACCCCTGCCATATTCATAGCGACCGGGGGTCCTCCTTCATGCATAATGAACTGTGATAATATCTGCTGGCCAGACGTATTGCCATGAGCAGGACCATCAGCTACAACACCCGAGTAAGCAGCCAGGTGGAAAGGGAGAATGCCACCATTGAAAGGCCGTCCTCCTAGCCCTGAGGATGGTGGCAATGGTCACATCCAGGCAAACAGGATCCATGAGTACTCATCAATGATGTTAAGGAAGTACACGTTGTGGTTCGAAGAGTGCAGGGGCCCCTTGAAATCCATGCTCAGGCTCTCAAAGGGGCAGGTAGCCTTAATCAGGTGGCGCTTGTCTCGGTGGTAGAAGTATGGTTTGCACTCCACACAGACCTGGCAGTTTTGGGTCATCATTCTGATGACCTCAGTCGAAAGTTGACAAAATGGAAGAACCTGGTAACCCAGAGTGGCAGAGGTCATTGTGGAGGGCTTGGGCATCTGAAGGTTTGTTGATCTTTCTGGGCCAGTACAAGATATCATGGTTGTAGGTGGAGAGTTCAAATCTCCACCTCAGAATCTCGTTGTTCTTGATTTTAGCCCGCTGCTTGTTGTTGAACATGAAGGTGACTGCACGTTGGTCAGTCAGCAGAGTAAATCGTTTACCTGCAAGATAGTGCCTCCAGTTCAGTACTGCCTCGGTGATGGCCTGGGCCTCCTTCTCAGTTGTGGAGTGCCAGATTTCGGAGCCTTGGAGGGTGTGGGAGAAAAATGCTACAGGTCTGCCCACCTGGTTAAGAGAGGTGGCCAGGGAAATGTTGGATGCATTACTCTCCACCTAGAAAGGGGGTGGATTCATCCACAGCGTGCATCAAGGCCTTGGCAATGTCACCTTTGATGTGGTTGAAGGCCTCATAGGCCACTGCTGAAAGGGGAAAGGAGGTAGCCATTTATGAGGGGGGTGAGGTTTATCTGCATAGTTGGAGACCCACTGGGCATAATAAGAGAAAAACCCCAGGCACCTTTTCAGGGCTTTGAGGTTGCAGGGAAGTGGGATCTCCAAAAGGGGACACATATAGTCAGGATCAAGGACAATAACTCCATTCTCCATGACGCAGCCAAGTATAGCCAGGCGTGATGTGCAGAATACACATTTATCTTTGCTGTAGGTGAGGTTAAGGCTTTTGGCGGTCTCAAGGAATTGGTCCTGCAGATCATGGCCACAGATAGTGATGTTGTTGTGGTAGGGGAATGTGGCCAGCAGCCTGATCTTGTCCACTATTTGGTCCATCTCCCTCTGAAAGACAAAGATTCCATTAGTGATCCCGAAAGGGACCCTCAGAAAGTGGTAGAGGTGGCCATCCACCTTGAACACTGTGTACTTGCAGTCTTCCAGGCAGATAGGGAGCTGGTGGCATGCCAACTTTAAGTCAATGGTGGAAAGTACCCAATATTGGTTTACCATGTCGGCTGTGCGGGGAGACGGTATGCTTGCAGTTGTGTAAACCGGTTAATGGTCTGACTGTAGTCGAAAACCATTCGGTGTTTTCTCCCACTCTTAACCACCACTACCTGAGCTCTCCAGGGGCTGGTAGTGGTTCAAGGATCACCTCGGTCAGGAGCCGCCTCACCTCTGGTTAAATAAAGGCCCTCTCCCCAGTGCTGTATCACCTACTCTTGGTGGCAACAGGCTTACAGTCTGGGGTGAGGTTGGTGAACAGAGGTGGGGGGGGGGGGAATTTCAAAGGTGGAGAGCCTGCAGTTCACGTGTGGTGAGCAGATCGCGGGTTGCTGGTTAGACACATTCGGAGGGGAGGGTGGGCAGTTTAAAACCTGTTGGTTGCAGACCATGGGAGGAGGGGAATGAGGCCCATCAGATTTCATGGCGACGCTCTTAAGGTGGCACTGGAAGTCCACACCCAGTGGTACGGGCATGCAGAGCTGTGGCATCACAAGGAGTTTACGATTTTTGTACTCTGCACCATGCACGGTCAGCGTCACTACGCAGCTGCTGCAGATCTTTGCCGAGTGGGACTTAGAGGCCACGGAGACCCTGTAACTCAGTGGTCTCACCACGAGGGAGTAACACTACAGCATGTCAGAATGGATGCAGCACTCCATGTTCCCGCTATCAAACAGCCAGCTTGTTTTGCACCCATTTACCTCTATGTCCTTCATTGACCTGGTGAGTTGATGAGGGCTGCTTTGACCAAGCATGACTGAAGCCACAGTAGATACATTGTCTGATTCACTGTACTCATTCGTGGTATGATAAGATGGCAGCGTCCAAGATGGCAGCCCCCACGGTGCGCACGCAGTCCCATTGTTGTTCGTTGGAAGTGATGTCATCCAAGATGGCAGCCCCCACTGCCCGCATGTGGCGCTGCTTGGGTTAGAAGGTTGCTTAGATTTTCATACCTTTGTGTAGTGTCCTTTCTTCCTGCAGCTAGAACAGACCACGTCCTTCACGGGGCAATATTTCCTGGGGTGCTTCTACTGACTGCATAAGTAACACTTTGGGTGCTTGCTGGAGATGGTAGCTGTAGTCAGGTTGGGACATGGGGTGGCCAGCGATCCTGTATCCTAAGACGGCAGTGGTTGCGTTCTCCATGTGGCAGCCAGGTTATCAGTCGAGAAAGAGTCAATGTTGCAGAGGGCTACTTCCAAAGTTTTAGCTAGTTCGATGGCTTTATGCAGCTTCACCTCAATTTGTTGTAGCAGTCGCTGACAAATGTAATCCGATCTGATGCCTGCTCCACAAGCATCTCGGATCAGCTCCTCCATGTACTCTTCTGCTGATGCAGCCTTACAGTGCAGGCCCAACCAAGGTCTCGCAGGACCCAAAGGTAATCGTCAATCAATTCCCTGGGTTGCTGCTTGCACGTGGCTAAGTCATGCCTGGTGTATACTCCATTTACCTGGGCCAGATACTGGCCTTTCAGAATGTCCATTGCTTTGGTGAATGTTTCGCAGTCTCTAACCACAATGCCTGACCCATGAGAACAGAAAGTGCAGCTTGTTTGCGTTGGATTGGACGATCTCAGTGGAGGCCTGTAGAAACACGTTGAAGCAGTGTAGCCAGAGATCAAACTGTTCAGGTGCTAATGGTGATCAAGGTTCAATTTCCAGCCTCTCTGGTCTCAGCAACTTGTCCATTCCCAAAAAATTATGGTAATAAAGTTGATGCACTATCAATTTACATCAAGCAAGAGCAACATGATAGGACGATTATGGGCTTCATTCAGAAGCCTGATGGCTGCAGGGAAGAAACTATCTTTAAGCCTGTTTTCACACTCTTGAGCCTATTTCCTGAGGCAGTGCTGCTCAAATATTAAAGGACTTATCCCATCTCTGTCATACTCCCTTCTCACCCTGTCCGTCTGTCAGTCAGAAGATACATGTGCTTGAATACTCCAACCACCATACTCCATGGAATTTTGCAGACTCTTGAATGGATTTCATGTTGGAAGAAGCTGATAGCCTTGTGCTGTCTTTTATATCTGCACTTTTCTCCATACCCTACACTATTTGAGTGTAGAAAGTTCAAAAATTCAAAATTTATTGTTAGAGTACATGCATGACATCACATACAACCCTGTGATTCTTTTTCCTGTGGGCCAGGCAGAATTTCTACTTATTGATAGTGCAAAAGGCAGTAAATAAAAGATACATAGACAAAAGAAGAAATGTAAACCAAAAAAGAAATGTAAACAAACTGTGCAATATAGAAGAAAAAAAAATATTCAGTTATAAATAATGATCAAACTAAGGGTTCTTAAATGAGTCCCTGATTGAGTCTGTTGTTTATGAGTCTAATAGTTGGAGGAGGTATCAACTGTTCCTGAACTTGGTGGGACAAGTATTGTGGCACCTATACCTGTTTCCTGATGGTAGCTGTGAGAACAGAGCATGTTGCTGGGTGATGTGGATCCTGGATGATTGCTACTGCTCTCCATTGTCAGTGTTTACTGTAGTTCTCGATTGTATGGAGGATTTTGCCTGTGATGTACTGGGCTGTGCCCACTACTTTTTGCAGGGCTTTCTGCTCAGAGGTATTGGTGCCCCACACCAGGCAGTGGTGCAGGTGGTCAGAACACTTTCCACTACATATCTGTTGAAGTTTGTTAAGGTTTCTGATGTCATACCAAACTTTCATAAATTCCTGAGGAAGTACAAACACTGATGTGCTTTCTACATGATGACATTAGTGTATTGGGTCTAGGAAAGTTCCTCTGAGACAGTGACTCCCAGGAATTTAAATTTACTTACCCTCCCCACCTCTGATACCCTAATGATCACTGGTTTTCCCCTCCTGAAGTCCACAATCTGCCCCTTGGTTTTAGTGAAATTGAGTGCAAGGCTGTTATTGGTGCACCTTTCACCTAGCTTTTCAATCTCCCTCCTTCATGCTGACTCATTGCCCCTTTTTATACAAAGCACTACAAGGGTGGATGTATCAGCTGCGATTGGCCCAGAGGACCCCAAAACCCAGCAGCAATAGAAATTCACCAAGACAAATGGTTACTTAAACAAAAGTTACTTTTAATTATCTTTAAACATGAAAACAGGATCAAACTTTAACATAACTATTAACTTAACCCCCTTCTAATTCTAAGTGCACGTGTATGTAATATATGTATAAGTTCAGAAAAGTTATTTGATTCACAGTCCAATCTCACTTCTCATTCCTCCAAATTCACCGGTATCAGGCAATTCTTATACTGTGCACAGAATTTAACATTTATGAATTTCACCAGGCTTTGGTGCTTGAAAGGTAAATGATTACCGGTCAGGAAGGTTCTTGTTGATTTTCAGAGAGAGATTTGTTGCTCGTTGGATACAAACTGATTATTTCTGATCAGCCACTTTAGTAGCTTGCCAAAGAAACTTGCCCCATCAGGGTTTTCCAGATGATAACCTCTTTCTTTCAGGTCTGTTTCCCTTACCTCAGGTGAAACATATACAATCAGCCACCTCCTCTTGCATGGACCACAAGAGCTTTGAACAGGCTGAACTAAGAACTCACAACCCATCTTCACAATAGGGTTTTCCCACAAGCTTGCCAGCTTGTCCTGTTCCAGTCCCAGCTGTTGCTGCTGAACTGTAGAACTGAACTCTCTCTCTTTCTCTCTCTCTCTCTCTCTCAGAGAAAAACCACATGACCCTCTTAGAACAGCAAACAGTATTCAGACAGACTGTAGCACTGGATCCAATCTTCTGAGTCCATTCATCTTTTGTTTTCCAAAACAATAATCCACTACTCCACAGCATGTCCAATTAACACCTACTTGTGAAGTCTCTATAGGCATTCTTCAAAGTTTTTGCAAAGGCCCTCGGAGCCTGGACTGTTTGGCTAGAGCAGAGCATTTTAAATGAGATCGATGTTGTGAAGTGTTTGTTTGTGATCTACTCTTAAAAAAAACTTCCACAATTCATCTCCTTTAAAACATATCTATATTCAATATAAAATATAACATAATCTGTCACACAGCAAGTTTATGGATGGTGTTATTGTCTTTTTGAGCCATAGGTGTAAAACAATTAGAGCAGAGGGCTAAGTTAGCAACCCTGTCCAGGATCGAATGACACAGTGGTGTATTGAGGCCCAGGACTTGGTCTCCCCATACTGTTATCTCATTTATTTGCTTATTTATATTGTCACACAACCTGCTGTATGAGCTTGGATAGAAGGAAAAAACGAGTTTCTTATTACATTTTGGCACACCTGAGCAAAAAAAAAAAAAAAAAAAAAATTAAATTCAATAGCTGGGTGAGTTCAATACAATAGATGAGTTTAATTGCAACAGCTCAAGTCTATCTCCAACAAAGCTGCCCATGAAATTGACAGCTGATTCATCACTCTCAACTCTCCATCAGTGCTGCACTGGATATAGAATGTCAATCAGCTACAAAGCTTCCTCAAATCTGCAGCCTTATGACCTTGGAGGACAAAGGCCACCCTGCATGAGGACATTGCTAACTGCAATTTCCCATCCATATCTGATACTACCCTGGAAACATATTCCTTCCCATTTATTGTTGCTACCTCTACCTTGTCAAACCTCTACCATGATAGAAGGATTTCAAGATGGCAGGTTGATGCAACTTCTTCAATATTAATCCAACCTGAAGAATAGAGAAGGATACAGAAGATTTTTGAAAATCATATTTTGATTTTTTTTCTCTCTTTGGGAGTTCCTTATAGCTGGAATTCTTAATTCTTGTGGAGTGCAGGCCATTTCTGGAGGCTTGACAACTTTGAGATGAGCATTATGAGAACATTCTAATGTTCTCTAAAAGTTTGCCGACGACACCACAGTTGTCAGCAAGATCACAATTGCAATGAGGAAGTGTACAGGAAGGAGATAGATTAGGTCTTTGAGTGGTGTCACATCAATAACTTTGCACTCAACATTAGCAAAACTAAGGAGATGATTGTGGACTTCAGGAGGGAATCAGGAGAATGCACCCAGTCCTCATCAAGGGCTCAATAGTGGAGAGGGACAAGAACTTCAAATTCTTGGGTGTCAACATCTCCGAGGATCTGTCGTGCCAACTGCATGTTGATGCAATCATGAAGAAGGCTTGCCAGAGTTTCTACTTTGTGACATGCTTGAGAAGATTTGGTATATCACCGAAGACTCTCAAAAACGTCTAGAGGTGTACTGTGGAAAGAATTCTGACTGGTTGCATCACTGGCTGGTATAAAGGTGCCAACTCTAGGACAAGAATGAACTCCAGAGCATTGTTAACTCTGCCTGCAACATCACAGGCAGCAGTCTTCACTCCATTGAGGACATCTACATGAGGCAGTGTCTGAAAAAAGCAGCCTCTATCCTCAAAGACCCCCACCGCCTAGACAATGCCCTCTTTACTCTGCTACCATGGGGAAAAGGTACGGGAGCCTAAAGACGAACACTCAGTGGCACAGTAACATTTTCTTCCCCATTGCCATCAAATTCTTGAATGACCAATGAACCAAAGACTCTGCCTAACTTTCATGCACCACTTTTTTTAAATATATTATTGTTGTAAGATGGTTCATAATATGAATGCTTGCTCTGGGATACTGCTGCAAATCACTGAATTTCGTGGCTTGTTCATAACAATAAATTTTGATTCTGATTCTGAATTTTATGGTTTCTTTCTTGTAGTTAGGTGACCAAAACTGCTCACAATACTCCAAATTTGGCCTCACTAATTGTAAAGGTTAAAACCTTGTGTTTTTGATTCTTAGTTAATTTTGTGTTTGTCTTTTTAAGGAAGATTATTGTTTGTAGTGTTACCATAGTGTCTATGACATAATATGTCCTATATCTGTGCAGACTAAGAGCTTGCATCTCATTCTTCGACGAATTATGAAGGAATTGTGAGCTTAAGATAATTTTATTTGATTTTGTCTTATTTATTCTGGTATATCTCTTTAAGGTTGAATATCGTCATATCTTTAAATACAGTATATGCTTTGTTGATTCATTATTATGAATATCTTAATAAGAGATTATGCAAAATGTTTATTCATTTTATCAACAAATTAAAGCTACATAAAGCTGCATCTACAAAGTTTGGTTTATTGGACTAATAAGATAGTAATTCAGAATATCATCCCCAGGTTTCCTTGAAGATGACACATTTAGAAATTAGGAAATACTAGAACCTGATGTCTTATACAACTTTACCATAACATCTCAACTCCTACGCCCAATATTTTGATTTTTGAAGGCCAATGTGCTAAATGTATGACTCTATCTACCAATGATGCTCTTTTAATGGAATTAGGCACCTGTATTCCCAGATCCCTTTGTTCTACCAGACTCCTCAATGCCCTACCATTTACCGTTTATGTCTTACCTTGGTTTGTCCTTCCAAAATGCAACACCTCACACTTATCTGTATTACTGTGGACTTTGAAACAGGTACCTGAATTTATATAATTTTTCCTTTCATTGACTTATATACAACTTCAACGAAACATTTCAGTAAAACACCATGAGTCACAATAATTCAGTCACGGAATTTTAATATTATATTTCAGAACTAGGACTTCCAATCATACAACATGAGATGATTTAAGCAAGGTAAATTAAATTTGATTTTAAATATCTTCACATTCAGCAATACATTATTAACTTTTACTCGTCATCTTGGGAGCCATTGCATAAAACTAATCAGTTAATGCTCTTTGATCAGTTAAGAGGACTTAAAAATGTTATTATGCCAGCCAAGATTTCATTAAATTTCCCTCATGTGTACCCATCGGATATTAACTTCACCCATTACGTCCACTGGATATTAACTGAATGTACAACTCCATACTTGAATTTTGAAACACACAAAATCTAACTTTGAGTTATTACAAAGCTTACATTGGCTCCAGTGTACCAAATCTTCAATTAATCCTTATGTTCAAATTTCTCCATATTCCCTTTCTGTCTTACCAAACCTCTCCAGCCTCACAACCCTCTATGAGCTTTGCATTTCTTTAATTCTCATCTCCCACACATCCAGCCCTTTCCCTTCATCATCTGCTGCCTCTTCCAAACTTCTGGGATACCCTCACTCCACATCTCCTTGCCCTCTTCAGCAAATATTGACCAAATATTTGGCCACTTTCTTGTGCAGCAGTTTGTGACATTGTCAAAGGGTCTACATGAAAGAAAGACAAATATATAAATATTAACTTCAGGATACATTGATGTATTTTATAATCAATAAAACAGGAGCACAGTTGCATCTTCCCATCAACACAATGCAATAATGATTGAGTATTGGTAGCCCTTCCGTTCAAAGAAGACACGTTGGGCACGAACATGTGGACACGAACATGACTCTGCAATTCCAGTCTGGAAGCGCAGAGTCTAGCACAAGGTCATTGTAATAACTGTGGCTGCTGCTTTGTGATGTTATTCATGATTTTCCATCAGTTTTTGGCAGCGCCTGTCTTCAAAACTGGTGTAGGTTTCATCACACAGGGCTCGCCAATGGGATCTGTCAGCAGTGCAGCTTCTAGTTCTCTTGGCTGAATATCACAGTAGCATAGGGTTGAGTATACGGTTTGTATCAATATTGATTGATGAATTGACAACATTGGTCAGAATAATTAGGATAACTCCCCTAATCTTCCTCAATAATGATGCAGGATGTCTTACAAACACTAGAAAAGCTTGGTTTAAAATATCTCCAAAAATGTAACATATTCTTGACACTGCATTGTAGTGCCTTCCTGCATCTCTGACTTAAAACTCTTGAGCAGGAATTGAATTCACAGTCTTGTTCCTCATACAGCACGGTAGCAGACTATTTCAGCCCACGAGTCCATACCGCCCAATTTACACCCAATTAACCTACAATCCCAGTACATTTCAAATGGTGGGAGGAAACCAGAGCTCCTGGGAAAAACCCATGCAGACATGAGGAGAACATACAAACTCCTGACAGACAGCACAAGATTCGAACCCCAGTTCCGATTGCTGGCACTGTAAAGGCATTGCGTTAACTCTACACCAACCGTACCGCATCTGAGCAGAGCATCTGAGTTTTATTTAATATTACTATTGCAAATGCACATAAATTGGATCACTAAAACACAATGTAGAACTTGCATAAAATATTCCATAATGTAAGAAGCCTGTTATCAATCATCTGGTATTGAGATCCATTTGCCATAGCACTCTTATGGACATTGCTAAAACTATGTTGCCAACTGCAAATAAGCTCACAAAGGGTTAAATTTGTTTAATGGAGAATTTAAAGGCCAAAGCAGTTGCTAATGTGAAACAAGGATTTAATGTATGCTTGTTAACTTCAATAGGGTCCATTGCTTATGGAGTTACATTGCCATTATAAGATTGTTTCTTGCATTCTCATGGTGCATTATCTTGTTCATATTGGCCTTCAGAAGTTCAGTATCCCTTCTTCTTCAGACTTACCAAAAAACAATCCAAATTATTAGAATGAATAACTGGAGTAAGATTTCCACAGGATCCAGTGTTATTTTTTTACTGGGAGATATTAATTAAATTAAATTAAAACTGAATTAAAACTGAATATGTATCAAGTGAAATTTGTTGAAATTGCCTTGGCAATAGCTAGAAAATGTATTGCTGTAACTTGGAAGTTGGATACAGATCTGGGAATGGACGGATGGCATACAGAAGTTCACAGTGATATTCCACTTAAGAAAATTACATAATTTGAGATAAATATCGCACGTTTTGTGAAATATGGAGCCCATATTGGGTTCGAATCCCATCCTCATCGCCAATGTCACATTTGTGGCCCGAAATGTGAAGTTAATAAAACATTAAACACAAGTTTTATCAGGTAAACTACTCTGTGGCTTTATTCTCCCGTTTCCTTTGTTCTCCTGCTTGTGTTCTTATCTCTCTCTCATACCACGTGACTTCCGGTACATCTCATACATATTCATTATCATGACACATATTTACAAACTGTTGGTAGTAAAATTTAAATTAATCTTGAATATACCTTTCTCTTATAAGTCTCTATGTTTAAAAGTATTGGAAAGTGAAGGACTCCTGTTGTGGTTTTCTTGTCCCTCTTTTTCCTTTTTTTAGTTTGTGGGGGTTGGGGGGAGGGGGTGAAAGGAGGTTTTTCTTTGTTTTGTATTTCTTTACTTACTTTTAAAAAAAATACCATATGTATTTGGAATAAGTTTGAAATATTGTGATGTGTTTGCAGGTTGTTTTATATTAAATAAAATATTTTTTTTAAATAATCAAAATCAGACATGAAAGCAAAATCATGCATTTGCCTCGCATTCTTCACAATTATGTTTTCCAGTTGATCTCTCTTCCCCCTCGACATCAGTGCAGCATCAATGCACAGCACTGGTTCAAGGGAGCTCCCTCTGAAACTGCCCAGCCTCTGTTTAATGAGTGGCAGGCACAATATCTAATGATCCATTAAAAACTTTATTCCATGATTGTGTCACACTTTGAAAGCCATGAATATGACCTCTGGCTCTGCAAAATTATACCAAAAACCTGTTTAATCTCCCAATGTGACAGAAAGAGAGAATGTATTTTGAAGACTGGAAGTAATTCAGCATTCAGAATAATGAAGGTTGACAAGTACCAAAATCAGATGGAAAGGCTCTCAGTAAATGTGTCTCAAAAGTAGATATTAATTTTCACGTACTGTCAATTTGCCAGTGTGAAAAGCTTCGTGCATTATTGATCCTGGTTATTGAGGGCCTATAGTTAAAAATAAGTTTCATTAATACTGCAAATCCCTTTGCATAGTTTATTGTCTGGGGAGAATGTGTTCACTCAATCTCTGTGCCTTCAGTACACTCTAATGTACTTCCATTGTGAATTCTAGGAGCAGAAAACATTACCTACCTTGGGCACAGCTGCTGAGCTCACTGGCTTGAAAATTAACTTGTGTTGTTAAAAGCAACATTTTCATGTGCCTGCCGCGACAAATTCAGAGGGACCTGAAGCCCCTTATTTGGGATTTGGATGGGGAGAAAGGGGTCTGAGAGGGCAGAGATTGCCTCGCAAGTTAAACACAAAAGTCTGCAGATTCCAGGATTGTAGTAGACATACAAAATTGCTGGAGGTACACAGCAGGTCTCATAACATCCACTGGAGGTAAAGATATATACCAATTTTGCCCAAAGCTGTTCTTCAAGGTATGAGTAAAAAGAAGGCAGACGCCTGAATTTGAAGGGTGGGGTGAATGAAAGAAAAGACAGGGGAGCAGTACAGACCAATGGACAAAAGTTGTTAAAGGGATATGGACAGGTGAGTCTGGGTGAGAACTCTTCTTCTTTGGCTTGGCTTCGCGGACGAAGATTTATGGAAGGGGTAAAAGTCCACGTCAGCTGCAGGCTCGTTTGTGGCTGACAAGTCCGATGCGGGACAGGCAGACACGGTTGCAGTGGCTGCAGGGGAAAAATGGTTGGTTGGGGTTGGGTGTTGGGTTTTTCCTCCTTTGCCTTTTGTCAGTGAGGTGGGCTCTGCGGTCTTCTTCAAAGGAGGTTGCTGCCCGCCAAACTGTGAGGCGCTAAGATGCACGGTTTGAGGCGATATCAGCCCACTGGCAGTGGTCAATGTGGCAGGCACCAAGAGATTTCTTTAGGCAGTCCTTGTACCTTTTCTTTGGTGCACCTCTGTCACGGTGGCCAGTGGAGAGCTCGCCATATAACACGATCTTGGGAAGGCGATGGACCTCCATTCTGGAGATGTGACCCACCCAGCGCAGCTGGATCTTCAGCAGCGTGGACTCGATGCTGTCGACCTCTGCCATCTCGAGTACTTCGACGTTAGGGATGAAATGGTAACTGCAATGGTAAAAAGACTCTGACTATTACCAATAAATTGTTGAACAGTCTAATTTAGCTGTGAAACTCAGAAATAAAAAGAGAACAATGCAATCTTTAATTGATGGGGAAGATGTGGTAGAATGTATGTCATGTGGTTACAAAAGAGATGATAGGAAGCTAAAGGGAAATGGATCTAGGGTTGGGTTAAAAATTCTCGATTGTCCTGGAGTTTCTTGGATATGAAGATTAAGCCTCAGTGCACTGCTCAAACAGAAAGATAAATAGTTGGGGTATTTCGGTTTCAATCTTACAAAGATTATTGAGGAGGTTATTTGAAAAGTTGATGAAGAAAAATCTGTGGATGCTGTCTGCATGGACTTTAATAAGGCCTTTGACATGGGTGGTTAATGAGGAAGGTTCAGACGCTCAGTCTTCATGGTGAACTAGATTCGACATTGGCGATACGTGAGAAGCCAAAAAGTAGTAGTGGCTATTGTACTTCTCACACTGGACACGGGTGACCAGTGATGTGTCTCAGAGATCAGTGGTGATTGTTTGTCATCTATAGCAATGATCTAGATGAGAATGTGGTAAACTGGATGAGCAAGTTTGCAGATGACACAAACATCAGAGGAGTTGTGGACAGCGAGGAAGTCTTTCAATGCCTGCAGGGAGACTTGGACCAGGTGGAAAGGTGGGCTGAAAAATGGCAGATGGCATTTAATGCAGACAAGTGTGAGGTTGCAGTGAATTATGATTCACTTGTAGGGTGTTGTGCCGATGACTGGCCCTGCCTCCCGGCTCCACCCCATCTTCTCAAATATAACCCTGGTTTCCCACCTAAACCCAGAACCCTTCTGAAGACTATTGTTGAACCCTACCCTTCGTTATAAGCTAATAAAAGCGTTTGTTCTCCCTCCAGTCATGAGAGCTTTTATTCATGCTACAGTTTTGTTAGTTTATTCCCTAACGATGGAAGCCAGGTATTCTATTGATAGACCCTCTATCCCCCGACGTCTCTGAGGAGATCATGTACTGGCTAGACTGCTTCCAGGTCTACCTGAATGTGACCAGAGACGTCTTCCACACTGATGAACTCAGGAGGTCCGCACTTGTTTCAAGGGTAGGAACGAAAGGGTATGTCGTCATCAAGGACTGCTCTATGTATGATGCTGCTATCGAGGTGTTGAAGGCCAGATACCTGAAGTCACAGAATGAGGTCCTAGTGAGGCACCGACTCACTCTACATCACCAGTGGCCAAGAGAGACCATCCATGACTATCTGCTAGATCTATGGATGCTTGCCAAGGTGCAGGTACGAAGAGGATAGTGGCCGCATTTGTGAGGAAGAACAGATCTGGCACATGCTAGTCATGGGGGTCTGCTTGAAGTACATGAGGCAGAAGCTACTCGAGTCAGGTAAGAAGGATCTGGCTAGCCACTTCAAGGTGGCCAAATCGCTGGAACAGGCCAAGCTCGAGAATGATAACCTCAAAGCGCCCATCCAGGTGAGCCCTTCTAAGGTCTGGCTGCTCCTGTGACCTCTGCCCTGACAGCTGCCACTTCCTGTGCCAGAGCGTGCTTTTACTGCAGCAAGAGCCAGCATTCCTGATCACGTTGCCCGGCAAAAGACTCAGTGTATTCCAGTTGTGGCAAGAAAGGCCATTAGGTGAGGTTTTGCTGCACGAGGGGAAGGCTGGGAAATTCTATGGCCTGCACCGCTCCTAGATCCAATTCCAGCCCCAAGTCATCATCTGCTCTGAATTCACCTGAACCCGGTTGCTGCGTGACATGCTGATGAAGGGTGGCGTGAACGAAGGAGCTCAAAAGGCTCAGCAGCCACCTTGCCACAACTCGAATTCAAACTTGCCGCCATCATTATTGGAAGGACAAGGAGGGTGGCCATCTTCCCATGTCATAAGGTCCACACCATCTTACCCAGCAGGGCAACCCAGAAGAGTGGGGGACACTCGAGTAAGGGGCATGGAGTCTTCAGAGACCTAGCCTCAATGGTTCTAGATCAGCACAGACCTCATCAGCTCAGCAACTCTATAGTGACTGTGAAGGTAAACAGACATTCCACTAAATGCCTAATCGACACGGGGTCTACTGAAATCTTCATAGACTCACGGACTGTGCAAAAATACAAACTGAAGATGTATCCTTCTAATTACCGCATATTTCTCGTGTCATATTCGCATTGTACGTGTTCAACAACATTGTATAGAACATCTCTCATTTGAGGGGGGGGGCGGATTCTGTAAATTGTGCCTGCATATACTTGATGAATTGTGTGCTCCGGTGTTGTTGGATCTGGAGGTGTCACCTTAAAAGCATGACCTTGGAGTATTCTGGTCCCCTACCCCCTGTAATGGTTCGGAATGGAGGACCCCTAAAAATCAGAACCCACATGCAGCCACTCCACACTGAATATCGACTCCCTTCCTCTCTTCCTGAATCTGTCCCCAGACTGCAAGCGCATTGCTACTAAGAGCAGGAGGTACAGTGCAGCAGACCAAGAGTTTATAAAGGTGCTGGATGAAGGTATAATTGAACCTAGCACCAGCCTGTGGAAAGTACAAGTGGTAGTGGTAAAGGGGGAAAACAAATCTAGGCTAGTAATTGACTATAGCCAAACTATTAACCGGTACACAGCCCTGGACGCATACCCCCTCCCTCATATTTCAAATATGGTGAATGATATCGTGCAGTATTAGGTCTATTCAACCATCAACCTAAGCTGCCTATCACCAGCTGCCAATTCATTCCGAGGGCCGTCCATATTCAACATTTGATGCTAATGGTCATCTCTATCAATTCCAGAAGGTCCCTTTTGGTATTTCTAATGGGGATTCTATCTTCCAGAGGCAGATGGACAGAATGATGTATGAGTATGGATTGAAGGCTACCTTCCCCTACCTTAATAGCATCACCATCTGTGGCCACACCTTGGAAGACCATAACGCCAACTCCCAGAGTTTTCTCCACGCAATGAAAGCCCTGAACCTCACTTATAACTCTGACAAGTGCATGTTCAGGACTAAACATCTGGCTTTCCTTGGCTACATGGAGGAGAATGGTATAATTGGACCTGATCCCGATAGGATGCACCCCCTGTTCAAGCTCCTCATAGTACAGGACCACAAAGGCTTTGAGGAGATGCCTGGGGTTTTTCTCATATTACGCCCGGTGGATCCCTCAATATACTGATAAGGTTCACCTTCTCTTAAAAGCCACTAATTTCTCTCTTTCGGCTGAAGCTCAAACAACTTTTAACTACCTCCAGAACTACATTGAGAAAGCCGCCATGCACACAGTGGAAGAGAATGTACCTTTCCAAGTGGAAAGTGATGCTTTGGACGTAGCCCTGGCCGCTACCCTCACCCAGGCGGGCAGGCCAGTTGCACTTTTCTCATGGACATTACAAGGCCACGAGGTCTGGAACTCATCATGGAAAATTATGTAGAAGCTGTAAGGCAATGGAGACACTACCTGGCTGGTAGAAGATTTACGCTCCTCAATGTCCAGTGCTCGGTCGCATTTATGTTCAATAATGCCAAGCAGGGCAAAATCAAGAATGACAAAATTGCCAAGTAGAGGATTGAGCTCTCCACCTACAATTATGACATTTTGCCTATTGACCAGGACCCCTGAAATGCCAGTTGATGAAGTAGACAAAGACAATGTGGTCAAACAATAATATTGGCTTTTATTAGCAGAAACTCATGGTACAATAATGAAAGACAATAGGTGCATATACAGTTATACCCAAGGGGAATGTCCTTAACAGTAGAGATAATGCACAGCCAATGTTAGTACAGCAAGGCTCGCCAGAGGGGAGACGGGCAGCTTGGCAAACATTCACCACAGTCACCCCCCAGCAGAAGAAGCGTTAAAATCAAAAGGACAGCTGGTAGGAAAGACTGAAGCAAGCAATACATGGATACCATGTTTGGCACTGAGAATACTCTAACAGCCAAAATATGCCAGTATGTAGCAAGCAATCAAAATATAATGAGATATTTTATGAATATGTCAGCCTATCAGGTTGTTTACGAATTCTGGTGCTTCTTCTCAAAACAGGTGGCTCGTTTTATTCGCCAGCATGCTATCTTATCGTTCTTGATTTTACTTTTGTGTTTAGTACTGAACATGTAGGCTACAGATTTCTGATCAGTGACAAGAGTAAATTTTCTGCCGGCTAGAAAGTGTCTCCAGTAACAAACAGCTTCAATAATCGCCTGGGCTTCTTTTTCAATGGCAGGATGTTTAAGTTCAGGTCCGCGTAACATGCAGGAGAAGAATGCCACAGGTCTGCCCTTTTGATTAAGGGTTCCTGTCAAGGCACAATCTGAAGCATCAGTTTCCACTTGGAATGGGACATCCTCGTCTATGGACGAGAGTGCAGCTTTGGCAATATCAGCTTTAATTCTCTTGAAAGCCTTCAAGGCCATTGGCGAGAGAGAAAAAGATTTAGTGTCAAACAGAGGGCGTGTCTTCGTGGCATAGTCCCAAACCCATTTGCAGTAGTAGGAAAATAAACCAATACACCTTTTCAGGGCTTTTGCTGAGTCTTAATGGGGGCCATTCTTTCTGGGTCAGGGCCGATTTCGCCCTTGCAGACAATGTAGCCCACAATGGGTAGCTTTGTCACGTTGAACACACATTTGCCCTCATTAAATGTAAGGCTGAGTTCTTTAGATGTTGTTAAGAATTTCTTTAGGTTGTCGTGCTCAGCCTGTGTTTTCCCACAGATAGTGACATTATCCAGATAGGGAAACGTACCCTGTAACGCATACATCCTAACAATCTTATCCATTTTCCTCTGAAACACAGACACACAATTAGTGACCCCTAAAAGGTACCCTTTTAAACTGGTATAACCCCCCCCCCCCCATCAGCCTCAAAAGCCATATAGGGCTGTTCCCTTTTCTTAATGGGGATTTGGTGATAAGCTACTTTGAGGTCGATAGTGGAGAACACTTTGTAATGCATTATCTGATTAATCATCTCATTGATGCGTGGTAGGGGGTAGGCATCCAGGTTCTCGTAACAGTTGATTGTCTGGCTGTAGTCAATAGCCAGTCGTGTCTGTGATTTTTCATGACTACCACTTGGGCCCGCCAAGGACTCTTACTAGGTTCAATTACTCCCTCTTTAAGCAGTCTCTGGGTCTCCGCTATGATACTCATGATCCTCTTTGCTGTAAGAACGGCTCTTAGTGGCAATCGGCTGACACTCAAGGGATAAATCACTGAAAAGGGAAGGAGCTTTGATCCTTAATGAGAGCAGACCGCAGTAACTAGCGCAGGCGATGAGTAGTGGTCCACCGAAATTTAACACTACACTGTTCATCTGAGATTGAATATCTAACCCCAGTAACACAGGGGCACAGAGCTCCGGCATAATAAAGAACCACACATCAGCAAGGCAATGTTCCTGCAAATTTAAAGTAACTTTACACTTGTCCCGTACTGTTTTTGTAAGTTCACTACAAGCCATTGATATCTTTCGGTTCACTGGATATCTCCGCAAATTTAAGGCTCTGGCAACTCTCTCGTGGATGTAGCTGTCAGTACTCCCCAAGTCTATTAGACAATCAAGAGTCTCACCATTCACCTCCCCCTTCATAATCGACCGTTCCAGTCTGTAACATCCCCCAAGCTTTACAGTCAATTGAGCTATCACAGGGGAACTCACCTCGCCGTCACTTGAAGTCGATTCAGCCTGTTCGTCTGAAGATTCCCCCTTTTCACAGTTGTCTTCCATTCCTGCAGCTCCAGGATGCATTTTGTTGGTACTTCTCTTCTTCTTCTTATCAGTGGGAGTACTTTTCGCCTTACACACTTTAGTGAAGTGGTCGAGTTTCCCACAATAGCGGCAGGTAGCAAATCGAGCCGGGAACTTCTGTCTGGGGTGTCAGCTCTTATCACAGAAGTAGCATTTTTCAGGAGATCGCCTTTTTATTTCCTTCAGGGTTCCAGCACTCCTGGATGTTTCCTTTTCAGTTTCAAGCATTTCACTGGACCGCATGGGACTTCTCAGTGTTTTGGCTAGACTGCCCGGTCGTAGGTTAAGGGCTCCATCTCCAGCAGCCTCTTTCAGATGTAACTGAAGTTAATCCCGTTGACTAAAACATCCAGCTTTAAGGCATTGCAGTGTTGTTGCACATTGACTGCCCTGACATCATATTCGTTTGCCATCAAGCCAGTGCATAGGCAGCATTACTTTCCTCGGATTTCTGGCATCTAATCAGCAACTGGTGTCGAGCAAGCACCACATTCCATGGCGCTGCATAGTAACCAATCAGATGTTCCTGGGCTATAGCCAGAGTGGTAGCTCCTTGCGTTATAGCGAAAGGGACATCACCCAGCAGAGAGTTCAGGTGGCCCCACTGTATCGCCTCATCGACTACGTTGTTTTGAGCCATGTTGTAATCAAAACAAGCAATCCAGTGGTTGAAAATTTCTCTAGCCCTCAGGGCAGATTGGTCGATTATCAGCCGCTCTGGCTTGAGCGCTGCATCCATTTCTGCTAATAAAATTGAAGTGCCAATTGATGAAGTAGACAAAAATGATGTGGTCAAACATTAATCATGGCTTTTATTAGCAGAAACTCATGGTACAATAATGAAAGACAATAGGTGCATATACAGTTATACCCAAGGGGAGCGTCCTTAACAGTAGAGATAATGCACAGCCAATGTTAGTACAGCAAGACTCGCCAGAGGGGAGATGGGCAGCTTGGCAGACATTCACCACAACCCCTTAATGACCCCTTAGAGGAAGCTGTGCTTCTGTACACTCCAGCCAACTGCGGACTATGCATAATGTGCTCTGCCATCCAGGAGTCACCCGCATGGTTCATTTTGTCAAGGCGTGCAATCTGCCCTGTTCCATGGAAGACATCAGGGAAATGACCAGCTCTTGCCAGGTCTGTGTGGAGTGCAAGCCTCATTCTACCGCCCCACAAAGGCGCACCTGATCAAGTCATCCAGGCCCTTCGAATGACTCAACATCGATTTAAGGGTCTTGTCCCCTCCAATGAACTGGAACACCTTCTTCCTCTCTGTCATTGATGAGTATTCCCGCTTCTCATTCACCATTCCTTGTCCAGACACGTCCACCTTGTTGGTTATGAAGGCCCTAGATTCCATTTTCACTCTGTTCAGGTATCCCAGCTATATTCATAGTGACCGGGGTTCATCCTTTATGAGTGATGAGCTGCATCAGTACTTGCTAGTGAGTGCCATCGTGTCCAGCAGGACTACTAGCTACAACTCCCTGGGGGAATGGGCAGATTGAAAAGGAGAATGCTGTCTGGAAGGCTGTCAAACTGGCCCTGAAGTCAAAATGCCTTTCAGACTCATGCTGGCAGGATGTCCTCCCCATGGCTCTCCACTCCATCTGGTCGCAACTATGTACTGTGACCAACACTACTCCTAAGGAGCTCCTATTCACCTTTGAAAGAAGGTCAGCTTCAGGAACTACACTCCCAACCTGGCTCACCACTCCTTGTCCAGTTCTTCTCAGGAAGCACGTGAGGAGAAGCAAGACCGAACCCCTGGTGGAAATGGTGAAACTGCTCCACGCCAATCCCATGTACGCTACGTGGAGTATCTGGATGGCAGGGAGGACATCATCTCCATCAGGGACCTGGCCCCCACCAGAACAGAGGGTCCATTGCCTCAGATGCTCTGTGAGCCACAAAGATTATTCTCACCATCCCCAGTCAGGGCCTCAGGGGATCCGGTTCAGGAGGAAAGTGCTCCCCACCATCGTTGAGCCGGAGACCCAGCCTGCCTCTCCTCCCTCACAAGGGGACCAGGAGACCCAAGGAGGCTAAGGCGCTCCACCAGGATCTCCAGACCCCCGGACTGCTTAAATATGTTAATTTGTAAGTAACTATATTTTTTACCTCTAGTGTCTGAACCTATATTCTCTGTTTTCATTCTCAGATCCTAAATTCGACAGGAAGGGGTGAATGCAATGAACTAGGATTCATTGGTAGGATGTTGTGCTGATGTTGTGGCCCCTCTTCCCAGGTCCACCAACCCCCCTCTGCCCACATATAACCCTGGCTTCCCACCTAAATCCAAAACCATTCTGAACCCTACCTTTAGTTATAATCTAATAAATGCATTTGTTTTCCCTCCAGTTGTGAAAACTTTTATTCACGCTACAGAGGTACAGAGGAGTTACATTTTTGAAGGACAAACCAAGGTAGGACATATATGGTAATTAGAGCACTGAGAAGAGGGATCTGAGAATACAGATGCGTAATTCCCTCAAAGTGGTGTCATAGGTAGATAGGATCGTAAAGAGTGCTTTTGGCATATTGGCTTCAGTAAATCATTATATTTAGTATAGGAGTTGGGATGCTGTGATAAAGTTGGATAAGACATTTGTGAGGGCAAATTTGGAGTATTATGTGCAGTTTTGGTCACCTAACTACAGGAAACTTATCAAAAAGATTGAAAGAGTACAGAGAGGATTTACTAGGATGTTGCCCAGACTTAAGGAAATTAGTTACAGGGAAAGGTTAAATAGGATAGGACTTTATTCACTGAAATGAGACAAATGAGGGGAAATTTGATAAAGCTAATCAAAATTATCAAAGGTATAGCAAAAGGAGGTTTAAGGTGCTCTTTTCATCCAATAACCTACAGGTTATCCTCGAGCAAGGTGTAGAACCTGCTTAACCTTCCAATCAGGGTCACATGAAGCCATGGATTTAAGATGGTGGCTGGTTTTTACAAGCAGTTTCTACAAATTTGGAATTTATGGTTATAAAACTAAAAACACTGGGCAGATGAATCTGCTGATCAATGGCCGGGGTTATGCATCCAATATGGACACTGCAACTGAACAAGGCAACAGGAAACAACTTCAGTATTTTTCCCTTGTATAATCATGAACTCAACATTAACTATGGTCTCAGCTCAAAGATGGAGCCTTCAGCAAAGGAGAAGAGGGGAGGCAACAGCTACAATTCAGAGGGTCAGAGATCAAAATGGATGGAGAGACATGATTGCCCGCGTCGAATGGCAAGGCACCTGAATGACAAGGATGATAGAGAGAATAAATGCAAGTAGGTTTTTTTCACTGAGGTTTGGTGAGGTACAAACCAGAGGACATGGGTTAAGGGTGAAATGGAAAATGTTTAAATGGAACATTCAGGGAAAATTCTTCAAACAGAGAGTAGTGGGAGTGTGGAACAAGCTTCCAGCTGAATTGGTGAATACGGGCTCATTTTTAACAGTTAAGAAAAAATTGGACAGGTACATGGATATAAGGGGTATGGAGGGGTGCAGGTCAGTGCGACTAGGCAAAATAATAGTTCACCACAGACTAGAAGGGCCAAACAACCTCCTTCCATGTTGTAATGTTCTATGGTTCTAAGGTTCTTCTTCCACTTACTTTAAATAACTTATAATTACAGCTATTCCCCGACATACATCTGAGTTCCGTTCTGACCAACCGATCATATCTCAAAATGGACGTTAGTTTGAATTATGTTAGCATGACATGTGGAAGTAGTAAATCAAGTCAGTTTCAATTCCAAATCGAGCGTCTTCCTCAGCTTCTTGCCAGATCTATCAGCAGCAGGTGGGTTTTTCCTCTTGCTCACCATCTTCTTCAGAGAGCTTACCGAATGACAATTGAGAAATGGTCACTATCATACGCATACAGCCGTTATTATTTTTGGTTGTATGTACATATGGTCCTAAGTCAAGGAGAGATTGTACTTATAAAATTATTGGATATGGAGAAAGTAGTTTCACTGACAGTCAAGATTAACCAATTTGGGGAATTCATAATAGTTTCCTCTATTCCCATCAGCTTCCAATATATCTACAGAAAGCTGGTGCATAAGAAGGATGAATTATTGAAGAGTGGGGTGGGGAAGTCATGCAGTGAAGTTTCCACAAATTAACTCCACTGAAGTATGTCTAGGAAGAGTAGAATGGCAAGAGTGGAATGGAATGAGGGCAGCTGGAGAATTCATTGTGAAACCAGGAGCTTGCTTTATGTCCAAGGATAATTATCACATGTAAACACCGTACAAGATGCGGACAGATGCAATCCAATTTGCAAAATACATTAGGAATTTATCATTCGAATAACAATTCTTCTTTCTTTAAAATGTACAATGTGTTCCTAATTGTGTACAATAGCACAATGCATTAAAATGCACAATGGCACTCCGAATTATGATTTCATTCGAAATATTTTTTTTTCACAACTCTAGGATTCTTCAGGTTTTTAACCTATGAGGTAATCTCAGTAGGTTGCAGTATGTGACCCGGAGTAAAGTTCTGGCAGTGCCAGTTATGGAAACTTGTTGAATAGTCAGAACTAACTGCAAATATAACCATCCAAGGGAGGTATTCCTTCAGTCTTGAGGTGATTCCTTCAGCATTTTCTCCTAATCTGCTTACAAATGAACAGAATGGAAAACAGCAAGATTGAGGTGATTTTGAGATGTGTGTGTGTGTGTGTGTGTGTGTGTGTGTGCGTGCGTGTGCGTGTGTGTGTGTGTGTGTGTGTGTGCGTGCGTGTGTGCGCGCGCGTGTGTGTGTGTGTGTGTGTGTGTGTGTGTGTGTGAGTGAGAGAGAGAGAGAGAGAGAGTGAGAGAGAGAGAGAGAGAGAGAGAGAGAGAGACCAACTGGCCCTCTTTTTCAGTTTCTCCCATCTCACACTTGTGTTCTCTCCATCTTTTATCCTACCTATCTTTCTTATCCGGTTTATTTGTTTCTTTCTATTTCTCACCATCTCTGTCTCTGTGTTTTTCTCTTTCTCTCCCTGGATATACTGTATATAATAGCATTTGAAGAACTGTCCAGTATTTTGTAAAAACTTTGCATTGGTGAAAAAAAAATTCAGATGTTAAAACCAGTCAAGTCAAACCTTTTCATCGGATTTAATATGAGGGAAAATTTATGACTTTATACTGGAAAACAAAGCTAAAAAATCAAATAAGAAATTCATATGAAAGAAGTAGTGGGCAAGTGTTTCATCAATCATACAAAATATATTCAGAATTTTATTTGTTTATGAGAGATTTTTTGTCCATTAAACATTTCATGTAAGTTAATATAAAACAATAGAAATAAATAGAGGCTTTTCATGTAACTCAGCAAATAGCTCATGTGATGCCAAAAATAATTAATGCACAATTGGATGACTAAAAATATCAATTGTGTGATTTTATTGATTGATACAGAGATCCAGTGGCATTGTATTTGAGCTCATCTCAAGTCAGGTTTATTGTCATCTGAGTGTACAGGTACAACCCGACGTAACAGCATTCCCATACGGGTGAAAAATACATAGACAACAGTAAAAAGTTAAAAGACACACAACTAGACATAGCGCACATACAGACAAACACTACACATGCAGGAGAATTATTTTATCTATACAGAGTCTTGGGTGGTTAGTGTGAGCAGTTTCTTTGGTTGATCATGGGAAGAAGCTGTTCCTCAGCCTGGTGGGGCTGTCTCTCATACTCCTCTATCTCTTCCCTGCTGGGAGAAATTATTTTGAGCACCCTCTTCAGACAACAATCCGGGTAGATCACATTGATGGGGGGTGGGGAAGGAAGACTCCAATGATCCTCTCTGCCACTCTTAAGGTCCTGTGGATTGACCTCTGATCCATTTCTCTGCAGCAACCGTACCACTCTGTGATGCAGTCGGCTAGGACGCTCTCGATAGAGCTCCTATAGAAGGTTGACAGAATGGTGGCTGGTAGCCTTGCCCCCTTCAGTCTTTTCAGGAAGTGCAGTCGCTGTTGTGCCTTCCTATCAAGTGAGGAGATGCTGAGAGCCCACGATAGGCTACTAGTTAAATGAACTAGAGAGTAGATAGTACCAAGTTGTTGATTTGTTGTGTTGGGTGGTCATTCCTGATGCTCTTGAAGTCCACAATCATCTCCTTTGACTTGTCCGTTTTGAGACTCAGGTTGTTACTCTACTACCATTTCACGAGATTTTCCACCTCTTGTTGCTGATGAGGCCAACGACTGTCGTGTCACCTGAAAACGATGATTCTGTGGGAGCTGGATCTGGTGATGCAGTCATGGGTCAGCAGCATGAACAGGAGCGGGCTGAGCACACAGCCCTGAGGTGTGCCTGTGCTCAGCTTGATGGTGCTCGCCATTCTGTTACAGACTGGACAGACTGTGGTCTTTCCATTAAGAAGTTCGGAATTCATTGACAGAGACGGGCGTTGAATCCCTTCTCCACCAGCCTCTGGGGAATGAATTGAAGTCAATGAACAGCAGCCTGTAATATGAGGCGTTGTTCTCCAGGTGGGCCAGGATGTGGAACAGTTTCTTTTGCAGACAAATTGAAATTGTTCCAGCATCACTAGGAGGTGTGCTTTGATGCGTTCCATCACCAAATGCTTGAAGAATTCATAATGGCACCACAGGGCAGTAGTCATTGAGGCCTTGCATGGGTTCACCTTCGATAGGGTTCTCCTCACCTCAGTCACATCTATGTAGGGGGCCTGTTCATCAGGAGGACATGGAGCTTTCTTTGGCGTCATCTTGCTCTTCTCATCAAACTGTGCAAAGGAGATGTTCAGTCTGTCCAGAAGGGAGGCATCATTGACCTTAATTTGCAAGGTTGACTTGTGATCCATTATAATCTTGATCTCTTGTCCCATGTGCCTCAAGTTGCCAAAGTGGTACAGCTGTCTGTAGATCTTCTGTCTGTACCTCCACTTTACCTCACAGTGCAATGGCAGTAATGGTTGAAACATGACCCAATACCCAAAAGAAAATTTACAAATTGATTGTCTCTACCTGCAAAATAGGCAGAATTATAAGACCATAAGACATAGGAGCAGAAATAGGCCATTCAGCTCATCAAATCTGCCCCAGCATTCAATCATGAGCTGAACCATTTTACCACTCAGCCCCATAGCCCAGCCTTCTCCCCATAACCTCTGATGCCCTGGCTAATCAAGAATCTATCAATCTCTGCCTTAGATACATCCAATAACTTGACCTCCTATGACATGACCTGTGGTAACCATTTCTACAGGTTCACCACTCTCTGACAAAAGAAATTCCTCCACATCTCTGCTCTAATTGGATGCCCTTCAATCCTGAGTTGTGTCTTCTTGTCCTAGACCAGTAGTTTTCAAACTTTTTCTTTCCACTCACATACTCCTTTAAGCAATCCCTTACTAATCACAGACCACCAATGGCATAGGGATCACTTAAAGTGGTATGAGTGGAAAGTAAAAGTTTGAAAACCACTGTGCTGCACTTTCCCACAATGGGAAACAACCTTTCTACATTTACTCCTTCCTTGTCTCTCAACATTCAAAATGTTTCAATGAGATCCCCTCTTCTATCTCCATTTGTGCCACATTACTTCTGGATTTTATGTCATTTAATTCAATGATGCTCAACCTTTTTTTCCACTCACATACCACCTTAAGCAATCTCCTTCTAATCACAGAGCACCTATTGCATAGGGATTACTTAAAGTGATATGTGAGAAAAAGTTTGAGAACCACTGGTTTAATTTGTTCACTGACAATATAATACTTTTTGGTAGCCCATATCACTGAATTGATTGGAATTAAGTGATTGACTAGGACCATTTAAAAGAGCAGATAAGGGTAATTAAAGACATGGCTGACCATGGTGAAACTATGGAAATGGGTATTGCAGAAATGTCAAGAGTTTGAGGGGTCCATTAGCACAGATAGGGCAGGTGTTATCTGATGAGGTCTCCATGTACTTCCATCATACATACTTGAGGTCATTATGGCCTTCTTGAATGTCTCTTCTCCATTTTGAACAAAGAACAGTGGATGGAAAACAAGAGTACAGGAGAAGGAGTGAGACACATCGAAATGTAGAGTGATTCAGGAAGAGCAGAGAAGAAAGAAGGGGAGAGGTCTTGATGGGTATTAAATTGTAAAGAGTGGGGAGTTAAGAAAACAGTACTGCGAGCCTGCAGCTGACGTGGACTTTTTACCCCCTCCATAAATCTTCGTCCGCGAAGCCAAGCCAAAGAACTGCAAACACAAAACACAGTGGACCAACCAGTATAAAATTCACAGTAAAAATCATCAAACCTGTAGATTGATTAGAGCAGCGCAAGTATCTGTGCTTGTTGATTAAATTAAAATCACTCCCAGCAGCGTTGTTTTAAGAAATCGGAGAGGGTGTCACGGGGGGATTGCACTGAATAGAGATGGAGAGGCCTGGAATTTGATATGTTTCCACCCACCATTTTCCTCACCCACGTTTTACATAGAATAACACTGTCAAATCCTTATCTGATATTGTATTTCAGCTTTTACCGTTTCCCCCTGAATTGCTGATTAATTTAATTATTGAAACTTCAGTCTTTTTCCCTAATTGGTATATGCCCCTTGCAAAGCTGTGCTTGCTCTATATATAATGACAGTGACAGGCAGGCTGATCATTCACATAATCAATCTTGCATATTGTTCCATCCTCTGGTGATTTATGTGCTACTGATGTGGAATCACAGCCAAGCTGCCTTAACATTAATTAAAAGAACTGATTCATTCAATTCTTAATCATTACTCCAAGCCTCCCTCTAAAACCATCTCACAGATGTCTCAGGCACAAAACATAACACAGGTAAACTTTATCTAAAATATCCATAAAGAAATGTTTGTGGTGGAACCTACATAGGACTGTCAGCAAACAGACAAGATTTGCCTCTCAAAAGATAGAAGAAAATCCTCTATTAGGGCAGACATTACTTTAACATATTGCTCACAGTTCATTTTATATTTCACAAAGGATCCACAGTTTTTTTTTTGGTCAAAATCTTCCCATTCTAAATTTGGAACTAGTGGCATGGCTTTATGTTCATTGTCGTCAATTTGCATATCACTCAACAGTATGTTAAATGACTTGTGCTACGTTCCTCCAAGTCCCATGGCTGATAAATTTGGCCACTTAACTGCCTACTTTTCAAACACTATTGCAGCCAGAGAATGAGGACAAGGTCCTACTTTTCATCTGCTGCAATCGGGGAAGAGATACAGGAGTACCAGAGCTTGCACTACCAGGCTGAGGAACAGCTTCTTTCCACGGGCAGTGAGAATGACGAACAAGGAACTGCTCTCAATAACCATCTGAGACTATCATGTTCACAAAACAATATCTGTGTGTGTGTGTGTGTGTGTGTGTGTGTGTGTGTGTGTGTGTGTGTGTGTGTGTGTATATGTGTGTGTGTGTGTGTGTGTGTGTGTGTGTGTGTGTGTGTGTGTGTGTGTGTGTGTCTCTCTCTCTCTCTCTCTCTCTCTCTCTCTCTCTCTCTCTCTTTGGTCCTGCATGTATATATGTGTTTGTATGTGTGTTATGTCTGTATGTTTCCCACCGATGACAGGAGAATGCCTTTTTGTCGGGTTGTATTTGATGATAAACTTAATTTGACTACTGATGTGCGCCTTCCAGGAAAATAAGCTCCTTATTTGCAATGTGCCTTACAGCAGTCTGGGGCTACTGGTTTGGGAATGATTTGCCTGAAATGTCTGCCAGCAGTGGTGGGAGCCAACCCAAGACTTCACTGGGTAGGCTCAACCAAAGAGGTGAGGAATCTACCTGAGGGCTGTGTGCCTCCCCTCCTGCTCTCATAGAGTCTAGAGACTTACAGCAGTGAAACAGGCCCTTCAGCTCAACTTATCCATGTTGACCAAGTTATCTACCCAATCTACTCTCATTTGCCTGCCTTCAGCCTCAGCTTTCTAAAATTTTCCTATCCACATCCCCAACTAAAATACTTTTAAACATTACAATTATACCTGTCTCTACCATTTTCTCTGACAGCTCATTCCATCTACCCATCAACCTCTGTGTGAGAAAGGTCCCTTTTATATCTTTCACTTTAAATCTTTGCTTACTACTACATGAACCGTTTGTTGATGCCTCTCTCCTATTGCCACCACCCACTCTGTCCCACCCCTTTGTTCTCCTCTCTTCTTTGCCTATCTCCTTCTCTGTTGACAACCAGAAAACCTCCTAATTCCACCTGTCAAACAATTACTCTAGTGAGACAGCAAGGCCGATAGATTTGGGGAGCAGATTCAGAACTTCAGGCTGATGAAGACAAGATTGCCAGTGATGGAATAATGAAATTGATCCAACAGTGGACTGACTAGTGCTCCAATATCTAAATCAGATTGGTATTCTGAGCAAGCAATTTAGCAAGAATTTTAAACTTGAAGTCCCAGGGAGAATTATCAGAATGATGTACAGATAAAGAAGAAGAGAAGCTGGGGCCAATCTTACTTGGGCAGAGAAGATTTTGGGGAATGTAAAGAAATATTTAGCATTGACCACAGGCTTTGATTGAATGGGTCTGGAGATAATGTTTCCTGGCAAGAAGCTTGTACACCATACATTGAAGATTTTAAGATTGTTGTGATGTGGAAAACATCCCTAGAAGAGAGGATGGTTGCAGTAGTGGGCTTGGAAAGGAAGTTACAGTATATACTCGTGTAATAGTCAACCCTCTCTTTTTTGGCCCAGAAATTGTGTGTTTTCCAGATATCCCTTGAAAAAGTTAAACCCCCTATTTTTGGCCCCAACAGCCCACCCATCCAAGCTCCTTACGCCCAACCGCCCTCCTACCAGAGCTCCCGACGTCCTGTCCGCAGATCCTCATTTCACCTTGGCTGTTCGCCTACCAAGGCACTTGACACCCTGACCACCGACACTGTCCTCGGCCAAGCCACCTGCTCATCCATGCTCTCAATGCCCCAACCACCTTCCCATCCAAGCTCCTGGTGCCCTGACCACCCACCCACCTGAGAGATGAAAGAAGCAAGTTTAGAATTTCCTTCTTTTTTCAACATCATTGAATTCTCCAAATTCAAAAGTACAAGGGCTGAATGTCCAAAATGTTTGTATTATATATTGAAACAGCCAAGGTTAAGTAACTTTTCATCTTACCTTTTCCACTGATTGTTTAATGATTATATTTTCAAACTTAATTAAAAATTAAGCATGTGTGCAATTCCATTGGCTAGCCAACACAATTTTGCCCAATAGTTACTTGGAATTGGCTTCTAAAATGCAGTAAAACCCTTGTTGTCTGGCACCTATGGGGATTGGTAAATGCTGGATAAGTGAATTTTCCGGTTGCTTGAGATTGTGTGCTGTGTGATTGGCAAACTAATGACGAGGAGCATTAATTTTAATTTTCCGTATTTTTTTATTTATGCAATTTTTTTGTCGGTTGCTGGTTGGTTTCAGATAACAGGGATTTTATTGTAATATTAATTGAGATGGGTTGTTTGAATTACTGGTGAAAAATCACTGACGAGATAGTCCAACACTTTTCAATTACATCTCTCATCGTTTATAGCATAGAAGGAAACCATTCAGACCTCAGTGTTCTCTGCCAACTCTGCTCAGAAAATCTGAAACTATTTCCCTCCTACCATCTCTCCTTGTCTCCAGATCTTCCTTTATTTCAAATGTTTAATTATTTTCCCTTTTCAGGCCTGAAATGTTGACCGTTGTTTACTTTTAATTGATGCTGCGTGTCCTGCTGAGTTTCTCTAGCACTTTTGGGTGTTGCTCTAGACCCCAGCAACTGAGGATTTTCTTGTTTAAACTCAGAAATGATGGCAGAACTCAGTCAGCCTCGCAATATCCAAAGGAGGTAAAGATATATGACCTGAGCTCTTCCTCACGGTACAGGCCCTGAAACGGCAGAAATATGGCTACCATAGGGACCGGCTAATTTTCTCCAGCATTTCTGTACTTTGGCCTCAATCGCAGCATCTGCAGACTTTTGTGTCTCAAGCCAGATCCTCTTGTTTAACTCAGTTTAGCCCCTCCCCAGCTGCTTTCTCCACCCCGTTGATTATATATTTGATATCACTTCTTCCTACTTTATAAAGTGTCCTGACCCAAGATATTGACTGACCATTTCTACCCACAGACACTGTCTGACCTGTTGAGTTCCTCCAGCAGGCCTAAGGTTCTGGCTTCTGCCAGAATCTATTGATGTACACATTGTACAATGTACATATTCTCCAAAATTCTGATTTGCTGCCAGCTGAACCAGGCACTTGGAGATAAAGAGCCAGTTTTTGTACTTCTCTATAAATCACTGTAATTCCTTAGCCTTATTCAAGACCTGGTCACTGGATTTTGAGGGTAGTGAAACAAGAAAGTCTGAAGACGCTGCGATTGGAGTAAATATATAACATTGCTGGAGAAACTCAGCAGGTCCTGTAGAATCAAAAGAACGGAAAGATATATAAGCCAATGTTTTGATCAGGAGGGCAGGCAGTCGCCCGAATAAAAAGGCTGTCCATGGTCTCACGCACTGTCTGCCCATGGTCTCACGCACTGCCATGCTGAGACTACCCGCAAATTGGAGAAATGTACCAGGGGTGCAGGTTAATTGGGTGTAAATCAGGCAGCACGGACTCGTGGGCCAAAATGGCCTGTTACTGTGCTGTATGTCTAATTTTTTTTAATTTAAAAATGAATTTAAAATTTAAATTTAAGCATCTCATCTTCTGACTGGGCACCTTCTAACCAGATGGCATTAGTATTGACATTTTTGGGTTTTGTTAAACACCGCCCCCCCCCCCCCCCAATCAACTTCCCCCTGCTCTTTCCCCTCCCTGCCTCCTTTCACACAGACATGATAAATTCTCCCCTCTCCCCTTATCATATCCAATGAACACCTTCCGTTGGTCTGGATTCCTCCCCCAGCACAGCACGCTCTGAACTCTGAGACTTCCTGCTTCTGATTCATTCTGCTTATTCCTTGAAGAATGGCTCAGGTCTGAAGTGTCAACAACATATATTTCCTTTTTATGGACACTGAAAGACAGGCTAAGTTTCTCCAGCATTTCAGTTTGTGTTTACTACATTCACAACATCTGCAGAGTTTCGTGTTTCTCTCAGCCCCTAGAAGAAGATGATTTACAAGCGTTAGCCATTCTAGTTCTACCCTGAGAAAAAGATAACCACAAATTTTAAAAAATAGTGGTATGAGATTTTATTGTTCTATACATAATTTCAGATGCACTGAGATTCTTATTTCATGCAGTCACATAGATTTGAAACTTACACTGGCTACAACAGCATAAACCAAATTACCACAATATCCCTTGACACAGAAAAATAGATCAAAAATATTAAAGTGGAACGATTCAGGGTGCAGTACCTGAGTTCCTCCAATGGAGTTGTTACATGTTTTATCTTCCGGCTGAATTTTGAAATTGATACTTATTTTCCCTTCCATCGAGGAAGGGAAGCAGTGTGCTGCTTTGGTCGCCTAACTGCAGGAAAGAGGTCAATAAGACTGTAAGAGTGCAGAGAATATTGCTGGGACTCAGGAATGGAGTTACAGGGAAAGGTTAAACAGGTTATTACCTGGGGCATAGAAGAATGAGGGGAGATTTGTAAATGTATTTGAAATTATGAGGGGTATAGACAGAATAAATGTAGATAGGATTTATCACTGAGGGTCGATGAGATACGAACCAGAGGACATGGGTAAAGGGTGAAAGGGGAAAGTTTAGGGGGAACATTGGGGGAACTTCTTCACACAGAGAGTGGTGGGAGTGTGGAACAAGCTGCCAGCTGAAGTGGTGAATGCAGGCTCAATTTTAACATTTAAGAAGAATTTGGACAGGTACGTGGATGGGAGGGATATGGAGGGTTATGGAAGGTGCAGGTCAGTGGGACTTGGCAGAAAAATAGTTTAGCACAGACTAGAAAGGCCAAAGGGGTCTTTTTCTGTGTTGTAATCTTCTATCATTCTATGGGATAAAATCAAAGGAGATGAGTTCTCCTCTGTAGTTATTCCTCAATCTATTTGAGCAAAGGACCAATATCAGTTTGCATTTATCACAGTCCTTCCAAGTGAAGCAACATTTTTCTTGTGAATCTGCAGAGTTATCTACTGCATCTGGTGCTCCTGTTGTGGTCTTCTCTATATCAGAGAGTCTCGGCACAATCTGAGAGATCGTTTCTTTGAGCACCGCAGCTCTTTCCGCCACACAGATATCCTAATGGCAACTCATTTCAATTCCCCGTCCCATTCCCTTGCTGACATGTCTGTCCATGGTCTCATGCACTGCCAGACTGAGACCACCTGCAAATTGGAGGTACAACATTCATCTGTCTGGGCACTCTCCAACCAGATGGCATTAACATCAACTTATCTGGTTTCCCTTCTTCTTCCTTCTATTTCTGTCACTCTCTCGCTCTCTCTTTTGACAGAGCCAAAATCAATTCTCACCTTTCCTCTTGTCTTATCCAATTAACACCTTTTGACTGTTGGTCTGGACTCCTCCCCCTCCCATCCAACCCCTCCCATTCTCCCTCCTTTCCCTCTCATCTTTAAATCAGATGTCTGCTTGCTTTTTGCTTATCATTTGAAGAAGGGTTCAAGCCCAAAACATCAGTATATATCTTTACCTGCTATGGATGGTGCAAGACTGGCTGAGCAGCTCCAGCATTTCATTGTCCTGCAGACTTTGGTGCTTCACTTTATTGCCTTCATTCTCGGGTAATCCTGTGCAGTCCTTGACTTCTGTATTTCCCACATTACCTCAGTATATTCCATTCTATTAATTGGTCACAATATTCTTTGGGATGTCCTGGAGGTTTGGACGCGTAGCTTCCTATTTACTTGGATGTCAGCAATGTGAGTGCTCAAAGTGAGTCAGCTGTTGAGAGGGGATGGGAGAGAAAAATGAGCTGAGCAGCATAGACAATTCCAAAGGGCATTTACAATAATCGCAAAATAATTGCCTGCTGTGCAGAGCCACATGAAACCTAACTACAATATTCTTTTTCATTCATCTGAACATTCGATGCTGAAGGAGGGAATACATTGTGATTCAGCCCTGATTTAGCATATTTGAAGAAGAAACAGTGCTTGGCTCAGGCAATAGATTCAGTTTGGAGTTCAATGATGTAGGTATTTTGCCTGGAAATCAATTAATTAGACGAGACAAAGGTTGACAACAGTAATGGCTCTTTTCCAGAAAAATATCTCTCACAAAGATGTACCCAGGCAGTGTTTTATTTATCTGACCACTTTTTGTACATGAACAGAAACAAATTCCCATTACGGATGTAGGAGAGAGAAAATATATTATTGTTGAATTATCAATGGTTAACATTCGCAAATCCAAGCAATGGGATGGATACGAAGCCATTCAGGGGATATCAATGGTATTAATCAATGCAAGTGCTCAAAATACTCAGGCCCTCCTAAACCAACACTCCCCTCAATAATCCTTCACTTGTTATCTGCAGTTTATACATGATGGTATTATATGGTGAGAAAAATTGGCAACTGGAAAGGGACAAAAATAAAATTGCTTAAACTCCCTCAGCTTCTTGTAACTAGAATCTCTCTCTGTTTTGGAAAAAAAAGATTAGCAATCGTGATGCACTGAGGTAGCAGCAAGCAAACAGAAAACTCAAAAGACTGTTCAACAGACTTTATTCCAGTAAAAGTCTCAACACCATTTCGAGCCTTGGTGGCTCCCGTGTAACTGGCTCAGGAGGGGCCATCTCAGGTCTATATTCGGGTTAGCTGATTGACAGCTGGCCAGTTGCTGTCAGCCCCCGAGGGGGTCTAGTCAAGTCAGCTGATTGACAGCCAGCCAGGTGGAGTCAGCCCCTTAGGTGGTCTTCCTACAGGTTCAGAGATCGTCCCCTGCAGTAGGCTCGTGGTCGTATCCCTGTATTACAATTGAGACTTGGAAGTCAAGTTGTGTGAGACACTGTTTCAATTCCAACAAACTTTAAACTTTCATAGCAAAGGAATTATTACTGAGCATACTGACATTGGAATACTTTTTTCTGACAATATAGGTACTCCCTGACTTGCAACCTATGCAACTTATGTCCATCCACACATACGATTGAATTATTTTTAAATTATAAGAAAAAATATAAAATCTACGATGTTTATGTTGTATTTGACAAACCATAACAGGGCATGTAAGAGCCAAAATGTGTGTACTTACCTTATTAGTTGGCATCCCGGGGTCTGTAGGCTTAGCGTGGCCATCTTGATTCCTGTCTCATGCACGAGTCATTAGTTGGCACATGCACGGTGGGTTCACATATTGGGGTTTAGTTGGCACATGCACGCAAGTTAAGGGCATGAATTCAATATCATTAGGGCGCTTAACTCTTGTACATTCGCCAACCAAATTCCAATACACAAATCCACGGTGCATGAGCATCCCGAAGACTCACGCATGTGAACAGGAACCAAGATGGTCGTGCCCAGCCTACGGACCCCAGGATGCCGACTAGCAAGGCAAGTATACATTTCCGACATACGTCCATTCTGAGATACGAGTGGTCATCCAGAACGGAACACGAACATATGACGGGGAGTACCAATGTATATCTTCTGGATCACCAATCATAAAAACAATGCCATTTTAAGACAGACTGGTTAGTTTTGTTTTACAAGCTCAATTTTCCTTTTCCTAATTTATTATATTTGTTTAAACATTAGACAAACTCGATGACAATTATATTTACAAATATGGAGAAACAAAGGTGCTTCACAAAGCACATGAAGAGCTACACAATCACAGAGGATCCCTGATACCCAGCTCTTCATTTTATCTAGTACTTGTTGATCTATTCAAAGCTAGAATTAGCTTTACAATGAATCAAGTCAATAAGGCCTCTTAATAGCCCATTTACAAATCTGTTCAACTTGTATGACACAGACACTGTCTTGATTTCCATCAGAAAGTAAAATGTAATAGTGTCATTAAAGAATATCTGTAACCCATACCTCGAAGTTCTTTTGTCAGATGGAGATTTTTCATTGGACTTGGGAGTTCGATATTGGGCAGCTGAGGCGAGGAGAAGTGCGTCCTCCTTCAAATGGCATATGCCCTGGCTGCCATACCCTAGATACACCTATGGGCACATTGCATTACATTACATCGTAAATTTTGCTACTCCACACATTAGCCAAAACAACCATTTCCTGGGAGAGAAAAATCTCCAGAAAAATATCCAGACCAACATAACAAAGATGAGAAATTGTTCTGTAATTCGTCTCTGCTGTGGGAAATGTCAATTACAAAGCCTGAATTCCCCAAAGCACTTATCCTTCACAAGAGGAAAACAACTGCAACATTATGGAGAAAGGACAGAGCAGAGGAACAAAAAGATTAGATTTTGTGAAGAGTTCACAAGATAACAAGATGTAGGAGCAGAAGTAGGCCTATTGGCTCATCAAGTCTGCTCTGCCATCTTCATCATAAGCTGATCCATCCTCCCACTCAACTCCACTCCCCAGCTTTCTCCCCGTAACCCTTGATGCCCTGACTAAACAAATACCTGTCAATCTCTGCCTTAAATACACTCATTTCCACAGCTGCCTGTGGCAACAGGTTCCACAGACCCCTGACCCTCTGACTAAAGTAATTTTTCCACACGTCTGCTTTAAATTGACGCCCTTTCATCTTGTCCTAGAATCCCCTTTCGTGGAAAACATACTTGCCACATTTACTCTGTCCAGGCCTTTCAGGATTCAAAATGCCTCTATGAGGTCCCCCCTCATTTTTCTGTACTCCAACGAGTACAGTCCAAGAGCCAACAATGGTTCCTCATATGCTAACCCTTTCATTCTGGGAATGATGATGCAAACATAGTGGGACAAAGACCTCCTCCAGAGCCACGTGAAAATAGAGGGCACTAGAACAGGAATCATTACAATCCATCCAGCTGCCGACATGGGTTACCTCATATTTTCCTTGAACATGAACTGTGCCTGCAATCTAATGTCTGACTGTGGATTTTCTACAACCAAATTATCAAACAACCGCAACATAATATTGCCCGTTTCTTTGGAGCTGTAGAATATAAGAGCAGAGTTGTGAACACAGCACAGGCCATTGTGCAAATCCAACTCCCCTCCATCAACTCATACTTCCCACATTCTTGGAAAAGCTCCCAACATGTTAAATAACCCATCTGGTCATATACTCTTCTTACCCCACACACTTCACCAGGAGAGAGAAATTAATCCACAGGACCATAAGAGTGTCAGAAAGGATCACTGGAGTCACCCTCCCTCCCCCACCATTGATGAGATCCACCAGGATCATTGTCTGAGGAGGGTGCACAAAATAATTGAGGACCCCTTCCACCCTACACACAGCATCTTTCAGCTGCTTCCATCAGGAAAGAGATTCAAGAGTATCAAAGGCAGTGCCACCAGGCTGAGAAATAATTTCTTCCCACGGACAGTGAGAATACTGAACGACCAAAAGAACTGCTCACACAAACCATCCAGATTCTCATATTCCCAAAATAATACTTATTTATTGATTTATTTGTATATATGAATATTTGTTCTGCATATGTATTGTTTGTCTGTTTATGTGTTATGTCTGATTGTGTGTCTCCATGTTGTCCACCGAGGACTGGAGAACGCTGTTTTGTCAGATTGTACTTGAGCAATCAGATGACAAATAAACTTGACTTGACTGTTTAGTTCCTGCTGTCATCAAATTCTTGACAAAACCTCTCATTAGTAAAATTATGAGGTCATTGTACTGTTTTGACAGAACTTTTTCTCTGCAATATAGTACTTTTATTTTATTTTGCAAAATCTATTGTACTTGCAGTATGTTTGGGATGAATTGACTGGATATCATGAAAAACAAAGTTTATCACTGTATCACTGTGTAGTGGTTGGTGTAGTGGTTAGTGCAATGCCTTTACAGTGACAGCGATCAGGACCAGGATTCGAATCCCACACTGTCTGTAAGGAGTTTGTACATTCTCCACATGTCTGGGTTTCCTCTGGGGGCTCCATTTTCCTCCCACCGTATGACACGTATGAGGGGTGTCGGAATTGGGCGGCACAGACACGTGGCCCAAAATGGTCTGCAAAAGTGCTGTATCTCTAAATTTTTTTTTAATTAAAAAAAACATTGAATCAATTGAGAACAGCAATTCTCGTACAAGCACACAAAAGTCTGGTTTAACAATACCCAAAGTTGGTTTTAAATATGCAGTTATAATTATATATAATACATCACTTCTCCTTGAAAATGGAAATAAGCCCATAAAATGGTGAATATTTAAATAGATTAAATTATACAATTAACATAATTATATACAGATACATTTGACCAAATGTAAATCAATTCAGCCTGAACTTAACATCTCTGACCAAAAGGTGAAGATTCCATTATTGTCATGTAATACTACATTTAGAATGTAACATACATGAAATTCTTTAATTTTTTTTGTCCACCATAGGAAAGACAGAGTCCCCACTTTATCCAGCGCCCCTCACAGAAATGAGGCCACGGTGAGGAACAAAGTCACAACCCCTGGTTTACAAGACCAGTGCTCTAACTACTGAGCTCTCAGTGCATTGGGAATTATCGTAAATCACCTCATTACAGAGGTCTAATTCATCCTGTTCTGTAATTGTTATATTTGATATAATTATCTCCAATTGAACATAATGTTTTACTTGCTCTGGTTCAGCTATCTTCTTATATGTAACCTGTATTTAGTACACAGCTTTTATTTAGTTTTTACACAAACATTTTCTAGCTCTGATAAATGTGTCTCTAGCTCTAATTAATTCCGAAAAACACACAGAAATGCTGGAAGAACTCAGCTGATCTCTCAGCATCCATAGGAGATAAAGTTATATTACTGACATTTCAAGCCTGCCCATCTTCAAAGAATAAGCAAAGTATAGCAAGGTGTAAGAATAAAGACTGCATACTGGCCGGGGTGGGACGGGAGTGGGGGAGGGGGAGGGGAGTCCAGACCCACAAAAGGTATTAATTGGATACAAGAGGAGAGGGTTAGAGTTAGGTTTAATTGAAATCAATGCGATCTGTTTGGAGGGTGCTCAGATGGAAGATGAGGTGTTGTTCTTCCAGTTTGCAGGTGGTCTCAGTCTGGCAGTGCATGAAACCATGGACAGACATGTCAGCAAGGGAATGAGATGGGGAATTGAAATGGGTGGCCACTGGGAGATCCATGCTATTGCAGCAGACAGAGCTAAGGTGCTCAACAAAGCGATCACCTAGTCTGTGCCCAATCTCTACGATGTAGAGGAGACCACAACAGCAGATGACCCCGCAGATTCACGTGAAATTTTGCTTTACTTGGAAGGACTGTTTTAGGCTCAGAATGGTGGTGAGGTAGGACATGAGGGAGGACTGGTTGTCAAAATGATCCAGGTGGATCTTGAGGATCCATGTGGGCTTGGAAGGCCTAATGTTCCAAACCTAACACTGCAATAACTTCACACAATAAACACAAGCCACGAGATTTCAGGCCAGTTTGGATGTCTGTAATTGTCAGTTTTATGGCATCCTTGAGGTCAATTGTCAGTACTTGGTGTGGAAGATTTTTAACGATGTTCAGGAATCACTCCTGTTCCTCTCTGCTACATGGAGAGAGTAAACGGACTGTGTACCATTTATAGTATGCACTGCAACAACTTGGCAAGGCTTTTTAAAATAAATTTTAAATGTAGATAACACGATTACAGGCCCTTCCAGCCCAAATACCCCAAATAACCTGCAGCCCCTGGAAGTATTGAATGGTAGGAGGAAACCAAATCACCCGGAGGAAACCCACGCAGTCATGGGGAAAACATTTAAACTCCTTACAGACAGCGCTGGATTTGACCCTGGGTCACTCACATTGTAAGAGCATTGCGCTAACTGTTACGCTAACTGGGCCACCCTGATAATAACTCCCAAACATGCTGCCACTATCAAGTGGAAGAACAAGGATAGCAAGTGGGGACGACATTTGCAAATTCCCCACCATTTCATTCACAATCCTGACTTGGAAACATATCTAGGAACTCCTTATTTCACATCTTCATTTCACTGGTTCAAGAAGGAGGTTCACTCTCAAAGACAGTCAGGAGTGAGTCTTTCGTTCTGGGCATTTCACTGATGCCCACGTCCTCTCAAAAATTAATATATGGTATCCTTCAAAATCTCCAGGTGTTCCAGAGTATTTTACAGCCAATGTGGTTCTCCGTCACTGTAGCCATTTTGTTGATGCATTGGAGGAAAGATGATATTGTGAAATGCCACACACTTGCTTCCTGACCAGTGTCTGATTTATGTGACTGATCCACTGATGGATATGTCCAGCAACAAACTTATCAGCTGAGATGTTCTATGAGATCTTCCAACACAATCTAGAATTGGGGATGAGCACCCGACAGGGTCAAAAGGGTGAAACTGTGGAGTCAAGAGCTGGGAGAAATAGTGGACTTTGGAAACTTCTCTTGAAGAAACCATTGATTTGTTCATTTTAATATTCAGGAAGGTAGACTTTTGATAACCAAATGTACTGGGTTGTGTGGAAAAAAGGCATGTGGTCAAAGTCAATGACAAGTTTAAATTTATTGGTCATATGCAGTGAGAAAGGTTCTTCTCTGAGCAGTTGAATAGAGTAATTCAGGGTCTGGAGTTACAATGAAAAGAAAGGTCAATTAGTGCTAAGGTAGGCAGCATAATAGCACTGTTGTGAGGTTTATTCAGAATCAGATTGCTGTGGGGAATAAGCTTATATTCCACGCTTTCATACTCTAGAGCCTTGTTCATGGGAGGAAAAAGAACAGAGTTTCTCCAGCAATTGTGTTTTTATTTCAATCTCAGTCCCTGCAGACTTCCATGTTTTACTTCTTCAATATGTTGGCTACCTATGAAAGAGCTGGATGGGATTTATGGATGAGAGGGAAGTTTGTTCTGAGTTGCATTCACCACTTTCTACAGCTTCTTCTGATCTTCAGAAGAGCGGCTCCTACTGTATATCAGGCTGTCAATGTACCCAGCATGTGTGCTTTCAATGGCTGTCGACAAGACAATCTTCTAGGGCTGCAGTTCTAGGGCCATTGTTTCCAATATTGTATCTGTCGTGTTCTATCACTTGTAATATTTCAGCATCGTGCAATTTGAAGATAAGATCCTTCATCGATTGTGGTGGTTTCGCAAGCTTACACAAGTGGTCTTATTCATTAGGTTATAACAATTTTAATAAGTAGAAATGGATGTAATAATTAGCATGGTATTCGCTGTACATCTAAAAATTATAATGGGCTCTTTTTATTAAACGACACATCCGTGGTTTGTGGAGACAGAGTCACCTAATTTGCTGTAATGTACATGCTCAGTGGGAGCTGTTCAGCAAGACTACAACAACATACACGGAAAGGGAAGAAGCAAGCGTGGAAATATGCTGCAGGTTTCTAGGAGTATGGGGGTAGGGACTGGGGTTGGCATTAAGAAAGATCATCATGGTGGGATGAGCATTTTAGCAGGAACTAACTGTGAGGTATAACTAAAGGAAGTTGAAAGGTCAGTGGCACTATGAGTGAATGCTTTTCAGTCAAAAACCTGGTGAAGTCAGCTTGATAAAATGCAATGTCCCCACTGGCTTCCGGGAAGCTCTGGTCAAAGCCATTGAAATGGAGAAGCTTTCGTCAGGTGTAGGATCATTTGTGAGTGTGTGGGTGGGTGGCTTTGATGGTGAGAGAAGGGACCGACACGATTGACAGGAAGGATATTAACTCGGAAGATGCGGAATCTATATGGGTAGAACTGAGGAATAGCAAGGGGTGGAAAACGTTAGTGGGGGTGGTATATAGGCCTCCAAATAGTAATGTAGAGGTGAGGGAAGGCATAAAAAGAGAAATTAGAGAACCGTGCAATAAGGGAACAGCTGTCATCATGGGAGACTTTAATTTACATATAGATTGGACTAGCCAAATTAATAAAAATACTGAGGAGGAGGAATTCCTTGAATGTTTACGGGACAGTTATCTAGACCAATGTGTCGAGGAACCAACTCGGGAGCAGGCCATTTTAGACTGGGTATTATGTAATGAAAAGGGGCTAATCAGCAATCTTGTTGTACGAGGCCCTTTGGGTAGGAGCGATCGCAATATGATCGAATTCTCACTCGACATGGAGAGTGAAGAAATTAAAACTGAGACTAAGGTCCTGAATTTAAATAAAGGGAATTATGATGGTATGAGATGGGAGTTGATTAAGATTGATTGGGCGGTGTTTATGGGGGTGGGGGGGGGGTTGACGGTGGATAGACAATGGAAAGGATTCAAAGATCTAATGGAAAAATTAAAGAAATCGTTTATACCAGTTTGGCATAAAAATAAACCAAAAAAGGTGACTTAACCATGGATAACAAGGGAAATTAGAGACAGCATTGGGTCCAAAGAGAGAGCATATCAATTGGCCAAAAAAAGTACCAAATCTAAAGACTGGGAACAGTTCAAGATACAGCAAAGGAGGACAAAGGGATTAATCAAGAGGGCAAAAATAAATTACGAAAGTAAGCTTGCGGCAAACATGAAAACCAACTGCAAAAGCTTTTATAGATATGTCAAGAGGAAAAGATAGGTGAATTCCAGAGTAGGTCCCTTGCAGACAGAATCAGGGGAATATAAAATGGGGAATAAGGAAATGGCAGACCAATTAAATTCTTACTTTAGTTCTGTTTTCACAAGAGAGGATACAAATAACCTCCCAAGGATGCTGGGAAACATAAAGACTAATGCAAGGGAGGAGCTGAAAGATATCAGTATCTCTAAGGACATGGTCTTGGGGAAATTGAAGGGATTGAAGGTCGATAAATCCCAAGGGCCTGATAATCTACATCCTAGGGTAGACTCAGGATCAGTACCCATGGATTGGAGGGTAGCTAATGTAACCCCACTATTTAAAAAGGGGGGTAGAGAAAAAGCGGGGAATTATAGGCCAGTGAGCCTTACATCAGTAGTGGGCAAAATGAGGGAATCCATTATTAAGGATGTAATAGCAGAGCATATGACTAGCAGAGAAGGGATCGGACAGAGTCAACATGGATTTACAAAAGGTAAATCGTGCTTGACAAATCTATTGGAATTCTTTGAGATGGTAACAGGTAAAATAGATGGGGGAGAGCCAGTGGATGTGGTGTACCTGGATTTCCAAAAGGCCTTCGATAAGGTCCCACATAAATGACTGGCATGCAAACTCAAGGCTCATGGGATTGGGGGCAAGTTATTGATGTGGATTGAGAACTGGCTGGCAGATAGAAGACAGAGAGTTGGGATAAATGACTCATTTTCTGAGTGGCAGGTGGTGACCAGTGGGGTGCCACAGGGATCTGTACTGGGACCCCAGCTGTTCACAATTTTCATTAATGATCTAGATGAGGGGATTGGATGTAATATCTCCAAATTTGCAGATGACACTAAGCTAGGAGGGGTTGGGTGCACTGAAGAGGGGGTCAGGAAGCTCCAGTGTGATTTGGATAAATTGGGGGACTGGGCAGATATATGGCAAATGCACTACAATGTGGATAAATGTGAGATTATCCACTTTGGTAATACAAACTGGAGGGCAGATTACTATTTGAATGGCAATACATTGGGAGATGGGGAAGTACAGAAAGACCTAGGGGTTCTTCTGCACCAGTCACTGAAGGCGAGCATGCAGGTACAGCAGGCGGTTAAAAAGGCAAATGGTATGTTGGCATTCATATCAAGAGGATTTTAGTATAGGAAAAAGGATACCTTACTGCAGCTGTACAGAGCCTTGGTGAGACCACACCTGGAGTATTGTGTGGAGTTTTGGTCACCTTATCTGAGGAAGGATGTTCTTGCAATGGAGGGAGTGAAAAGGCGATTCACCAGGCTGATATCTGGAATGGCAGGAATAACTTATGTTGAAAGATTGTGCAATTTGGGATTGTACTCGCTGGAGTTTAGAAGATTGAGAGGGGATCTCATAGAGACATATAAAATTCTGGCAGGACTGGACAGAATGGATGCGGAAGGGATGTTTCCAATGGTGGGGGAGTCCAGAACCCGGGGCCATGTTCGAGGATAATAGGCAAACCATTCAGAACCGAGGAAGAATTTCTTTACCCGGAGGGTGGTGAATCTGTGGAATTCATTGCCACAGAGAGCAGTAGAGGCAGGTTCATTTAATATATTTAATAGGGAATTAGATATATTTCTTCAGTATAAGGGAATTAGGGGTTATGGAGAGAAGGCGGGGACTGGGTACTGAACTTTAAAATCAGCCATGATCTCATTGAATGGCAGAGCAGGCTCGAAGGGGGGAATGACCTACTCCTGCTCCTATCTTCTATGTTTCTATGTTTCCATGTGGTTTGCTGGTGCCAGGTCTTTTCTTCAATCACAGCTGCAAGGTTCTGTGCTCATTGGCCATGTCGTTCATCCTCAGCAATAAATGTCCCTAATAGCTCTTTTCCTAAACATTCCAAAGCATTCCCTTGAATTTTATAGTTAATTTGAAAATTAATTTCTTTAATCTCAACAGCCATTTGATAGTCTGGAAAACATTTTCTTGAAAGTTGGCTGTAATTCTGCCTGTGTGAAAGAAATGAAATTGCCAGTCCTGCATGTTCGAGTTCTGACCTACGGAACACCCACTCATTTCATAATTACCTTTGGAAAGAGTGCAAGCTACAATTTCAGGGTTGACAGCAGATGTGGAAAGAAAATTGCCTCACTACATGGAAGCTGCAATGCATTCTGCTTTGTACTGACGTAACAATTTGTTCTTGACTTGGCCAGAATTATTTAATAATAATGAGTTGAAATGTAAGAAGCTTTCTTTTTAGATGCAAAATCTCAGTTATCATTTACATATCATGTTTTTGTCTTAATGAACTCATGCATGAAATAACACACAGCATGAAAACCTGTGTAATGCTAAACCCCATCCTTAAGTATCATCAAAACAGCCCCGAGAAGATATCTGGGGTCTCCCTTTTCTCTATTGGTGACATTCATTGGGAGCATTGCTCAAGTAGGGCTCAAAGAGTTAGAGAAGGCCCCTTCCATCCAGCACACAGTATCTTTGACCTACTACCAGCAAGAAGGAGGTACAGATTTTCTTTGGAAGGGTAAGATGTCAAGAGTTTCTTTAGATATATTGACATGGAAATTTGAGTTAGGAAGTTTGCATTGACCAAATTTTCAAAAATTCTTATAAGGCAGCTCAATGGAGTTTTTTGACCTTTTTTTTGATGTGGGAGATAAACTAGAACGTGTTAAAATAGAAATTGATAACACAGAAGAGAGGGAGTTGGAAGATTTTATATCAAAATGGGAATCAAAATTATTGTCTAGGGAGAGGGAAGCGTCCTTGTTGAAACATTTGATGAATATTTGGTATAAAGTAAATGATAAAATTGGAATAAACAGTGCTGTCCTGACTAAGATGCTTTTGATACAAAATTGAATTATTCCATTTTCAATGGATAATCAATTTTTAAATATTTGGTCTCGGAAAGGAATCAGATAGATAGAAGATTGTTATGGAGGAAGAAATTTAATATCATTTGAACAATTTAAAAAATCAGGATGTGAAACAAAATAATTACCCTTCTTTGTAATTATCAAGTGTGGGCTTATTTAAGAGATAGATTGGGTCCAACAATGCTATTACCAAAAGGTGGTGATGTAGAATTGAGGATATGTAGTAGATATATCAAGAAAAATATCAAGAAATTTATTTTGGCTATGTATATTTTATTGCAGAGGGTACTTTTAAACAGGGGATGCATAGGTCTAAACAACATTGGAGGACAGATTTAAATACTAATATTGATAAAGAGCTGACAGGCAGATACAGGATGCTCTTGCTTGGTACTGAGAAATTTACCATGAAAAGAAGAAACAATATGTCCAATCAAAAATTGATATCTTCCTGAAGAAGACTATGCCTGTTAAACCACCAACAAGTGTTGATGCCTCAGTGCCTTCAACAAATGTCCATGGTGCAATGTGGTCTATGAGCTATTCTCAAGCATCATTAGAAGGGAGCAAAATTGATGACCCTGATGCTTAAGCCTCCCCACCATCCTCATCATCCAGCAATTAATTTTAGTTCAATGCTTCAAATATTCTTCATGCCCAGTGTGCTTTCAGCTGTGTATGTTAATGGTTTTTTTTTCAATGTGGAATAAAGGTATTCAAGATTTAATCATAAAAAATGGTCGCTGCAGAATTCTTTTTCGACTTACCGTTTGCTGGAACGTGACCTCGCCGTAAGTTGAGGAGCACCTGCATTGCAATGCAGAAAATGATAAGGTAACAATTTTAGACAAGGTTGCGAGATCTATTGTATATGGAGACTCTTTGGATGAGTGTCCCTTTGAACAATCTCAGTGCCTGGGGGATAATTAAGTGAGGATTTTGAGTGAAGGATTTTGTAGTTGGAAAAAAACTAAAAGACTATGTTTGGCTAGATTAGATGCTGTGTAATAAGTGACGCTATCTATACCTTGAGAACTGAATTTAATATATGATGTGACTTTTAGTATTGTGGACCAGTATTTAATTGAATGTTGGCAGCCTTCATTAAGGGAGGCTTTGTTGGTAGACCTGCCTGTATAATTTACTTTCTTAAGGAGCACTACCAAATAGCTCTGGACACTAAAATAATGTACTGCATTTCCTATTTGTTCCTGACAGCACCAATGAAACAGATTTTCACTCCAGCTGACAACTCCTGTCTTATCTATTTGGACCATAACCAGTTTATTAAATAACTCCCATGACAAGCACTGTTGACCCTGTTTCATTTACTCTAACGCAATCCATACGTGACACATTGTGGCCTTAAATGTGAGCTGTCCAGTACTATCGCTTGTTCATATAATAGGAGACTTTGCTGCCACCACGGATGTCTTGGGAGTTCAGAAATCAATCCTGCATGAAGAATGCTGTGAGACTCATTCTTTCCAAAAAATGACCTCTTCTCGTCAATCAATTCAGCACTGGTATGATGTAAACTGAGAACTTTATTCCATTCTGACAGTATGACACATGGCTGATGAACTTTGCGCATGGCTCCATACTGTCGTACATTTAACCATCAAAGTGGAATGCTATATTTGCTGGAAATATTTTAATGCAAAATCCTCCAAGGTCTGACAAGTTATATCTGCTCTTTCACAATTTTAGATAAAAAGGACTATTCTTCCTCTCTGAAAAATTGAGTCCCTCAAATTTTCTATTCCAATTGTATTCCCATTTTGTTTTTAACATGGGTTGTAAATTCAAAATTTTTTGAATGTACTTTTTTTTAGGAACCAATTCCAATGAAAAACATAATTATTTTCTGTTATAAAGAGGCCATTTGACATCATTCCTGAGCGAGCACTTTGAAAGATCTCTCCAAACTTCAAATTGTTTCACTTCCTTGCTCTCTTCCCAGAGCCTTGAAAATATTTCACTCTTAAATATCAATCCAGAATTTCCTTTGAAAATTAACCATTTCTTATCATTTTGCTCTATGCTTTTGCAGCTTTCATAAGTGAATGCTGTCTGGTTATTGAATCTGGTTATTGGAAGAGATAGTTTTCTCCCTTTTTATTACATCAAAAAATTTTAGTGCACCCTCCTGTCAGCATTCCTGTCAACTAAATGAATATAAATTGATAAATGAAGAACTTTTCATAAAAACAGACAATAAAAAGATTTTAAAGGTTTAGTTGTACTTGCTGCACTTTTTCCCCCATGATCTGGAGGCAGGAAGAAAATCTCTTTCATTTCACAGTGGGACATCAACAGCTAAACATTTCACTTCCTGGTTGCTCAGTTGGTGTAACATTGACGTGTTGGCGACGCAAATCTGAATGGTGTCACCGAGCTCCCCCCCCCCCCCCCGGAGACAGCACCCATTCCTGCTGCTATTCACTTTTTGTAGCAATTGTTCCACTTTGTTGGCAGAAAAGACCCCACCAAGCAGCCTCTTCGCTACTGTTAGCCATAATATATTAACAAGAGATAAGTGATTGCAACTTCACTAGTTGATTTTCAATGTAGCATGGATATTGTTGGACTGCAATGTTGGCAAAATAATTAGATCTTTAAACTTGGGTCAAAGTCGGTGCTACTTAATTCTCTGTTAAGTGAAAGCAGGCATGAAATATGAATGTGGCCATTCAAGAGTTGAAAATAATAAAAACAACGTCATTCAGGGACATTAATTGTTCGGTTATTATATTACTAAATGTTCCCTGCTTGATTCAAACATCACGTAATCAATCTGTTTAATGAGGTATGTACAATTTTCCATTTACCTATCCATACCAATCCTACCACACTATTTTAATCACTTCTAACTAGCATAGCCATTATCTTCAAATGCCCCTCTTAATTCTTCATATCTCCCAACAACTATATTATATTCAGTGCTTCCTGATGCTTTATAATCTCAGTATTCTATCTTAATTTCACTCCTAATCTCTATTTCACAAAGACTTACTGATCACCCAACAGTTGCTGAGTCCCTCATTTTTCTTTTATTCGTGTCTCCCAACTCAACAATTCCTCTGTCATCAAGGCTACTATCTCCTCCTCCATCTAACAACCACAACTCCTCCTCCTCCACACCCTTCCTCCTCCCTTTTCAAATCTTCAGCCGCTTCCTCCACACTGAAATTTATTTGCTGACTTCATCCTCCATAGTTTAAACTATGCCAGAATAGGAATATAGAGTGAAACATGAAAGTCTGCAGATGCTGTGATTGAGGTAAAAATGCTGAACGACCTCAGCAGGTCTCGCAGCGTCCATAGGAGGTAAAGGTATAGTAACTTCAGGAAGGGCTCAGGCCCAAAACGTTGATTTTATATCTTTACCTCCTGTGGACGCTGCGAGAGCTGCTGAGTTTTTACAAGGAATAGAACAGACCTTGGTTGGTCCTTATTTCCCCTGAGGTGGGTAGTCCCAAGAAGCCATCTGAAAGTGGTGTTTTGGAGGTTTTATGTAGAATATAACGCTTTATCCATGTAAACCTTTGAACCAGTTTTGATCATTATTTGTGCCACAGATGAATTGTTTGAAATATGTTTTTCATAGAATCTTATAATTTAGAATTAGATGAAAGAAAGCTTATTGAGTCTGTGATGATACTTTTGAGGAGAAACCACCTTTGTTCCTCTCTGCCATCTCTTCTTGTCATTGCAGTGACTTTTTTTCTTTATCAGATATTTATCCATATCTTTTTTTGTAAGCTTGTATCTCTTTCCTCCACCAATACAACCCAAAATTTAAATTCAAATCACAGAAGCAAATCACGCCGCAAAATAAATCTAATCACACGTTGCATAGACAAAGCTCATATTTAATGACTTCTGGTCCTTTTGGATAAAGTTTTGACCAATGGAAGCATAATTTGGCCAGATATTGCATTACATAGTTCTGTGCCTTTAAGAGCAGCGTGGTTGGCATAGCGGTTAGTGCAACAATAGTACACTGCCAGTGACCTGGGTTTGAATGCGCCGCTGTTTGTAAGGAGTTTATACAGTACATTCTCCCATGTGGGTTTTCTCTGGGTGCTCCAGTTTCCTCCCACCCTCCAAAACACATGAGGTTGGTAAGTTAATTGAGTGTAATGGAGCTACACGGTTTTCATGAGCCAGAATGGCCCTCTACCATGTTGCATCACTTCAATATTTTATAAAACAAAATAAAAAATACACTTTATCTCCTGAATTATGACAAATGGTTTCTGTTATACAGGATCTCACTATGAACTTTTATTGCACTATGAACTTTGATTGCTCAGTAGCTCTCAACCTTTTTCTTTCCACTTACATACCACTTTAGGTAATCCCCATGCCATCAGTGCTCTGTGATTAGTAATAAATTGCTGAAGGTGGTATGTGTGTGAGAAGGGAAGGTTGAGAATCACTGCTCTAGACCCAATTGTTACTGAAATATTTTGCTTGAGAAAAATTGTCATTGGCCCATTACCTTTGGAGTTATGAAACTGTGCACATAATGAGTCAATGAGGTACAATTAAAACAGTAGTTTTCAACCTTTTTCTTTTCACCCACATACCACCTTAAGCAATCCCTTACTAATCACGGAGCATAAGGAATACTTAAAGTGGAATGTGAATGAAAAGAAAAAGGTTGAAAACCTCTGTGTTAGAGGGCAGTAGCAGGTTGGAATAGGTTGGTAAGAGACCTGTATTGGAGTACAAGACATTCAATGTATTCTAGAAAGAAACAGCAACTTCCAGTATAGTGGAGATAAAACTGGGATGATGCAAATGACTTATCTTACCTTTCAGCTGAGTTTACCTTGTCCCAAACGTGCCCAAAAAAGCTATAATTTATTCAATATTTAGTCACTGCACTTTTCTATTGACATAAACTAATTTATACGTAAGATGTATTTAAACATTTAGCTTGTCATTTGGATAAGTAATAACATTTTCAAGTTTCATAAAATCTGTAGTGTTCATTAAAGATGACAATTATAGGTATTAGTTCCAGCTCAGATCATAGAGCACTACCTTCAATGCAATATTATTTCCATTTATCATATTAGAAGTGAATGTGAATCTTTTCCAGTTCTCCATAAAGAAAGTTTATTACCACCAAATTACATTATCATATGCATGCAGTGGTCATATTATCAGATGAAAAATCTGGAGGTATACTACTTTAGAGATCAATAAGATCGATTTCTATCTTGATATATAGAAACACAAAATGGATAATACTCTTACCTTTGAGCCAGAATATATCCTGTTCCATAGGCAGGGAAATCCAAGCTGGCATTTCAGTGTAGCACTGTCTGAGAATATTGTTGTCTTTCATCCGAGATTCTTAAAGGTTGGTTTCTTAGGTGGTAGGCAAAGTGACCACTGAAGTAGAACAGTGGAGAAATTAAAGTGAAACAGAAAGTCTGCAGACACTGGAGGATGCTGGAGAACTCAGCAGGTCCAACAGTATACTTATGGAGCAAAGATAAAGATACATAACCAATGTTTCAGGCTTGAACCCTTCATCAAAGAATGAGCAAAATATAGGCAGGCGCCAAAAATCATTGAAAAGCTGGTAGTTCATCTAGAAATTTGTAGAGTTGCAACATGGCCTCACTGCTCTCGAACTCAATTCCCCGATTAAAGAAGCACGGTATCCCACAGGCTTTCTTAACTATCCTATCAATTTAAGTGGCAACCTTGAGGGATGCATGGATTTGAACCCCTGTTCATCCACTGTCTTAGGAACCAACCATTAACTCAGCCTTCTGGTTTGTCCTTCCAAAATGCATCACCTCACACTTCACCGAATTGAAATCCATCTGCCACTTTTCCACCCAACTCTGCATCCTGTCTATATCCTTTTGTAAACTTTGACAACTTTCATCTCCATCCGCAACTCCTCCAACCTTCATATCATCCTTCATCCAGGTCATTTACATAAATCACAAAGATTTGTGTGTGTTGGGTTCATTCAGGAGTCTGATAACAGTGGGAAAGCAGATGTCCCTGAATCAGATGGTTGGTGGTCGCCCACTCATAACCCTTCTTCCAAATGGGAGGGTGCGGGAAGAGAGTGTGGCTGGGATGGGGTGATCTTTTATAATGCGTTGGCTGCCTTTCAAAGGCAATGGGAGGTGTAGATGGAGTTGACAGAGGGGAAGTGGTGTGTGAGGGAGTAAATGAGGCAGGTGCATGTGATGGAGGAGAGAGGTATGTGTGTGATGGAGGGAAGGGGACTTATGATGGAGTCAACAGAGGCGAGGGGGATGTGTGATGGAGTCAATGAGGGAGGTGGGTGTAAAGGAGGAGAGGGTGTGTGTGATGGAGTTGATGGAAGGCAGAGGTTGTGTGATGGAGTCGATGGAGGGCAGGGGGTGTGTGATGCAGTTGATGGATGGGAGGGGGTGTGTGATGGAGGGTAGGGTGTTTGTGATGGAGTCGATGGAGGAGAGGAGGATGTGTGATGGAGTCAATGAGGGAGGTGCATGTGATGGAGGAGAGGGTGTGTGTGATGGAGCCGATGGAGGGCAGCGGGTGTGTGATGGAGTTGATGGATGGGAGGGGGAGTGTGATGGAGGGGAGTGTGTTCATGATCGAGTCAATGGAAGGAGGGGGTGTGTGATGAAGTAAACAGAGGGAGGGGTGTGTGTCATGGAGTTGATGAAGGGGAGAAGGTATTGTGATGGAGCTGATGGAGAGGAGGTGGGTGTGTGAAGGAGTTTACAGAGGAGATGAGGTGTGTGATGGAGGGGAGGGGGTGTGTGATGGAGGGAAGAGGAGGTGTGATGGAGTCGACGAAGATGAGTGGCTGTGTGAGGGTATCAATGAAGGGGAGGTTGTATGTGATGGAGTCGGTGGAGGGGAGGGGGTGTGTGATGGAATCGACAGAGGGGGTATGTAATGGAGGGGAGATGGATGTGTAATGAAGTCAATGGAGGGGAGGGTCTGTGTGAGTTGGAAGAGAGGGGGATTGTGTGGTGGATGTAGGGTTATGCTGCAACTGTACAAGGTACTGGTGAGGCCTCATTAGATACTGCATGCAGTTCTGGTCTCCTTGCTTGAGTAAAGAGATTCTGGCTTTGGAGGTGATGCAGAAGAGGTTCACCAGGTTGATTCCAGTGGTGAGGGGGTTAGTCTATGAGGAGAGATTGAGTCGTCTGGGACTGTACTCGCTGAAATTTAGAAGAATGAGTGGGGATCTTATAGAAACATATAACATTATGATAGACATACCGTAGATAAGCTAGAGGTAGGTCAATTGTTTCCATTGGTAGGGGAGGCCAAAACTAGGGGACAAAGCCTCGAGATCTAGGGCAGTAGGTTTAGGATGGAGTTGAGGAGGAACTGCTTTTCCCAGTGGAAGTATGGACACTTACTTTTACATTTTGATTTTTTTTTTCTCTCTCTCTTTATATTACACAGTCAGTTTGTAAAATGTGTGCATTGTGTACAGTGTTTTTTTTGCACTGCTAATGAGTGGTAATTCTGCCGCCCACAAGAAAAAGAATTTCAGGGTTGTCTGTATGGCCATGTATGTACTCTGACAATAAATCTAAGATCAATGTCGTTCTGGGCCTCTGGAGAATGGTGATAGGGAAGATAAAGAATTGGAGGTCATGAATCAAGGGTCAAAGGTGAGATGTAGATGAGGGGAGATTTAATAGAGTTTTACAACATTAAGAAGGGTAGCGACAGAGTAAATGCAAGTAGGCTGCTTCCACTTACATTAGGAGATATAAATATCAGAGGTTATGGCTTTAGGGTGAAAGGGAGGGGGGGGTTTAGGAGAGACATTAGGGGGATCTTCTTCACTCAGAGAGTGGTGGGAATGTGGAACAAGCTACCATCTGACAAGGTAAATGTAGGCTCACTCTTACGTTTTAAGAATAAACTGGATAGATACATGGATCGGCGAGGTCTGGAGGGTTATGGAATGTGTGCAGGTCAGTGGGACTAGTGGAATGATGGTCAGCACAGACTAGAAGGGCCAAATGACTTGTTTTCTGTGCTGTAGTGCTCTATGGTTTTATATTATTGCTTGAGGGTGTTTGCTATGTTAAGAGTCACTCCTGTAGTTCCAATTTTACAACAATACCCCTTTAAAATGCATATGCTCACTATAAATTGCTGGAGAAATTAGTTAAATGTTTTATGAAGATTAATTTTCAATGCAGGAATCTGAAGGTTTGACGTTAAGTTCAATGAATAATTATGTAAAATTGATGTTGTGCAAAAGTGGCTCTGAAAATAACACAAAAAGTCAATCGATTTGCTGATATCCATTGGGAGAAGAAACAGATCAGCCCAATTCTTTCTGGGCCTATACATCAGTTGCCCTCCAAAGTGGCTGAGTAAGAAACCAACTTAATAAATGTCAGCTTTGCCCTGGCCTTAATTGAGAGATTATTTTACTCACTGCTAAATTTGATGGTCAAAATTCAGGATTGTTGTGAAGCTGTATCTTGGGAGGAAAAATATTTAGCTGTAGATTATTGTAAAAACTCCAAAATGCTGGAGGAACTCAGCTGATTTATTCAGCATCTAATAGGGTCTTTTTGACAAAGAGATATTACTGTTGTTTCAGGCCTAAGCCCTTCTTCAAAGAAAAATCCGAAAAGACAAAATCAGGATACATCAGAAAGTCTCTGAATTCAAACAATGGGGGAGGAATCCAGACCAACAAAAGGTTTTAATTGGATGTGATAGGGTCTAGGTGGAATTTATCTTGTCTGTGTGAAATGAGAGAGGAGGCACTTTCAGGTGGCCAATTGCCCCACTTGTAAAGCCGCATATTTTGGCAATATGCCACTGTTGGGAGGCCACATGAATGTGCAGGAGGCGCTTGCAAGGTGAACTTTGTAACCCTCCTCTGAGAGGGATAATTGCCGCAGTACAGTGGCCTCCCCAGCCATCTGAATGCAGCCGCTTCTGGCGACTGCCTGACAGCTCCTCTCCCAGGTGCCCCTTTCCCCCGGCGTAGGACGTCGGAGCAGGGGCAGCTGGCTGGGCTGTCAATGCAGGAACTGCAGGGCTAGAGCAGCCGGTGGGGGAGAAGGGGGGCTGGAGCGGCCGGCGGGGGAGAACGGGGGCTGGAGCAGCCGGCGGGGGAGAAGGGGGCTTGCCGAAACAATGCCGGAACCCGACGAGCGCCGTTCTCCCCTGCCGGCCGCTCCAGCCTCCTCCCCCGCCAGCTGCTCCAGCCCCGTGAGTGAGGAGAGAGCGTGGGACATCAGGACAGGGGCAGCTGGCTGGGCTGTCAGCACGGGGACTGCAGGGCTAGAGCAGCCGGCGGGGGAGAACGGGGGCTGGAGCAGCCGGCGGGAGAGAACAGGGGCTGGAGTGGCCGGCAGGGGAGAACGGAGGCTGGAGCAGACAGCAGGGGAGAAGGAGGCTGGCCGAAACAATGCCGGTACCCAACTCGAGCGCCATACTCACCTGCTGGCCGCTCCAGCCTCCTTCCCTGCCAGCCGCTCTAGCCCCGTAAGTGGGGAGAGAGCAGGGCAGCAGGATCAGTGTGGGGATGTCCGGCGCGGGACGTCCCCGCATTGATAGCCTGCACTGGCTGTCCCAGCTGACAGCCGGCCATCCTGAATTGACAGCCCAAGGGACAGGAGCCGGGATGCGCTCAGATGCACATCCTGGCGCAGTTGTCCTTTCAGGTGGCCAATGCTGCACTTTCAACGCTGCCACCCGAACTGCAATTTAAAGGGACGCTTCTGCTTCTTCAGGCGCATTCTTAGCGGAGAATGCACCTGAAAAAGCCTAGGGAATGGAGAGGCGATGGGGAAGCAGGGCTGGAGGAAATTTAACGAAAGCCGGAGAAGGCAATATTAATGCCATATGGTTGGTATATATTTCTGATTTATGCTGCGTCTGCATTTTCTGATTTTCCTTGTAGAGGGGCTTAGGCCTGAAAAGTCAACAATATATCATTGTCAAAAATATTCTATAAATGCTGAATAAACCAGCTGAGTTCCTCCAGCAGTTCTTACTAGAATCACAGCCTCTGCAGCCTATAAATTATTGGCCAATTGTGGCACATAAAAAACAGAATTACATTTGAGTAATGACTTCTCCTGAGCAACAACTATATGATGGGAATGACATGCTTTTCCAGGATGCCTGAAGCTCTTTTCAGTCAATGAGGGGAATGTTGATGTGCGGTCATAATATATTGGCAAAACTCCAGCACATTTCTTCCACAATCTCCTTGCTTTTCACTTAAGTCATGATTCAATTTATTGTCACAATAATAAAACAATGTCCTATTACATGAAATTCCCTTTTGCCTGCTGCAAGGCAGATTGATTCACCACTGGCAGAAATTGCTTACAGTCAGAGAAAGAGAAGCAAAAGAGAGTTCCCCACCATAGACTCACCAAATGTCCATAGATTCACCTTCAGTGCTTCGCCCTCACAGCCACCCAGAGTCCAGTCCAAACCATTGGCAACTTGAGCTCCAGCTCCGAACCTGCAACACAGTCAGGGACCCTTCGGCACCTCCTCGCATCCTGGTTCTGATACCTGGCACCCCTCCGGCCATTTCGAGCCAGTCGCCAGCAGTTCACGTGGCTTGGTATGAGAACAACACCATTTACAAATTTGTTGATGATACCACGGTAGTGGGTCGTATAAAAAGGGGCGATGAGTCGGTGTACCCAAGGGAGATGGAAAATTTGGCTGAATGGTATTCCTTCAAGCTTCTTTGCATTGTTATCCCAACTCACATACCTACAGAGTTTTGCATCATCACCAACTTGTAGCATTTTATTCGACTTTTCGTAGATTGTGAATAGCTGGAGGAAAGCATTAATCTCTTGGCCTCTGGAAAAAAAACACACACAAATGCTGAAGAAATTCAACAGGTCAAACAGTGTCTTTATGTAGCAAAGGTAAAGACCTGCTGAGTTTCTCCAGCATTTGTGTGTGTTTTTCACTTAACCACGATGTCAACAGAATCCTGTGTTTTACCTCCGATCTCTTGGCCTCTAATCACAACCAGCCAACCTGAAAATAAAAACCTGTTTCTCCATTTGTTAACCAACTCTCCATCCACACTAATGTATTACTCCAATTTCTCGGTGTTCTATCCTTTTTCACCTTTTCAAAAGCCTACTGCAAACCCAAATGCACCACATCTACTGGTTCAATGAAATATATCCTCAAATTCTCCAATGGGTTAGTCAAACGTGACCTCACTTTCATAACTTCATGTTCACATGGTTCATTTATATTGTTAACTGCTAAAGGGTTTATAGATTTTAACCATTTTTCTATGAATGAAATTAGGCAGTCTATCATCTGAAGGAATCTTCCCAGTACTGTATTTGACAACTTTTGAAAGGTAATAACCAATCATCCACAAACTCTGAAAAATGTACCTTGGAATTTATCAACTTTCAGAGTCTTTAACATCATCGTGCTGTTAAAGTTTATTGTCATCTGATTGCACAAATACAACCCAACAAAACAACGTTCTCTGGTCCTTAGTGCAAAATACGCAGCACACAACTAGACATAATAGACATACAGACAAACGATACACATGCAGGACAAGATTCCATATGTACTGTACAAATAAATAAATCAATATTCATGTTTTGTGGATATGTGAGTCATGGATGGTGAACGTGAGCAGTTCCTTTGGTTGGCCAGCATTCTCACTGCCCATGAGAAGAAGCTGTTCCTCAGCCTAGTGGCACTGACTCCTGTATATATTTCCCAATGGGAGCGGCTGAAAGATGCTGTGTGTGGGGTGGAAGGGGTCCTCGATGATTTTGCATGCCTCCTTCACATTAATTGGTGGGAGGGAGACTCCAGTGATCCTCTTTGCTGTTCTCATGGTCCTGTGGATTGACCTCTGATCCATTTCTCTGCAGCAACCGTACCACCCTGTGATGCAGTCTGTTCAGGACGCTCTCAATAGAGCTCCTGTAGAAGGTTGACCTCAGGTGGCTGGTTGCTGTTGTACCTTCCTGACAAGTGAGGAGATGTTGTGATTCCAGGATAGATCATTAGTTAAAGTGAACTCCAAGGAACTTGGTGCTCTCCACTACAGAGTAGTTGATGTGTAGTGCATGGTGGTCGTTTCTTGCCCTTCTGAAGACATAATTAGTTTATTTCCCTCATTTACACTAGTCTTGGTTTTCCAGTACATTAGTGCCTTCATTCATGAAGCCTGCAAGAAGCATTTCTTGAAGTCCTCTGCCATTTCCCAATTTCCCATTATAAATATGCTCATCTCCATCTGCGAGGGACTTGCATTTGTCTTTGTTGGCCTTTTCCTACTTTATTTACCTGTTGAAGTTTTGCAGTCAGCTTTTATTTTCTGAATCACAATTAGATCAGGCTTGTTGTCATGAACAAAATTTGTTGTTTTGCATCAGCAGTATTTATAATTTCTTTTTTAATTTAGACATGCAGGACGGTAACAGGGCCTTTCGGCCCACGAATCCATGCTGTTCAATTACACCCAAATGACCTAAAACCCCCGGTACGTTTCGAATGGTGGGAGGAAACCAGAGCTCCTGGGGAAAAACCCACATGGACAGAGGGAGAATGTACAAACGCCTTACGGACAGCGCAGGATTTGAACACCAGGTGCTGTAATGGCATTGTGCTAACCGCTACACCAACTGAGCCACCCCTTATGCTTGCCAGTTTACAAATTAAATGCAAGTCTTCTGATGCAATTTATTTTAACTCAGTGAAAGGGACAAATAATTCACATTGATTTTCTCAGTTAGTTTATGAGTTGCAGGGCTGTTTCATTAAACTCATTTTATTCACTTATTCCATTGGGTTCTACGTTTCCAGCCTGAACCAGTTAGCAGAGCCACTGCTTGCAAAAATTATGACCATATATCGCATCAATTTGACCCTGCAATGGGTTTGTGTGTAACATCACAGGCATTGGTTCTGTTGGGTACCTCCAATGCTCGATGAGCACTCTTGGTTATTTGCTAAGTAATGCAGTCATTACCGTGCAGTGACAAGTGAGCAGCTCTTGTGCCAAATGAATACAGCAAAATAACCAGAAATTATGCATTTACACAGCCTGGGATTGATAGCTCAACACCTCATGAGTAGCAAAGTCTTTTGTGGTTATATCACAGGAAGAAAGTGATGGGGTGTTTAATCCTCATTTAATGGACAGGTTTGGGGAGCATGGAAAATAAAACTGTAAGGAGATACTCAATTTGAAACCATTTTGAATCTGCTTATTTGTGGCTTATATGGAAATGAAATGGAAAGATTGGTTTGGTTCCGTTATTTCAATAGAACTTAATCTAAAGGCCCATTTATAGTGAAAATTAGTGATTTGTAAAGACAGGTTTCCTCTCCCTTTAACACCAAGGGGGTTAGTGTCAGAGGTGGAGTAAAGTCGCTCCACCTCCTGAAAGATAAGATGATTGACGTTGCACTGACAACCCCATTGGCCCCGCTGCGCTGTCACAGAGTGGCCAGTGAAGCTGTTAGGCTGTGCTCGCTCACTCCATCCCACTCCTCACACTTGTCCACTCCTTCATGCTGCTCCCCTGCCCTGCTCCCTCATGCCACCTGCTCTACTCCCTCACACCTCCCACTGCCCCTTGGACTGAATGGCCGTGACCCTGCAGGCTCCTGACAGCGACACTACTTCATTCAACATGGGGCAGTGGGCTGTCAGGCAGTGGGGCAAGTGACTGTCAGACAGTGGAGCTCAGGCAGCGGAGCGGGGGACTGTCAGGCAGTGGGGTGGGGGACTGTCAGGGAGCGGAGTGGAGCTGCGTCAGACAGCGGGGCTCAGGCAGTGGGGTGAGGGGGCTGTCAGACCATGGATCTCCGGCAGCAGGCACCAGGAAGGGGGACTGTCAGGCAGTGGGGCTCAGGCAGCTGGGCAGGGGCTGTCAGGCAACAGGTTGGTGGGGCTGTTACAGAGCAGCCCTGCTGCGCTGTACATCCCACCTCCTTTTTCCCTGGGAAGCCAGCACACTGCTCTGGGCTACATAAAAAGAGTGCACTATCCATCTTTTCCATTCTCTGTATAAAAGCTAAGTTTTCCTTTTTTAAAAAACTTGAGCAGGCAATAACCAGGCTCTTGTGCATAAAAACCCCTTATGTTTCTAGAGTAACTTTTTGGTCGGTAGGAAATCCAACAATAAAGGAAGGTAAGAACAGCTTTATGGAGGAAATAAGTACTGTACCAACCCTACTTGTCAATTATTAGCAATAGAAATGTCTGCTCTAAACTAAGCAAACATTAAACTGCCAAACATGTAAACCACTCCCCCCTCCCCCTCCACAAGGAGATCCCTCAGCCATATTTATCCTTCCATATCAATTCATTATCCACTTTAACACCCCACCTTCTTTCCTTGGTCAAGAGATTTCCTAAAAAACACAGAAGTGCTGGAGGAACTCAACAGGTCTCACAGCATCCATAGAACTTCTGCAGAATTTTGTGTTTTACTCTAGGAGCTTTCCTAAGAGAACTTATCTTTAATTATAATTTTAGGCATGCAGCACAGTAACAGGCCCACAAGCCCATGCACACCAAATGCACCAATTAACCTACAATCCCCATATGTTTTTGAAGGATGGGAGGAAACCGGGGCACCTAGAGGAAACCCACACAGGCACAAGCAGAACATGCAAACTCCTTAAAGACAGTGCCAGATTCGAACCAATAGTGTTGCACGAGCTCCTATTGCTAACTGTGCCACCCATCTTGTGCCATGGAAGTTTTCACTCAACTTCTCTCCAATCCGTCCCCTCCAGCCCCCCCCCCTCCCCCCACATTCCACCCCAAAGAAGGATATTTATTTCCTCTTTAGCCAACAGGTTTGTAGGGAACAAACCAATGCCTGTCCCTTCAATTCTGCATTCCCATAAATGAAGGTGATGTCGTTTTGATTTGTTGTAGCCCAAGGCATGGTCAGAAAGAAAGCAAAGTTTTGTTTTTCACAATCTCAGAAGGTGTTTTGTTTGTCAGCTAAAACTCCTCCGAGTCAGAAATTTGTGAATTTGAGAATCAGAATTAGAATTTATTGTCATGAGCTTGTCACAAAATTTGTTGTTTTGCGGCAGCGTTACAGGTGCAAATATTCCTATAAAATTACACTTTAAAAACATCAGTGCAGAAATAAGAGAAAGGGAGGGTTATGTTTGTGATTTATTGTCAATTCAGAAATCTGATGGCAGAGGGAAATAAGCTGTCCTTGTGCTACTGGATGCTCATCTTCAGGCTCCTTTACTTCCTTCCTAATGGTAGTGATATCAGTGATGGCAGTATGAATAAGGCATGGCCTGGGTGGTGGGGGTCCTTGAGGATAGAGGCTGCTTTCTTAAGACATTGCCTCTTGTAGATGTCCTCGATGAAGTGAAGACTGGTGTACGTGATAGCACTGGCCATATTCTCTGCTCTTTCCCTGTTCGTTGGCATCTCCATACCAGAAAATGAAGTAATCAGTCAAAATGTTCTTCATGGAACACCTGAAGATGATTGCAAGAGTCTTTGGTGACATAACAAATCTCCTGAAACTCTTCACAAAGAGTAGCCACTGGTGAGCCTTCTTCATGATTGCATCAACTTGGAGCCTCCAGGATAAATCCTCAGAGATATTGACATCCAGGAACTTGATCATTTCCATTGCTGGCCCCTCAATTAGGACTGGTTTATGTTCTCCTGATTTCCCCTTCTAAAGTCCACAATCAGATCCTTGGTTTTGCTAACGTATGCAAGGCTGTTGTTGTGGCACCACTCAACTAGCTGATCTATTTCCCAACTGTACGCTTTTTCATTGCCGTCTATGATTCTGCTGACAACCACGGTGTCATCAGCCAATTTGTAATCAGCATTTGAATTGTGCCCAGCCACGCAGTCATGGGTGTAAAGTGAGTCGAGCAGTGGGCTAAGCACGCATCTTTGAGGTGCACCTGTGTTGATTGTCAGCGAGGAGGAGATGTTCTTTCCAATTCATACGATGGTCTTTTGATGAGGAACTCAAGGGTCCATTTGCAGAGGGGAGTGCAGAGGCCCAGGGTTGACCAACATTGAGGGTACGATGGTATTGAAAGCTGAGCTATAGTCGATGAAGAGTAGTTTGATATATGCATTGCTGTACTCTATGTGATCCAGAGCTGAGTGGAGAGACAGTGATATTGCATCTGCTGTAGAGTGATTTTGACATTAGGTGAATTACAGAGGGTCCAGATCTTTAATAAGGTGCGAGTTAATTCAGGCCATGACCACCATCTCAAAGCATTTCATCCCAGTAGATATGCCACTGGGTGAAACTCATTGAGGTAGCTCATCCTTCTCTTTTTGGGCATCGGGATGATTGATACCTTTTTGAAGCAGATGGGAACTTCTGGACCACAGCAATGAGAAATTGAAAATGTCCGTGAACATTCCAACGAGTTGGTTGACACAGATGTTCAATACCTTGCCAGGTATGTCATCAGGGCCTTATGACTTGTGAGGGTTCACCCTCTGGAAGGATGTTCTGATGTTGGCCTCAGAGACAGATATCACAGGGTCATCAGCTTCTGTAGGGAGTGTCTCTTCTGAAATTTGAGGGTAGAAATTTGGACTAAAAACATTGTCACTTAGTTGAATCACTCCACAACCAGTGGTGCCATCATCTAAATGATGTATTAAGATCATTAGACCACACCAGGTCTTTAAGGTAGATGTACATTATCTCATGACGCTATTCTGGAATAGAAAAGGTGCTTATCCCTAATACCTTTACCAAGAATTATCCTTCATTCAACTGCCGATGGTTGGTGTGTTCCTCTGTGCCATACTGGCTGTGACTGAGGAACAGACAAAGTGCAGGTGATGGAGTTTGGATGCAACAGGCACCCGAGATTTTGGCACGGGCACTGACCCACCCATTTAGGGCTAAGATGAAAATTGCACAGTGTTTCTTTTGTGAATACTTGCCAGTCACCATCCCACCTTTCTGCTCAAGAGAAATTTAGAGAAAAATTAATTATTCTTTTGTTCTGAGGAGAAGTAAAGATTCATTTAATTGTGCTCCTCGTTTGCTTTCTGCCAGCTGCAAATAAAATAGGTCCACATTACTTGTCACAAACAGGAGTGGAATAATGACAAGGTACTCTGTGACTGAATATTGCTTCTCACTGTCAACAGAGCTAATGAGGAGACAAGGGCAGTAATTATCCAGTACTGCTGTTCACAGAGCTGCCTCTGGTGAATGCCATTCACAGCTGTCAACATGTGCAGATGATGACCTGGCTGTCAATCAAATACTTGGCTCCCAGCACAGAAGCCAGTAAAGGATCGTTTACAGAGTGGAAGGTTTTTCTTTCTCGAATGTGAATTGGATTGTTTCTTAAGACCATGAGAAGAAAAAAATATCTGTAGGCCTTGAGACCCCACATGTCCACTCCAATATTCAAGAAAATCACAGCTGATCTTTTATCTCATTTCACTTTCCTACTTATATTCATATCCCTGGAATCCTTCAATGCTATTGATCTTAGTCTTGAATAAATATTTTAACCAGCATTTACTGACGAGCAAAGAACTCCAAAGTTTCATTCTCATCTGAATGAATAAAATTCTCAATTTAGAAGTGAATGGAGAGCACTTTATCGTAACTGTAGAGGTCATAGTTCTGGACTTGCCAGACAGAAACCTGGAGGAGAATCCTCTCCATAGCTACCTCAGAAAGCTTTACTTTATAAAATTCCAACAAGCCTGTGAAACCAACTGAGAACTTCCAATATGGGCATTTCACAGCTACACAAAATCAATATGCTTGACTTCCAAAGATTGGCAAGTGAAGTGAAGTGTGAAGAAAGTGGCCAAGGGGCATGGGTTTAAGCTTTTGAGGATCAACATCTAACAGTACCATTTACAATTGAAATAATGTTAAAAGCATTAAATAAGCCAGGGTAGGCTGTGTACCCTTGCAAGCCTGTTCTACCATTCAAAAAGGTCACCTGTTTCCCAGCTTCGTCTCCTGAAGACAATAATGTCAGCCTTCTATACACTTAGTCACCACATCTCATTGAGGTAGAGAAATCTAACAATTCACAATCCTCTGAGGGAAGAAATTCCTCTCAGAAGAATCAAATCCTCTGGAGAGGGTTCAGAGCAGGTTCACAAGGATGATTCCAGGAATGAAAGGGTTACCATATCAGGAGTGTTTGACAGCTCTCGGGCTGTACTTGTTAGAATTTAGGAGAAAGGGGGGAGGGAGAACTCAATGAAATATTTCAGAAGTTGAAAGGCATGGACAGTGTAGATGCAGAACAGTTGTTTCCCATGGCAAGAGAGTCTAGGAAAAGAGGGCACTACTTCAGGGTTAGAACAGAGATGCCGAGGAATTTCTTCAGCCTGAAGGTGGTAAATCTGTGGAATTTGTTGCCACAGGTAGTTGTGTGGGTGGGGGAGAAGGGTGTCATTGGGTATATTTAAGGAAGAGCTGGATAGCCAGGACACCAAGCGTTATGGGGAGAAGGCCGGGCAGTGGGGATGAGTGGGAAAATAGATCAGCTCATGATTAAATGGCAGGGCAGACTTGATAGGATGAATTTATGCTCCTATTTCTTATGGTCTATAGGTCTCATCTGGATTTAGTCTTAATAGTTTGCTTAGTAATTTGTTTCTAGGGACAGTGATAGTGATTTTTTTGGTCCTGAATCTCCTGACTTCCTTGGTTGTTTGTTGAGTTGCTGTTGTGAAATCATTACAATGTATTCCTTGCTCCCCAGAATTCCCAACTCCCCACGACCAATTAACTGAGACAATAAAATTAATTTACTGTGTTAATAAAGTTTATGCAATCTGTTGCCTTCACATCTCAGGGAGAAATTCTTTGCCACTACATCTGTGAATAGCAGCTGAGAATCATATGAAAGAGTGACAGTAAAATAGAATTTTAGATTCCATTAATATCTGTTCAATAGCTGGTTCAAATTTAAAGTAAACCTTCAAGCTTGCAGTGATGCAGCTAGTAGAATTGTGGCTTCACAGTTCTGGTGGCCTGGGTTCTGCCCTGATCTGCAGTTCTAACTGCATGGAGCTTGCACAATCTCTCCCCCCCCACCCCACCCCCACCCCACCATGAGTAGGTGCGTTTCCTCCCAGTTTTCTATCTCCCTCCTGCAATTCAGATATGTACGGGTTGGTTGGTTAATTGGCCATGGTAAATTGCCCTAATGTGGCTGAGTATTAGAATCAGACAGAATTCTTTCTTCTTTAGCTTGGCTTCGCGGACGAAGATGTATGGAGGGGTAAATGTCCAAGTCAGCTGCAGGCTCGTTTGTGGCTGACAAGTCCGATGTGGGACAGGCAGACACGGTTGCAGGGGAAAATTGGTTGGTTGGGGTTTGGTGTTGGGTTTTTCCTCCTTTGTCTTTTGTCAGTGAGGTGGGCTCTGCGGTCGTATTCAAAGGAGGTTGCTGCCTGCCGAACTGTGATGCGCCAAGATGCACGGTTTGAGGCGATATCAGCCCACTGGTGGTGGTCAATGTGGCAGGCACCAAGAGATTTGTACCTCTTCTTTGGTGCACCTCTGTCACGGTGGTCAGTGGAGAGCTCGCCATATAACACGATCTTGGGAAGGCGATGGTCCTCCATTCTGGAGACGTGACTTACCCAGCGCAGTTGGATCTTCAGCAGCGTGGATTCGATGCTGTCGGCCTCTGCCATCTTGAGTACTTCGATGTTAGGGATGAAGTCGCTCCAATGAATGTTGAGGATGGAGCGGAGACAACACTGGTGGAAGCGTTCTAGGAGCTGTAGGTGATGCCGGTAGAGGACCCATGATTCGGAGCCGAACAGGAGTGTGGGTATGACAATGGCTCTGTATACGCTAATCTTTGTGAGGTTTTTCAGTTGGTTGTTTTTCCAGACTCTTTTGTGTAGTCTTCCAAAGGCGCTATTTGCCTTGGCGAGTCTGTTGTCTATCTCGTTGTCAATCCTTGCATCCGATGAAATGGTGCAGCCGAGATAGGTAAACTGGTTGACCGTTTTGAGTTTTGTGTGGCCAATGGAGATGTGGGGGGGCTGGTAGTCATGGTGGGGAGCTGGCTGATGGAGGACCTCAGTCTTCTTCAGGCTGACTTCCAAGCCAAACATTTTGGCAGTTTCCGCAAAACAGGACGTCAAGCGCTGAAGAGCTGGACCTGAATGGGGAATTAAAGCAGCATCGTCTGCAAAGAGTAGTTCACGGACAAGTTGCTCTTGTGTCTTGGTGTGAGCTTGCAGGCGCCTCAGATTGAAGAGACTGCCATCCGTGCGGTACCGGATGTAAACAGCGTCTTCATTGTTGAGGTCTTTCATGGCTTGGTTCTTCTTCAGCAATCAGACAGAATATGGTGAGAGTAAAGGGAGTTACTGTAGAATAGATATAAATGTTTTTGATAGCTAGTGTGGACTTGAAGGCCAAAGGGCCAATTTCTGCACTATGTTACTTTCTGATTTTATGATTTATTGCACTGATCAGGATCTTGACCTCAGATTTTGACTCTCTCTCTCCATGGACGCTGCTCAGCCTATTAAGTACCTCTAGCAGAGTCTGTTTTTGATTTGGACTGGCTAGTTATTTTCCCTATCATCAATACAAAGCCTTTTGCACTCCCTCCAGTCTCTTTATAATTAAGAAACAAAGTTTCTTAAAGAAACTTTCAGTGATATTCATTCCTGCCCCACCCCAACTTGGTTTGCATATAACCGGATTGGTTGCAAATCTTTAAAAACCCCAGGGCAACCAAGGCAACTGTAGTTAGAAGAGGAAATGACAAAGACCTTTTAAAAGATTACCCTGATTTTTGCACAGGTTCAGAAGATCAGATACAGGGTCTTCAAATGAAGGAAGATTGTAAAAGAATGTTTAATTTCCCAGAATTTTCGTGAATCTAATCTGAATCATTAAGTTAATTTGCAATGCAAACTGTCACATAAAACTCAGCTCTGCTTTACTGCTGCGCTTTTGACCCATTTGATACAATGCACATTGGTACTTGCATACAAATTGACATATTATGATAATTTAGTGTGCTCCAGATTTGTTTTTGAATTCATAATTATAACTCAGGGCCAATTTAATTGAATTGCAGAGAGGTTGTGGACATTTTTGCATTGCAAAGCAGTAAGATCATTAACATGATAGACAACCCCCGCCCCATTCCCTTTGGGATTTCAGGAATTGAGGAAAGACTTTTGACCCTCGTCATCTGATAGCCAAGAGATCCAACATTAAAGAGAACTGCTGAAAAAAGCTTGAGGAACTCAGTGGGTCAGGCAGCATCCATGGAAGCCAAGAAATAGGCAACATTTCAGGCAGGAGCACATAATCAGGAATAGCAAGAAAAGGACAGAAGCCAGAATAAGGAGGGGATGGGGGTGTGGAGAGGGAGAGGAGCGCAGGCTGGCAGATGATAGGTGAATGCAGTTCAGAGGGGGGAAAAAATGGGAATTTTTAAAAAAGCTAGGAGATGATGAGAGAAATTTCTTCAGAATGTATTCCAGTGACTTTAGCTGAATAAATTTTGAGGCAGAGTACAACTTGGTGATCCTACCTTATCGTTTATATAGCTCTATCCAGAGGGAATAAATTAAACTCAGTTGACTTGTGGGGGTGAACAGTACAAGTCAGTAAACTGGGGAAAATGGCCTGAGGCTCACAGTGTGTTTGAATCATGGAATCCACCATTTTCAGGTGAGACTGCCCTTGGACTGTGGAATGACACTGTACTAGTTGCATTAAGCATTATGCATGAAGAATAAAGAATGGAAAGGAAAGAGGAAAGAGAAAAAAAATCAATTTAAACTTTCAGGAAAGTTTTGAAATAATTGAGGAAAGTACCACAGGGGAGGGAAGGAACTTTTTTTTATGCTAGATTGAAGCAATCTAGAAGGCTCAGCCTGAAGGTGATTCCATAGTAACATGGACAGAGTAAGTCGATAAGGAGAAAACTGAATATTACAAGGAAAGACAATGCTAGTGGCATTATCGAGATTGCTCAATTAAAGAACTAGCATGTGTACAATGGGCCAAATATCCACATAGTAGTTTAAGGTTCTATAACATTTTCTTTAGTATAAAATACAATTTCAGAGAAAGGGTAATATGGTGCATCTATTTCATTTGGGAAAAGAATCGTCTCTTGATTTGCAGCCTTGCTTCTTTTAATGCTTTCTCACTTGCCTTATCTGAAATGTTACATTCTCCATATAAGGTAATCACTCTGAAGACTAGTCATTCTGCAAAAAATTAACACAATCGTTCATAAGTGTGTGGGCAAGCAGCAAATTGCAGACTCCTGCAAAAAAAAAGGATGACATTAAACTTTATTTCTTTCAATAACTGTAGCACATACAGAGCTAAGGATGGCTTGCTTCCACTCCGATTCTATGGGCCTGGAGAACACAGATCCAGCCAGATGGGGCTGGAGGAGTCTGGTGCGCAAGTAGATTTCAATATTTACAGAATATACATTTGTTTTACTGTTTGCATACCTTTTCTCGGTGCTCCCAGCATAGAGACTCAAAGTGCACAGATGGTCTTTCTCTGTCCCCAGTGGTCATGACAGGATCATGATAAGTCAGAGAAGACTGCTGATTAGAATCTCTTTCAAAATTACCATTTTGATGCAATAGATCAGTCTACAAATTACCTTAAGCCTCAGACCTGATTTACATGACTTTAGGCCCCTTGGTTTCTCCATTTCCACACATTCACTCACACCTGTGCGTGCAGACGGACAGACATACACACATGCCACACACTTGAAACTGACCATGCTAACACAAAAGAATAGGTATGAGAAACACAAAGACCCCAGATGTTGGAATTCTGGGCAATCAAAGAATTCCTGGAGGAACTCAGCAGGTCAGACAGCACCCATGGGTAGAACTGGATGGTCAACATTTTGGTAAAAACACAGAAATGCTAGAGGAATTCAGCAGGTCTCACAGCATCCATGGGGTCTTGACCCTTTATCAAGATTAAAGGGAAAAGTGGGTGATACTTTGGATAAAAAGAAGGAAAGAACCTGAGGGATAGGATACAGGACAGAAAGTGGGAGAGATGGAGAAACATGTAGAGGGAGAGATCACTGGGTGGGGAGTGTGGGGAAGAAAAGTTAGAAAAAGAAGTAAAAATATACTGGAATAAGTAAAGGAGAGAATGAAACAAAATGGGGGTGGGGATAACTTAAATTTGGAAAAATCGATGATCATGCCATTAGGTTTAAGACTGGCCAGGAGGAATATGAAGAATAATTCCACAAATTTACATTTGGCCTCTGCAATAGGATTATGACTTTGCTAAATTAACTTAAGCAGTAGTTCATCATTCCCGTAGGATTCAAGACAGCCACCAACATTCCCAGGAGAGCAACAATAACAGGCCTCAATGGCTACCGCCCTGTGGCACGAAACTCTATCAGTATGAAATGCTTCGAGTATTTGTGATGGAATGCATCAAAGCACACCTCCCAGAGACACTGGCCCCATTTCAATTTGCCTATAGAAGAAACCGTTCCACAGACATTGCTATAGCCATGTCACTTCACTCTATCCTAGCCCAACTAGAGAACAACACCTCATACACCAGACTTTAGCTCGATGTTTAATACAATCATTCCCCAGAGGCTGGTGGAGAAGCTGTCCTCATTAGGATTCAACATGCCTCTCTGTAATGGGATCCTGGACTTCTTAACAAAAAGACCACAGTCTGTCCCACTGAGCACTGGCGCAATTCATGGATGTGTGCTCAGCCCACTCCTGTTCACGCTGCTGGCCCACGACTGCATCATCAGATCCAGCCCCAACAGTGTCATCAAGTTTACAGATGTCACAACAGTAGTTGGCCTCATCAGAAACAATGATGAGTCGCACCACAGAGAAGGGGTGAAAAATCTTGTGAAATAGTACAAGAGTAACAACCTGAGTCTCAGCGAGGACAAGATGAAGAAGATGATCATAGACTTCAAGAAGGACCAGGAATAACCACCCTCCCTTTTACATCAACAACTCTAGTAGAGAGACTGGAGAACACCTAGTTCCTTGTGACCTTTTGAGGACACTAAGCAACTCCTCACTTGTTGGGAAGGCACGACACAGGCTGAGGAACAGTTTCTTCCTACGTGCAGTGAGAAAGCTGAACGACCAAAGGAACTGCTCACACTAACCATCCGAGACTCTCATGTGAACAAAACAATATTTATTTATTTGTATAGGTAAAATACTTGTCCTGCATACGTAATGTAAATCTGTATGTGAGTTATGTCTGGTTGTGTGTGTCTCTATATTTTGCACTGATAGTATAAATAAAATTACCAAAATATGCTAAGACAAAAAAAGAGAATAAATTAAAAAAGAAAAAAAAAGACACTTCCATCGTGCAGACACTATTGTTCGGGTAAAATTGTGACACTGCCGCTACTCTGGACCCACGGAGAGTGAGGAGCGGAGACACAATACTCCCCTGCGGGGTCCAATCGCCCAGTCCGACTGTCACCAACACCATACAGGCGTTAAACAGCCTATTAAAGGAGCCAACTGTAGTTTATTTTAAAATCTTGTGACTGTGCGGTCTGGGCCCAAGACAGTAGTGCCTATGCTTGACAGCAGCCTCAAGGGGTTGCAGAGGAGTGTCACAGAGCACCTGAAAATGAGGACACCCCAGGTTTGACTCGGAGAAGCAGAGGAGATTATCCATGGGATGCTGCCGTGGTGATGGACCAGTGTGGGGCTCTGAGGCTGAAGAACATACAGGCAGCGGGCTGTTGGCAACTCAAGGCGACAAACCCACGCAGTCTGCTGGCTGCTGGACACTGTGTTCAAGGAACTCAGACCAGGCTGCAGACTGCTGGAGATTGGCTCAAGACTAGCTGAAGGAGTACCAGGTATTGGAACCAGGATGAAAGAAGGTGCCAAAGGTGTTGAGAGCTTCCTAATCATGTCAGAGATTTGGATCTGGAGCTCAGGTTGCTGATGGTTTAGACTGAAGTCTGCCTGACTGCGGAAACTGTGGAAGCACTGGAGAAGAATCCACAGACACTCAGTGACTCATTTTGCTGCTCCTTCTCTGACTGCGAGGTGACAGACAATGTCTGCTGATCGCGAATTACTGTCTGCCTTACAGTAAACTAAAGGAAATTTGTGTAAGATTACATTTGCTGTTTTATTACATGACAGTAAAAGAATCTTCAATCTTGAAGTATGTGGAGTTTCAGATTTATTGTCAGAGTACATTCATGACATCTCATACAACCTTGAGATTCTTCTTTCCTGCGGGCCAGGCAGAATTACTACTTATTGATTGTGCAAAAAACTGTACACAATGTACATATGTAAGCAAATTAACAAATGTGAGCAACTAATTGTGCAATACAGAGAGGAGAAAAAAATAAACAATAAAGTGCAAAATTAAGAGTCCTTAAATGAGTCCCTGATTAATTTTTTTATTGAGGAGTCTGATGGTGGAGGGATATCAGGTGTTCCTGAACTGAACAGCAGCATTCCCCAATGTTCTCGATGGTGAGAAGGGGTTTACCCTTGATGTTCTGGGCTGTGTTCCATACATTATACAGGGATTTATGCTCGGGGGTATTGGTGTCCCCATACTAGTCCATGGTTCAGCTAGTCAGCACACTTTCCATCACACATCTGTAGAAATTTTCCAGGGATTCTAAATTTCTCAACCTACATAAAGTAGCCACACCTTACCCCAGAGTCAGCCCTCAGAGGCAATCTCCCTACACCAACACATTGGGGTGATTCATTACTGTGAGAGGAGGATGTTTTTCACTCTTACAGAAGAAAACTTGCTATTACTTCACCAGTATTTTATCAATGGCCTCATTTTCTCTCACAACTTACTTTGGGGCTATTGATGTGTTGCATTGATGGGCTTCTCTTTAAAAAAAACTATAAGGGTCAAGTTTATGTGAAAAATAGCATGCTGGCACAAATCATACAGTGCTGTCTTGACAATGAAATTAACTCCATGGGCCAAAGTCACTTATGTTAGTTAAAACAAATTATTTCTTGGCATTGCCACAATATTAACATAATTAATGTAAAGAAACACAAAATATATTTTGATTATGCAAAATCAACAGGGTGGTAAAACAATACCCAAGGAAGATATTAAAATAATCTAATATCTCGGATCAAAAAGTGATGAGATATTGTGTATTCATTTTAATCTAATGTGGTTTAAAATTGATGAAAGTGTTGGAAAAGCATAAATAAAATTATTTAAATTAGTTGAATAATGTTTGGTTGATTTAAAATAGCGTACAGAATACAGAATAATTATTCTAACTTTTTGTAAGTCTTTGGGGTTTCAAGTCTTTCGCATCTTAGGAATAAGATTCCTAAGCTATTGCCATTTCCTGAATTCTTGTAATTTTTTCATCCATTTTTTCCAACATCTTTTTCATTTTATTCACAACCTCTAACTCTCTATTAGTTTCCCCTTTCATTTATTCTTTCATTTCTGCCTTCAATCCTTTCAATCCTTCTTTCATTTGCCCTTTCATTACTTTAAACTAATGCATTATAATTGTGGTTAAATCTTCTACTTTAGCCTGTGAAATGGTTTTAACTTATTTAATTACCTCCTCTCCCTGTTGTTCTTCTTCTTCGTCTTCAGTTACAGAACATCCCCCGGAGCCTGACTCTTCATCATCCAGTGCTGAAGTAGAGGGCCTGACTTCTCAGTGCTTTGTGGCCCTGCTCCCAATAGTGCTTTGTGTTTTACCACACTGCATATATGTGACTTCTCGCACAGGCGCAGTTCAGGTTCAAGTTCTTCTCCGTTGTGACGCCGGTAGAGGGCATTTCAGGAGGATCACTCAGCTGGAGAGCACTCTGAGTGCTAGCTCCCTGCTTCATTGCCAAGATAGGCCTCCCTTCTCTTCTTTTCTTCTTGTCAGGCTCCAGATATAGCTGTAGGTGGTTTATCTTTTTTCAAAGGCATTTTTAAATGTAAAGAAAAAGTATTTAAAATACCTTGAAGCTAAATTTAAATCCTTCCTTAATTAACACTTTCTTTAGTCATTTACCAAGGAAGTCAGGCGACGTTGCCCCCATTGCCATTTCATGAGAAAATGCAGCATTGCGATCAGTGCAGAGGTAAATCTCAAAGAGGATCCACCTGTCCTTGGCCCTAGTACATTGGTATGAGACTCTACAGTGACATACTTTGAAGATACATATTACAGCAGATCCATCTCACAGCCTCTCAACCCCTCCTTCCTATTTGCTGATGTACCACAGCTTCCATCTAATCTATAGTATTAGATAAACAGAAAATATCTCCAGTTCAAGATATAGGCTTGATTGTCTTGGGTCCCATAAGAGATTCTGTTTCATAACTATTTACTCCATATTTTTTTAATATTTAATCTCAGGGCCTGGGAAGAACTTGCAATACCAACATTTATTATTCAGCCCTAACTGCCCTGAACAGGGGGATGTAGGATTGCTACGATATTGACCTGGAGTCTCTGAGGATGAACAAGTAATCACTAGACAAATGCCGTAAGAAAATTTCAAAGAGAATAATCACTAAGATACTTGACTACTTAACCTTTTCTTTGAATATATTTACTTAGGAGATCTAATATTAGGGAAAGATTATTTGGCTAATAGCCAAGATTTATCGAGTTCATTCTTTCATTTTACAAACAAGATTTACTTCCCTTTAGCTGTTGGAAAGGATGGAAGGACAAGCCAATGACAGGAGAATGGGAAATTAGTAGCAAGTGATCTTCGGATGACTCCTAGGAATGTGTCAGTCTAAGGCTGACCTGTGAAATGGGTTTACCTGCTGTCTCGGGGATTTTCTCACATTCCCTTATGAAGATACTGGAAATATGGCCAATTACTTAACCAAACAAACAAATGTTCTTGCTTTGACCATGGAGCATTTTCGATCATGTGCAGACATGGTGAAAATGTATGAAGTCCTTACAGGCAGTACCGGATTCTAATCCAGGTCACTGGCTCTGTAATTGCATTGCTTTAACCGCACCACTCCACTACTAGGCTAACCATGCAGCCCTTAATGAGTGTTGCCCTCATTTTCTGTTTTTTTATTTCAGATCTCCAGCACCTGTAGTTTTTTTTTAATTTCCAGCTCTTTCTATGCGAACATTATAACATCATAACAAGGTAGAAAGCAGTTGGAACCTTGCTAAGATTCTTAAATTAATCCACATTCCAATATTATGCAGGTCACATATACTATAGCAAGTTTTAGATTCACTCTCGCTCTTTGGTAAAGAAACTTGTTCACATTTATTGATTATTCAAATCAGGCAAATCACATGAATCAGTTTCCACCTTTGAAGACTGTCAATTTCTAAATCAGCATTGATAATAAATTGCCCACTGAAGGATCCGTAGGCAGAGAGGTCTTTATTGACCTCCAAGTGGCTGTTATTTTGGGTTCTCAATTCTACTGTTACTTTAGAAAACTATAGGATTATACAGTATAAAAACAGGCCCTTTGGTCCAACTCTTCCAAAGTACAGAAAAAAAAAACACAAAAGCTGCAAATGTTGGAATCTTGAGCAAAGAATTGCTGGAGGAACTTAGATAGTATCCATGTTGAGTACAAATGGTCAGTCAACTTTTCAAGTCAAAACCTTTTATCGAGTCTTGATAAAAGGTTTCAATTTGAAAAGTTGACTGAGCTGCTGAGTTTGTCCATGCAGAAGTAGGCCTTCTTTCGCTGAAGCCCACATTTGGCTGCAATGCTCAAGATCCTCTTTGTGGCCCCATGATTCACGTGTTCCAATATTCTCTTCACCATCTCTTATCTTCCTATCCCCAACGAGCTGAGATCAGCAACAGTTTGATGTTCCTATTCTTATTTAGACACAGAGTTCTGCTCCACTGTGTTCATTGGCCTTCATTGGTTCTGAGTTTAGCAATGCCTTGTTTCTCATGTTTGTTTTCAAATTCTTCCACGGAAGAATCTCCATCATCTCCTCCAAACTGCCAAGAACTCAACACTTCGGCAATTCTGATATTTGCTAACGATTTCTACAGCTCCATCACTGCCCACTGAGCTTTCAGATGCCAATTACATCATTCATTTCCATGCCTCGCTGGCTTTCATTCATACTGAAAGTGAACCTCTCTGAACAAGGCTTTGGTCTTCTCTTGGACCATTTTACTACTCTAAAGTGCTGTCAGATTAAAATTGTTAATACAATGAAGAATATGTCATAAAATTCCAATGAAATGTGTGGAGTTTATTGGTTGATTAGTGTATTTGGGCTGGAAGGATCTGTTACTGTGTAATTCTAAATTTATATGTATAAAATTTAAAGAGAAAATAAGGAATATATTCCCTACCTTAGTGCAGAAATTGATCCAAATAACTACTAAAAGAGGTATGAGGGTTTTTTTTTTACTTTCAAAGAGTGATAGTGGACATATTATCCACAAGGATAGTCGAGGCAGAGACCCTTACCACAGCTGACATGTTCTTGAGGGCTATGACTTTGAGGTGCATTGCACTGGAAGGTGGAATTGAGCTGATAAGCTCTTTTATGGTTGGTTCACATATTAAATGATCTCTGAGATCAGTTTCTGTGATTCTATTAATACATTCTAAGTAATAACCAAAGGCATATTACTTAATACATAAAAGTGCTGTAGAAATTCAGCAGGTTATGTTGAGTTCTTTGTATAGAACAGATCATAACCAACATGCAGGCCTGAGCCCTTTGTGGCCTATTGAGTTTTTCCAGCCCTTTTGTGTATTACAGTAAAATCACAGCAGCTGCAGACTTTCTTGTTTAACTCCAGAAGGCATGTTATGTTGCTTTTATGCTCCTATGTTGTGAATAGTGATACCATTATATCCTGTGTAGTGTAATATTAATCATTGCGGCAGAAATCATACAAATTAAGGGCTGCCCTGCTTATGATACATCGAATAAGCCAAACAAATCATATCTGTACCAACACATTCTTTATAAATGAACTTCAGTTCATGGAGAATATGTTATATATATATTCAGATTATAAAATTACAATGGCCATGAAATATATAATGCTTAGTGCTAATTGATATGGGCTCTAAAGGTTGTTATAGCCAAAGGGTGGTGGTGGGGACGAGCTCTCACTACTACACAAATGGCCTTCATAGCGTGCGACTCAAACAGCCTCTGACAACCAAGTCCGACTCCTGACCTTTACAAAGTTCAGAATTTCAAAGTTGACATTTATTGTTAGAGTACGTACATGATATCACATGCAACCCTGATATTCAGTTTTTTTGCGGGTAAGGCAGAATCACCATCTATTGGCAGTGCAAAAATCTGTACTCAAGTAGATAACAACTGTGGTTGCAGCAGGTCTGAATTCAAACCAAAAGACTCCACAAAAGTTAATATGCAAATTGTTGCTGAAGTGAAATTTGAAATGCTGGTAAAACCAAAAGTTTCCCCATTGACAGCATGGAAATCATCAAACAAAATAATATTTTGGCACAAGAGACTGCAGATGTTGGAATCTAAAGCAATAAAACAAACTGCTGGAGAAACTGTGCAGGTCAAGTAGCATCTGTGGAGGCAACAGAATGTCTGACATTTAGGGTCAATTCCCTGGATTCAAACACAACAATATTGTATTGAGACGACAATAAATTAATTCACTTTTACTGGTGAAACCATTCCACTGACTTGCAGTAAACAATCAAGAATAAGATGAAGAGGTAGGGTGGAGAGGGGATGATGTCAATTCAAATTGTTATGACGTGTTATTTGCATTTATAGAAAGAAGGTTCGGAGCAAACAGACAATTGGTAAGTTAACTGCAGAAGGATGGATCTCAGTAGACAACAAAGATTTGGCTTCCTGATCACTTTTGGATGTTATTTTGAGGTGCTCATCCTGAAAATCACTGAAATTTTACTATCACATACAATATTTTAGATATAACCTATTTTTTTGTGTATTCCTGCCATATTTTTAACATGCTTCAAGTATACAAAGCCATGAAGTGCAACATGTTATTGAAAATTCATTTTATACGTTCGCACTTCGACTTCCCTGCTGATCTTAGTGCAGTCAGTGACAAACATGGTGAAAGGATTCACCAGGACATTGTGACTATGGAGAAACTATTTCAGGGCATTGGAATCCATCACTGGAATCCATCAATGCTCACCGACTATTGTTGGACACTGACACAAGAGGGATCAGATGCTGAGTACAAATGAAAATCAGTGGCAAAATATTTTTAGGTCAGTTGAACTTTCACCATGTGTCAGCATCATTATGCAATTAAATAATAAATTTACTAACAGTTATGTGATACAGCAAATCTGAAATTATCTTGTGTTCAGCTTGAAATTATCTATCCCCATTTTTTTTAGGAATCGAACTTTTTGAAATTTTTTTTTGCCTAGAATCTCCTATACATGAGAATAGACAGTCTCTACAATGAAGTGCTTCCTGTCTCCACCCCTATTTTACTGAGCCCCAATATAAAGGTTATGCTCCTTTGTTCTGCTGCCTTCCCACTGTAGACTTTCTCCATTTGCCTACTTAAATCTTTAAATAACCTTAAATCCCTTAATTATAACAGCATTCATTCCATGCTCTCAGATATTTACTATTAGCATGTTAACCATATAACTGTTCACAGCGTGGAAACAGGCCATGTCGGCCCTTCAAGTCCACGCCAGTTCACTTGAACAACTCCACTAGCTTCCCCCTCCTGCCCTCCGCCCATAACCCTCCAACCCCTCACATCCATGTACACAACCAACCTTCTCTTAAATGACAGAAGGGACCCATATCTTTCTTATTAAAATAAATTTAATGCTTTCAGTGTACTAAAGCCTCTATTTTCATAAATGCAGTTACTCTTAATGAAATGTGACAAGAAATTCCAAAGTATTATTAAGTGGATAATAATGAATGAGTACAAGACCAACTAATAAATTGAGATTTGCCAAATCATCCAGTATGCATTTGACTCTCTAATAATTAACATTTATGACTTTTCACAGTTCTGAAGTTTTGCCGCTAATCTCGGTGATCTACCTCTAATCTTTCAATTGTATATTATTAATAAAGAAGCAGATAATTTTTTTCTAAACCATGAGAGAAAACAGAATAGCATTCATGAGATTAAAGTTCTGCCTTTGATCCTGGTGGGGATTACGATGAATCCCCACATTAGAAAGGAGACTATCAAAATTCTTCTTTTGCTCTTCAACCAACTGATATTCAAAATGAGGATCGTTCTCCCAATGTGTGGGTAGGTGTGAGAATGTACCCTCTGCCTGCCCATCAAGTGAGTATATAAAATTCATTTTCTCTGCTGATCTCTTGAGGCAGTCAGTGATGAAGATGGTGAAGGGTTTCACTGGGACATTGTAAAAACAGTTTCAGGGCAACTGTAATCTACTAATGCTGGCCGACTATTGCTGGACACTGACACAAGAGGCATCAGATGCTGAGTACAAATGAGAAATCAGCAACAAAACATTTTTAGGACAGTTTTAGGTCATTGAATTTCTGAAATCTTGTTTGGAAGTAGGAGTTAGACTGGACAAGGGATTTCTTCATTATTCTCTCTTAATTAACTCCAAATTGCATAACATTGAAGAAGGTAAGAGAAATAAATTGACTTGAATTTACAGCATATACTTTGTTGCACAGATCTATGTTACTGATCTCTGACAGGAGACTCCTCACATTCTTAATCATCTAAAATCTTTTGCATTTTCCTGCCTTTTTCTTCCTTACATATTGCTCCAGCTTTCAATAGAGTATTCCATTCCAATCCAACATTTGCTAATGAATTCTATATTATAGAACATTAAAACACATTACAGTCCCTTCAGCCTACGATGTTGTGCCAAACCAAATACAATATACCTACAAAAAAAACTAAACTCTCCATTTTTCTTTCATCCATGTGTCAGTCTAAGTCTCCTACTGTTCCAACCTCCACTACCACCCCAGCAAGGCATCCAGGCACCCATACTTTCTGCATTTTTAAAAAAAACCTTGCCCCTGATGTCTCCCCTAAACTTTCCTCCCTTCACGTTGTGCAGATGTCCTCTAGTATTTGCTGCACTTGCCCTGGGAAAAAGGCACTGTCTGTCTACCCTTTCAATACCTTTCATAACCTTGTCAATCCCTCTCACCCTTCTTTGCTCAAGAGAAAAGACCGAGCTCTGCTTTCTTTTACTCTCTATGCTCCAAGGAAATAAAACTCCAATCAAATGCATTTATTTGATTTACAAATTATATTTATGATCCCAGTTTTATATTTTTTCTATTAGAAACATTTTTCTGTGTAATGCTATCAAGTTATTCTGGGTTTACTCTTGCTAACACCTGGCTTTTCTTCTACACCAGAGGAAAGAATTTCTTATTTTTCAGCTATAATCCCATCCCTATTCCAATTCTTAATTGTTCATTTATGATTAGATTTCCATACTAGGCAATCAAGGAACATCTATGATCAGGGGCATGCACATAGCAGTGGATGGGGATCAGTAATATGTTGTCCTGCCCTTTCAGTATCATCTTTTAAGATATATATAAGGGGAGGTTCTCATCATGAGAGTGCATGTTCACCCTAGAATGTTAAGGACATGTGCCAAAATGCCATCAAATTTAAATTTCCATGCATGGCCTCGTCATCACACAAGGAAGAGTACCAATTTCACGTTGTGATGTGGTCCCCAATAGCAACTTTCGCCTTTAAAATTTGCACCTTTAGTTGCACTGAGGCTAAAGGCAGCCTTATAGAAGTTTAGAAAATCAAGAGAGGTGTAGAAAAGAGTAAATGGTCTATCTTTTTCCCAGAATTGTTTAGCCTGCATTAGACCCATATCCCTCTCTTACCTTCCTAAGCCTTTGAACATTGTAATTACATCTGTGCCTAGTACACGAGCAGACTTGATGGGCCAGTTAGCCTACATCTGCTCCTATATCTTGTGGCCACCTCAGGAAGCTTATTTTATATACCACCACACTCTGTGTGAAAAAATGTTCTATTCAAATCTCCTCTAAATTTCTTACCCTCAGTTACAACCGCTGCTCTTTAGTTTGAGAGTCCAATTTGTGATCTTCACTGTACTCAACTTTACCAACCTCATCTGGGTCGGATAGAGCAGAATGCCCATGTGAGCTTGTGAACTGCACTGCTTTCTCGTGTCCTTGCCCTATTTTACCGCTGCCTAGCACCTACCTTTAAGAAGATCTTGCATCTACTGCCCTCAGAGTACCAATACTTGATCTGGTTACATAAATTGTATATCATAAATATATGCTCATGCCTGTACATTAAAGTGCACAATGGGTGCTAGCTAGATTATAATAATAATGGAATTCATGGAAGAACTTCTCTCTGTCAAGCTGCCACAGCTCATGGTGAGTCCCAATGCACAATTTCTAACCATGTATGATTTTTTTTGGCCTATGTCATCTATTCACCATTTGCACTGCTATTTAATGCATGAACTGGTCGGGACCAGAAGAGAAATTACTCAAAAGGTGCTGTTAAGCAGATGCTGTGATTGTGGTGCAATGGATAAAGGTGCAGAGAACCTCAGCAGGTCAGGCAGGGTCAATAGGAAGCAAAGAGATTATAACCAGCAGTTCAAGACTGAGTCCTTCATGAAAGTATGAGCAGAAAGCAGGCAGGCGCCTAAATAAAAAGTTGAGGGGGTGAGGGAAGGGGTAGGGGATGCAGCCCAACAGCCAAAAGGTCATAGGATGATAAGGGTGGGAGGGGAAAAAAAGGTAAGAGACAGGGAGAGGGGTATAACTCTCTGAATGGAGAGGGAAGGGAATGAAGACCTGGAGGAAAGGAGACAGAAAGAGGAAAAGAGGGAGGGAGGGAGAGAGAGAGAGAGAGAGAGAGAGAGAGAGAGAGAGAGAGAGAGAGAGAGAGAGAGAGAGAGAGAGAGAGAGAGAGAGAGAGAGAGAGAGAGTCAAGAGGCGGTGTCTCAAAAAAGCAGTGTCTATCATTAAGTATTCTCACCACCCAGACCAACCCTCTTCTCCCTCCTACCATCAGAAAGGAGATGCAGGAGCCTGAAGACAAACACCCAGCAGCACAAAAACAGCTCCTTCCCTTCTCCAATCAGTTTTATGAATGGTCAATGAGGCACAGATACGACCTATCATAGTACAGATTCTATCACCAATGTGTACGGATTGTAGTGTAGGCTGACTATGATTGGCTGAGAGCATAGCCACGCCTACTGGCAGGTCTTAAAGGGTTGCTCCTAGCCAGACGAGGTCATTCTGGACTGGTTGACCTACATGTGATATGCTCCAGTCTTCTAGTTAATAAAAGCCTTGGTTTGGATCAACAAGCCTTTGATTCTTTCAACACGCTCTACACTACCTCACTTTTTTGCTAATTTTTTAAAAAAAATTATATTTGGTCTGATATGCCATAGGCAAGGACCAGACTTATATCATTCTATAGGCTTTTATTAACAGAAGAAGCCACCTCTACTGACCAGTGGGATAAATTGCACCATCAGTTGTACCATTAGGGTGGAGCCAATCTATAGTCATAACCAATACCAAGCAGTCAGCATAATACATTACATCACTACATTCACCCCCCCCCCTTAAAATTAACCAATTTAAAGTAATATAAGAAAAAAAAACAGGGAAGCAAAAGGGTTAAAAGCACTACAGAAGAAGAGAGAAAACCAGCAGCAGGTTTGAAAAAAAATCTGTGACAAATGCAGCAATTAAAATTGCTTAAGTAAGCCGTTGGGATGGCTTTGAGACTCTTTGAGACTGACACAAAACAACTGGAGAGGAAGCCAACATGTTATGTCTGTAAGGAGTTTGGATGTTCTCCCTGCGTCCGCATAGGTTTTCCCCGGGGAATCTGGTTTCCTCCCATCATTCAAAAACGTACCAGGAGTTGTAGGTTAATTGACTGTAATTGGGCAACACGGGCTTGTGGGCTGAAATGGCCTGTTACATTGCTGTATGTCTAAAAAAATTTAAATTTAAAATTTAGTGCAATATTTTGCCCCCTGTGATGCTGCAGCAAAACAACAAATTTTGTGACATGTCCATGACAATAAATTCTGATTCTAAATGACCAGTCAGATGAAATCAAGATGCACATGACTTTGGGGTTCTGTTCAACCCTGAGTTCAATTTTATGTCCAATGTTTGAATGCTTGGTATTGTTACATCCATTTGGAATGGACAAATTCAGAGGAGTAGATACAAGGATCGTTACAGACTTGTTATGCCATTTAATAAAATAATGGGTGATCTGGTTGTACCTCAGCTTCACTATCCATCCTCTAATAGCAATCTTTCATCTTTACTTATCGAGTATCTCTCTTGCATTACCTAAAACAAGATATGCTTTCAGCTACTGAAGTTCACAACTCTCTTAGGAAAAAAAAGTCTCATCTCTTCATTAAGTAGGCAACACCTTGTATTTAAACAGTGACCCCTAATTCCTGATTCTCCCACAATTAACTCTTCTGCGACCCCTCAATACCTTGAGTCTCAATTATGTTGTCACACAGTCTTATAAATCCCAGCAGAAAAAATATTGTATCCTTCCAACCACCTTCTGCTGAACATCATCCCAAACTTGGAGAAGGTGGAAAGACTCACGGAAAAGGCAGCATCCATGGAGAGAAAAGTCAACATTAGGTGAGGACCATTTACAGAGACTCAACAGAGTAAAATGGTTTATCTTTGATTAAAAAGTCTTGATAAAGGGTCCTAACCTGAAATGATAACTGTCTATTTTTCTTGTGCATGTTGCCTGACCCACTGAGTCACTCCAGCTTCTTGTTCACTCAAGATTCTAACAATTTTTGCATATAATGTTCCAGCCTTCCTCTGACAGGAATGAAAGCAAGAAAGATAAAGAAATACTTGTATTTACAAAGCACTTCTTTGTGAATTTGGGATTTACAATCAAGGAAATACTTATAAATGCAAATAGAAGATCCCAGTGACTGGCAAGGCAACATCTGCAGAGAGAGAGTTAATTATGACCTTTGAGTAAACTCTAAGCAATCAGTTTATTTTAAATAATGGAAACTACAGGGCAATCTTGGAAGGCTGATTAACTTAATGCCCATTGTTGGCAAATAATTACTTTAATCATTCTGCCTCCCATATCAATGAAACAAATAATTATTGAGTGAGTGATTCGCTTGTTAATGCTAAATAAAAACTTAATTCCAATCTCCATGCTAATAACAAATTAGAATTCAGCCCAGAGATCATCATTTTATGTTTTCAGATATAAATAACTTTTCAATTAATAAGAACATACTACATACCTCACCCCCATGTTCCAGAATAAAAAAAAAACAATATTTTTCAGTGAATCATGGCCAGGAAGTGTTCAACTATGAAAACGGGGGTGGGGGTGGGGGTGGCGGAATGAGTGTGTGCATGCATATATGCATTCATGTAGAACTGTATGCTTGTTATACTACTGCACTTGGCAATTTGTGTGTCATTAGAAAAGCTAACAGATCAAACTACAAATAAAATATTTATTCATCTTGTTTTAATAGCTGCTATGTACAGTAACCTCCCTCAAATTTATGGTAGAGGAAAATGAGAGATATGTTCTCAGTAATCAACATAACCAGAAATCCTTTGGCAATTTGAAACTTTGCAATGGTGATATTATGTGAGTTTAACTGCCGCCTTCTTGGCTAATATTCCTTTTTTTTGGCTTGGCTTCGCGGACGAAGATTTATGGAGGGGGTAAAAAGTCCACGTCAGCTGCAGGCTCGTTTGTGGCTGACAAGTCCGATGCGGGACAGGCAGACACGATTGCAGCGGTTGCAAGGGAAAATTGGTTGGTTGGGGTTGGGTGTTGGGTTTTTCCTCCTTTGCCTTTTGTCAGTGAGGTGGGCTCTGCGGTCTTCTTATTCCTACAATAACTCAAAAGCACATGCTCCCACAGTCAGCCACATCTCACTATGCTGAAAGAAAAGTTTTGGGAAGACTAAAGAGTGTCTTTCAAGTTAATGATTCTCCAGTAGCTCTGGATGTCCATCTCTGTCTACATCCCAGGAACAGCTCATAAAGCAGAGAGTCCGCTGTTAGACTGCTGCTGGGGATGATCTGTAATAATGATTCTTGCATCCTTCTCCAAACACTCTTAGCAAATCCGCAGTCTGCAAAGAGGTGAGTGTCAGTCTCCATCCCATTGCAATGTGTGCTATTCCGATCATACAGGAAAGAACTGCCTGGGACGGCTCCCCTAACTTCCCGCCAGGACAGTAACCAAAATAATATGTATTATTCCTTCAGAGTCCTTAATCAGACAAAAGGCTAGATGTTCTCCTCCATCAACCTTCCACATTTAATGACTGGATGCACATCCTCCGTGGCCGATTGTAGTGTAATCTTAGTGACATTTATCTGTTTTGTTTATGTGGTTCCTTTCATTCTTCATGAAAGACAAGATCCCTTGCTTTCCACCTGGAGCTCTAAAAATGGACAAATTATCATACAATAGATGAATTGAGATGAGCTGAAATTTAAAAAAATTTAAAGGGCTTAAATATCCACATTGCAAGCCAGGAGAAAGATGCCTGGAAAAATTATTTCATTAAAAACTTGTTTATGTTTCAGCGATCTTGATGGATGAATATTTAATTTACTTACAATAAAGTCATTCTGAAATGCATGATTAGCTGTGACGCATTCTTGGGCATCCTGTAAAAGGCACTGTGTAAAGGAGTTTCTTCTCTTTTTTTTAAACAGAATTTTGGGATTTACTTTTTTTCATCCCCAGATGTCCTGAATCAACCTCCCTTTCATCACTGATTACGGTCTAGATTTGATTTCAATAACTCACACTACTTTGCATTGCTCCCCTCTTGTGCTGCGTTTTGATAAAAGGTGTTTCTCTTCTATCAAAGCTTGACATTACTCCATTGAAAGATATACGCATGCACCACATGTGTCTGCCCGGGCAAAATAGACCAGAGGGAATCACAAAAGATCCATTATACAAAGAAGTTATTGAGCAAATGCCCATGGGGAAAAGTCTGAAATGGAACTGATTAAGATCGGAAAATTTCTCATTATTGCCAACACTTCACATCACACAGGTTCTTTCCCTTAATAAAAGAGCAGCTGAAAGATGCATTAACCTTTAAACAGGATGGTGAGAATGTTAAAGGTTACTGGCATGTTAAGAATATATTTGGGAGTTGATTTTAATCCAAGATTAACTGAACAAAGAATAATAATACAAAACTTCATCTTGTTTTATATATAGAAGTGATTTTAGACGTCTTTTTCTCCAATGATAAACTGGAAAGACAAAATTCAATGCTCCAAGCCATGCTGGACTGGTGTATCATTTGGAGTCACACCCCATGTTCCCTTTCAATATGTACTTGCCTTCGCTGGAGGTGGTGGGGGGGAGGGGGGGGGGTAATGCTTCTAATCCTCTGCATCCTTGAATGCAGCAATGAAGACTGGATGACAACATGGCCATGAGCAGTGGCATGCATGTAGTCAGATACTGAGCCCTTATTTTTAGGTACGCTTTTCATTCAGTGCCAATGGTGAGGAAGAGTGAAGCATCGTCAAAAAAAACCAGATTGTGATGGAATACAGTTCTGCTGGCATTGTGCACCTGTTTCAACCTACTGGATCTACTCTGAATTTACCCCATTTTATCCAGTGCTGGTGCATATAACAGAAGGAAGGAAGATGAAACATCACTCCCACCAAGTCTGACATTAAAGGGTTCATTACCACTTTTGATCATGGCACGCCAGACAGATGAGCAGGAAGACGGTGCGAGTACAGAAATATTCAGAGGTCGGCAGACCTGAAATTAAAACTAGAAAATTAGCCATCAAAACATTACGAGCAATAGCTCTTGCCTCAGCCTCGCAGAAAATCCAGTTCCTCATTGCTTGTGAGATCTTGCAGAGAATTAAGCAGATGTTGAGCTCAGCTGAATAGTTAGGACTGCAAAGTATCTTTAAGGCAACTGCACTGAAATACTTCTGAGGGATCAGGGATATTCAGGTACTTTGTAATATTTATTTTGCCAGGTTAATATCAGGCAGCCGAGAATCTTGGTGACTACAGATGGATGATGTAATCTGCACTTAACCTCTTTAACTAAAGGATCTTTGATTTGGAATCTTCCATCAGCAGTTCTGTACGTGTTGCAATGTTTAAAACTGTACATTGAGTGGAAAATATTGCATAATTTAAGAAAAAGCAGAGAAACATTCATTCTATTCAAATAATTTTTCAAAGAATGTTCTTTGGAAAAAATTTAACTTTTCTTTGTGATAATTTAATTCATTCAGAAGCAAGTTTTTTTTTAAATTCACAGACACTGTTTCCTTTTCTTTCATTATTTCAACAAAAGCAGAAGACCTCTTGCTGCATTGTTACCATATTTTGATTCTCCTTATTCTCACATGGGACAGAAATGGGTTGATACGAAGAAATATTCAATGTAGGGCAGCGCGGTTGAGATTCAAATCCCCTGCTGTCTGCAAGGAGTTTATATGTTCTCCCGATGTCTTCGTGGGTTTTCCTTTGGGCTCTGGTTTCCTTTCACTGTTCGAAATGTATTGGGGATGTAGGTTAATAGGGTGTAAAGTGGGCAGTCAGACTCATGGGCTGAAATGGCCTGTTACCGTGCTGTGTATGGTCTAAATTTTTTTAAAAGCCATTTGGTCCAATTTTGAAATAGCATATATCAGAACATTAAACCAATTCAATGAGACATGAGAGACTGCAGATGCTGGAATTTGAAGATGAAAACACACTCCTCGAGGAATGTGGCAGGTCAAACAGCCCTTCTGTGGAAGAAAAGGCATGGTTGGCATTTCATTACATCGAGACTGAGCATCCAGTACAAAAACATGAGAGGGAGGGATGAGGCTAAGGTTGAAAAAATTTGAGGTTGGAGATGATGGGCAGATGGAACCAGATGGGGAAGGAGGGTAAGCTTAGTGTCAAAGGCTGGTGGAAGCAGATAAGGAATAAAATGGGCAGAGGGAGGGACAGGAGGGGGAAGGTAGAGACAGAGGCTGGGAACCAGATAAGTGAGAATTATAAGATGGAGAAAGTGAGTTGAAGAATAGACCAGGGGCTAAGAAACCCAGACATTTAGTATGTGAATGATGGGCAAATGGAAATGGGAAAGGTAAATAAAGGGAGAGAGAATCTAGGTGGTCCAGAGGGAATGGGAATAGAACAAAGCAGGTGTGGATTACCGAAGATGGAAAATTCAAATTTGAGTTGTGCGTTGTTTCAAAATCAATTTAATAGTATTGCTGCTTGTGAACAGGTTGGCTACTAAATCTACCGGCAATGTGATAATAACTACATGTCACAACCTATTAATTATGTCAAACACTTTGAACTATTTTAGCATCAGTCAAGGTAACATTGGAATCAATGAAATTTCATTTAACCATTCTAATTTCTGTTGAAGAATCAAATGGTAACTTATTCGACCAATAGGAATTATATAGTCTGGGTCCAGTGAAATGACCACGTCACATTTAGCATTAGCATTAATGGGAATGGTTCCAAATATTGCTGAGATTTTCAGCTTTGATCATTTCTACAATCTTTTTACAACACAAGCTGATTTAATAAATCAACAGACTCAAACCAGAATATTGAGCAGAGTGGGAATAATGTGAACATGAAATAGTTCACTTCAATCCCCAATAGATCATGGTCTCTGAAAATGAATTTTAAAAAGTTTCCCTCAATAATTAATTTTGGTGCCTTTGTGAAAATGTCAAACTCCTGCTAAAACTAAAGGAAATTAATGAGGAAGCATATGTGTTGAAAGGACAAATCCCATGTGGTGTGACGGCTGACCCATGTGACTTTGTTGTGTGCTGATAGAATTGGAGCAATGCAGAGATCTTGGAAACAATGCTGAGAATTTTAAAATCTGCGTTTTAAAATTAATTGAAGAAAATAGAGGTGAATAAGAAGAAAATAAAGACTTAGAATATTAAGATATGGCAGTAATTAAAATAATTTGGCGATTTTATATTATATTTATATTGGTTGTCCTGCGATTCGAAGAAGACACGTTGTTGCGCAGTTCTTCTCTGAACACGAAGATGAATCTGAAGCCCCAGTCTGGAAGCGCAGCGTCTAGAACAATGGGGGCACTGGAAGCCCATTGATGTAATCACTGCAGCTGCTGTTTTGTGATGCCATTCACTGATGAGATAGGAGTAAACCAGCTCTGCCTGCTTGGCCAGGGAGTGAAAATATGATTGATCCCTATTGTACTGCATTAATTTCAATGATAATTTAGCATAAACAAAAAAAAAATCATACCACAGTAGTTTTTAGATTTGGAGGAAAAAATATTAAGTCCCTCTCTTGGCATTGGGTCACCCTAAAGTATTTGCCAGACAGTGATTTTTTTTAAAAATTTAAACATGCAAACATGGTAACAGATCCTTTTCACCCATAGGCCTATGCCACCCAATTAACCTACAACCCCCTGTTATGTTTTGAATGGTGGGAGGACACCAGAGCCCCCACACAAACATGGAGAGAATGTAAAAACTCCTTACGGACAGTGCCAGATTCGAACCTGGGTCACTGGAGCTGTAACAGCGTTGCGCTAACCGTGACTCCAACTGTTCCTTCAAAAATTAATATGCGCCCAGTCTCCCCTGGGTGCATGTCACCCTGTTCCAAAATAAAAGATCACAAGATAAAGAAACAGAAGTAAGCCATTTGGCCCATCTCTGCAAATCCACCTTGAACCAAACTGTTCTCACAACTATTTCCAAATTCCAGCTTTTTCCCCATATCCTTTGATACCTTGGCTGATTAGATGCCTATCAATCTCCTCCTCAAACTTCCCCAATGATCAGGCCTCCACAGCTGTATGTGGCAATGAATTTTCCACAATCCACCACCCTCTGGCTCAAAAGAATTCTCCTCATCTCTATTTTAAATGGGTACCTACTAATTCTAAAACTGTGTCCTCTTGTCCTGGATTCACTCACCAAGGGAAACATCTTATTCACATCTACTCTGTCCTATCCTTTCACCATTCGAAATGTTTCTATGAGATCCCCTCTCATTCTTCTATACTGCAATGAATACAGTCCAAGAGCCACTAAACATTCCTTGCATTCCAGAAATCATCGTGGTAAATCTTCTCTAAACTCTCTCCAGCATTATTACATTCCTTCTAAGGGGCCCAAAACTCCTCACAGTACTCCAAATGAGGGGCACCAGTGCCCATAGATCCTCATCAACACCTCCTTACTCTTATAAACAATTCCTCTTGAAATGAATGGCAACATAGCATTCACTTTCTTCACTGCCAATCCATCCTGGTGGTTAACCTTTAGGTTATCCTGCTCAAGGACCCCCAAGTCCTTTTGCACTTCCGAATTTTTAATTTTCTCTCCATCCAAATAATAATCTGCCTCTTTATTTCCTCGACCAAAATGTACAACCGTACATTTCTCAACATTGTATCTCATCTGCCATTTCTCTGCCCTCTCTCTTAAACTGTCCAAGTCTCTCTGCAAACTTTCGGCTTCTTCAACATTTCCTACTCCACCTCCTATCTTGGTGTCACCTGAAAATTTGGCCACTGACGCACAGTGAATATCTTGAGAGGCTGAGTCACTGATCTACAGGCTTTTATTCACAATGGACAAGGACCTGTTACGTGACCCAGGCTTTCTGGGGTAGGGTCAAGGTGTTAAAGGCTCTGTTCAAGGTCAAAAGAGGGAGGGGCCACAGGTACAATCACAAGACGGGATGGAAGCAGGTAATCAGGAATACAGCAGTTCACCACAGCCACAAAATCATTCAATCCATAATCTAAATCATCAATAATACATTGTAAAAAGAAGCGGCCCCAACACCAACCCCAGCAGAACACCACTAGTAACTGTAACCAACCAGAACAGGATCCCTTTATTCCCACCTTTTGCTTTCTGCCTATCAGCCAATGCTCCACCCAATCTAATATCTTACCTGTAATTCCATTCTTATTAAGCAGCTTCCTATGTTCCACCTTATAGAAGGTCTTTTGAAAATCCAAATACACCATATCCACAGCCTCTCCCTTGTTCATCCTACATGAGATTACCTCAAAAAAATTCCATTGTTGGGCAGAAATGAAAACTTGCTGCCTTGGACCGATCATGTCATGCACCTCAAGGCATTTCATAACCTCATCCTTGAGGATCAACTCCAATAACTTTCCACCTACTGACGTCAGACCAATAGGCCTATAATTTCCTTTTTTCTGCCTCCCTCCTTTCTTAAAGAGCAGAACTACATTTGTGGCCTTCCCATCCTCCAGAACCATGCCAGAGTCTATTGGTCTGGAAAATCAAATTCAATGCCTCCACAATCTCCAAAGCCACTTCCTCAAAACCCATGGATGCACCTCATCAGTTCCAGGAGACTTATCTATCTTTAGTCCATTCATTTTACTTAGCACTATCTTTCTAGTAATCCTGACTGTACTTAATTCTATTCCCTAAGACCTCTATCAGGTATATTGCTATTGTCTTCCTCAATGAAGTGTTAAGAAGACCAGAGGACCCCAAAAACCTGGAGCAATAGATATGCACTACAACACAGGGTTACTTAAGCAAAAGTAGTTTCTAATTATAATTGAACAAGAAAACAGAATTGAACTTTAACTTATTACTTAGCCTACTTACTTAACCTAACTACTGAATCCCCCCAGTACAAAGGGCAGGTGTGTATAGTGTATATTTAAGATTAGAAAAATTCTTTGGATCACAGTCCAATCTCACTGGTTGCAGGCAATTCTTGTACAGTGCACCGAAGTTAGCATTAACAAAATTCACCAGTCTTTCGTGCTTAACAGGCAAATGGTTACCAGTCAGGAGGGTTCTTGCTGGTTTTCAGAGAGAGATTCCTTTCCAGGACATCCACAACTGATTCTTTCTCAATCAGTCTTGCTGACGAAACTTGCCCCTTCAGGGTTCTCCAGATGATCCTCTTTCTTTCAGGTCACCTTTCACACTGCCGGTCTTCTCCATTGACCAGGCAGCCTTCCAAAGTTTGCCAGCTTTGTCCTTCTGGAAATAATTTCTGTGACTCCTCTCTGTTTCACACCCTCCCTCTCTGAGAGCAAAACAGTTCTCCTCTGCCTGCAAAGATCACACGCTGTCCCAGGCAAGCTGTTGTCAATACTTTGTTGCCTCTTGCAAAAAGCACACTGCAAAAATCCTGCAAATATTCTATGTTTTAAAATGTGTGTGGTCAAGCTGCTCTAACAATTCCTCCCAAACCACCTCTAAATACTCTGTCACAGAATGACACAAAATTTTAATTTAGTTTCTCAGCATCTCTTTGTTAACCATTATAAATTCTCCAGCATCATGTTCTATTAATCCGATGTCTACCTGTGTCTCTCTTTTACTCTTTCTATATTTAAGAAAAACTCTTAATATTCTTTAGTACACTATTTTCCAACTTCCTCTCATAATTCATCTTTTATTTCCTAATGAATTTCTTTGTCTCTTTCTGTAAGTTTTTATAAGTTTCCCAATCCTCTGTTTTTCCTCTAATTTTTGCTTCCTTTTATGCCCTCCCTTTTGTTTTTATTTTACCCTTAACCTCTCTTGATAGCCACATTTGTGCCTTTTTTCATTCATAATTTTCTTGGAATATATATATCCTGCACTTTGTTTATTTCATGTAGAAATATCATCCAATCCTGCTGTGCCATCCTTCCATATAGCTTACTTTTCCAGTCAACTTGGGACAGTTCCTCTCTTGACACACCTGATATTAGCTTTTCCTTTTCAAATTTGGAACTGAACTCAAGCATGTTAAGATCACTACTTCCTAAGGGTTCCATTATCTTTAATTCCCTAATCACCTCAGGTTCATTACAATCGAAAACCGCCAATCCCCTGGTGGGCTTATCAACGAGCTGCTCCAAAATGCTATACTGTAGGTGTTCTACGAACTCTCTCTCCTGAGATCCAGTACCTTCCTGACTTTCCCAATCCCCTTTCATGTTAAAATCTCCCATAATTATTTTGACATTTTCTTTCTGACACGCTTTTTCTATTTCCAGCTGTAACTCATAGTCCACTTCTCGGCTGCTGTTTAAGGGCCTGTATATAGCTGCTAATAAAGTCCTTTTACCCTTACCATTTCTTAACTCAATCCACAGGCTCAATTTTGTCATTTAAGAAAGAGTTGGATAAGTACATGGATGGGAGGGGGATGGAGGGATATGGGCAGGGTGCTGGTAAGTGGGATTAGAGGAGAGTACTTGGATCAGTGCGGACTAGAAGGGCCAAATTGGCCTGTTTCCGTGCTGTAATTGTTATATGGTTATATGGTTATATGTTATATGTTATAAGGATTCTACCATTTCTGACCCCATTTCTCTTCTTTCTAGTATATTTCCTATGCACTGTATACCCTTGGACATCCATCATTAAGCCATGTCTCGGTGATGGCCGCAACGTCATATCTTTCAATTTGTAGCTGTACAAAAAGATCATCAACTTTATTCCTAATGCTCTGTGCATTTAAGTACATACCCTTAGACTAGCATCTTATTAAAGATTTTTGCTGTATTTCTATTGTACAGCAAATTATCCTGTCTTTTCACCTGCCTGTCCTTTTTGTCTTCTTTACTGCACATTATTTTTGACTTTTTTTTTCTAATTTCTTCTTTCTTGACCCTAACTCCCTGGTTTCCTTCTACCCTAATCTCTGAACTAACATTCTGATTCCCGTACACCTCACATCATGTTCTCTGACATCACGCACAGTGCACAACCTGGATTAGACCCTTCAGAGTCAGCCTTCCACCATTACCCGTGGACTGTAAGCTGGATTAGACCTCAGGGAACAAAAGAAAGAGAGCTGCTCCACTTGGTGGATTTTGTGCAGCCGGCTGGAGGGGCCAGCTCAGGTATGCCCAAAATGGGGAAAGTGCTTAAGGGAGCCAGTGACGAGGTGTGTACACATTCAAAGTAGCCAATAGCAAGATGTGCACTCAACTGTGAGTGGGCTAACCTTGAATGACATGCGGAAATGACTTTCAACCTGCCTGGTCATTTGATCCTCCAGGAGAAAACACATGGATTATCCTTTGTTCAGAGCAGTTTCCTGTCCAATCTATTGTAAAATCCTCCAAGTAACATCCTACATAAATTTCTTCATAAAGTATGAAACAATAATTAATTGATATTTTAATCCCATTATTCTTTCTCAAAGTTTGCTGTGCACAAATTGGCCACTTTGATTTTCACATCACAACAGTAACTTCACTTCCAACCCAGCCTTTACTTGTTCTGCTACAGATTTACTCCCAGTAGATTGCACCACATTCCCAAAGATGGACTGCACTTTGCTTTGGGAAGGATGGGGTCCATATTGAACGGGAGCAGTTTCCACCCTGGATAGGAATCCCAAGCAAAGTGATGGAGCAGGAGCATCTGGAACCTGAGTTTAACACTGCTGTCTGAACTAACGGAAATCTTATGCATGCCGAGAAGAGTTTTGGCCCTTTGCTTGCTGGAATTTTAGGCTGAAGGCTGATATCCTTTTTGCAGCCATAATAGAGTGCAAAGAACAAATAATACTGTGAGGAGAAATCATTGGTGCAGTGAGCCTTTAGTCTGTCTGTCCATGTCTGGAGTGTGGTGTCAGATCTAAACCACACCATAGGACTTTTCTCTGGTGTGTGTAAGGCTGTCACATTTAATGAGCCTTTGAGTGTGATGAATTACTCCATAGGGGCTCACGTCTACAGAAGAGAAAAAACACATTCGCATTATGATTGCTGGTTTAGGAGATATTCACACTGGTGCAGTGTTCTGAGGCTGACTCACTCAGATATAGGTGTCAGAGCATCTCAAGTATAGATAGCTTGGCAGTCTGAAGCACTTAGCCCTGAAAAAAGTGAACACGAGCTGCAACCATGGAAACAATCTCATCGTGGTTCTTCCCAGACCTTCCCCTAGTATAAGCCTAAAATACTGAAAATCTAAACTACTTATTTAAATGTTTCTGCTTGTGTAATTAAAAGAAATATTGTTTATTTGATGGTATGAGCTATTCCAATTGATTTAAAACAGAAAAACATTGATTCTCAAGAGGATAATTATAAAATATTTTAAAATGGATTGATATCATTTGTTACTGAGACATGATGAGGTCGATATACATATCTGAAACCTCAAGATATAGGTCAGGTTAATTGACATCTGTGGTGATCTTATAGAGTTTCTCAAGGAGGTGACTGAAAAGTTGATGAAGGAAAGGCAGTGGATGTTGTTTACATGGATATGAGTAAAGCCTCTGATAAGGTCCCACATAAAGGTTAGTCAGGAAGGTTCAGTCGCTCAGTGTTCAGGATGAGGTGGTAAAATGGATTAGACTTTGGCTTTACGGGCAATGGTAGTGGATGATTGCCCCTCTGAATGGAGGTCCATGACTGGTGGTGAGCCTGATGGATCAGTTCTGGTTTCTCTGTTGTTTTTCATCTATGTCAATGATCTGGATGATAACGTGGTAAATTAGAACAGCAAGTTTGCAGATGACACAAAGATTGGAGGTGTAGTGGGCACAGAGGAAGGCATTCAAAGTTTGCAGTGGGACATGGACCAGCTGGAGAAATGGGCTGGGAATTTAATGCTAGCAAATGTGAGGTGTGGCATTTTGGAAGAACAAACCAAGGTAGGAGATACACTGTAAATGGTAGAAGTGCCATAGAACAGAGTGATCTGGACATACAGATGCATAATTCACTGACCACATTATCTCAGAGGACCTTTCCTGGACCCAACAGATTAATGGTATTGTGAATAAAGCACATCGGTGCCTCTACTTCCTCAGGAGTTTGCGGAGGTTTGGTATGACACCAGAAACCTTGGCAAATTTCTACACACGTGTGATGGAAAGAGTGCTTACTAACTGTATCAGAGTCTGGTATGGGGACACCAATACCACTGAGCATAAAGCCCTCCAAAAGGTGGGGGACACAGCCCAGGACATCACAGGCAAAACCCTCCACACCACTGAGATCATCTACAGGGAAGTAAATCACAAAAATCTGTAGACACCATAGTTGAGTAAAAACACAAAATGCTGGAGAAACTCAGCTGGTCAAACAGTGTCCTTTATGTTGCAAAGGTAAAAATACATAACTGACGTTTTGGGCTTGAGCCCTTCATCAAGGTATAGAAGAATGTTGGCAGGCATCCGTAAAAAAGGATGGAGGGGAAGAGGGAGAGGGGCAAAGTCAGGAAACTATACTTTTTTGTACTAACAATAAATGGTAATTCTGCCTTGCCCACAGGAAAAAGAATCTCAGAAACACAATGAGAATTTATTGTTATGAATGTCAGGAAATTTGTTGTTTTGCAGCAGTATTACACTGCAAATATTAATATAACCAACTTAAAAATATAAATAAATATAGTATATGAAAAGTCAAAGTAAGGCAATGTCTTTTGTTTATTGATTATTCAGGAATCTGATGGCAGCGGGGAAGAAGCTGTCCTTGTGCCGCTGAGTGCTCAATCCTTAGGCTCCTATAGCTTTTTTCCCAATAGTAGCAGAGTGAAGAGGATATATTGCTGGATGGTAGGGGTTGTTGAGGATCGAGGCTGTTTTCTTAAGGCACTGCCTCTTGTAAATGTCCTCGATGGAGTGAAGTCTGGTGCTCATGATGTAACAGGCTGAGTTAACAACTGTCTGGAGATTTTTCTTGTCCTGAAAGTTGGTACCTCCATACCAGGCAGTGATGGAACCAGCCAGAATGCACTCCACGGTACATCTGTAGAACTTTGAGAGTCTTCGGTGACATACCAAATCTCTTCAAACATGTCAAAAGAATATCTGCTGGTGAGCCTTCTTCATAATTCCATTGACATGTAGGCTCCAGGACAGATCCTCGGATATGTTGACACCCAGGAATTTGAAGTTCTTGACCCTCTCTACTACTGAGCCCACGACGAGGACTGGGTCATGTCCCTCTGACTTTTTCCTGACACCATTTTAATGAGCTGATCTCTCTCCCTCCTGGACGCTTCCTCATTGCTGTTTGTGATTCTGCCGACAACTGTGGTGTCATCAGAAAATTTGTAAATTGCATTGGAATTGTGCCCGGCCACACAGTCATGGGTATATAGTGAGTAGAGCAGTGGGCTCAGCACATATCCTTGGGGTGTGGCTGTGTTTATAGTCATTGAGGAGACCTTGTTTCCAATTCATATTGACTGTGGTCTTCCAATGAGGACGTCAAGGATCCAGTTGCAAAAAGGGGTCCAGATGCCCAGGGTTTGGAGCTTCTTGGCCAACATTGAGGTGTTGAAGTCTGAGTTGTAGTCTATGAAGAGAAGTTGTATGTATGAGTTGCTATTTTTAAGGTGATCCAGAACTGAGTGGAGACCCAATGATATTCCATCTGCCGTGGAGCGATTATGATGATAGGTTAATTACAGTGGATCCAGACGACTGCTTAAGTACATGTTATTTCTGGCCATGACCAACCTCTCAAAGCATTTCATCGCAGTAGATGCCATTGAGTGATAGTTGTTGAGGCAGCTCACTCTACGCTTCTTGGGCACTGGGATAAATGATGGCCTATGACTGCAGCAATGAGATACTGAAAATGTCCATGAACACTCTAGCTAGTTGGTTGGCACAGGCACCTGCCAGGTACACTGTCAGATCCTGATGCCTTGTGAGGGTTCACCCTCATGAATGCTGTAATGATATTGGCCTCAGAGACAGATATCACAGGATCCTCAGCCTTTGCAGGGATTCTCGTAGTGTTACAAAATAGGCCAACAGAAATAGAAATTCACCAAGACAATGGTATCTTCAAAAGAATGTTTTTTATTAATAACTATTAATAATATAAAACCTTATTTAACTCTAAACTTAACCCCACTGTGTGTGTGTGTGTGATCCCAAACCATTACTGTTTAGACACAATTCTGAAGATGATTCAAATTTAAAGTTCAGTCTTATAGATCTTTTGTGTTGAAACTAAGTCTTTAAACTGCTGTTCAAAAGTTCTCAAACTCACTAATTCTTGTAGATTTGCTTTCAGAAAAATATTTCTTCATACAAGTGACATTTTTTTCAATTCCCCTCTCTTGTACAGAGGTTGTGGTATTTGTGATTTCCACAAACCTAGACAAGAATTAAATGAAGTGACCATTACAAATAGGCATGCAGAACAGCCCCCCTCTTGTCAAAGAGACAGTTGAAATTACCCTTTTCTTGGAAACCACTGATTCTGTGTTCCTCCCCTGTCAATGGGAGTATGCACAATAGCACCCCTCTCAATGAAGGTCACTGCATATCTGTCTTCAGATGAAGCATGGTTCAATATTAAAGATGCCTTTTTAAAGCTTTTTGTTGAAATCTCCGGTGTCACTTCTGGAGTTCAACAATGGCAGTTCAATTCCTCTCTGCTTCAGGATGAGAAATTCATTAGCTTTATTAAAGATTAGATCCCTTTATTTTTTCAGACAAACTCTACTGAAGGAATGTCAAATCTGGTAATTTTGGATGCACTTAAAGCATTTTACAAGGACAAATAATTTCTTATTTTGCTGGACTTAGTAAATGTTCTAAAAATGAACTGATAATGCTTCCTAACAGAATTAAAGAGATCGAAAAATTATATTCCATGATTCCTAGTATGGACTTTTATAAGAAAAGAATAGAACTTCAAACTCAGGATGATTTATTATTAACTTACCCTCTCGAGAATCAACTACTTAAACTTAAATCTCAACTTTAAGTACAAGAAGAGAAATCTGATAAGCTATTAACTAGTCAACAGAAGGCAGTGGCATCAAAAAGACAAATTACAAATATACAGAAGAAGAATGGAAACTTTACTTTTGATCATGCTTAAATTAATAAGGTGTTTCAGGAATCTACTCAGATCTATACAATTCTGAATTTTCTGATAATTCTATTTCAAATGATAGATTCTTGCAATTACTGAATATTCCCAAAATATCACCAGAAGATCAAAACTTGTTGGAAGCTCCAATTTCAGTGTCAGACATTTCCCAAGCTAATTCTTCAATTTGGCAAGGCCAAAAAAGTGGAATTTTTAAAATCTTTACTAATTTACTTACCCCTCATACTATGTAAAGTATTTGAATTTTTTTTTTTTTTTCTGGGACCTTACTGGCAAATTTTTTATGAAGCGTCAATTTCATTGATTCCTAAAAAGGATAAAGACCTGACTGAATGTACTTCCAATAGTCTAATTTCTTTGCTGAATGTAGATTTTAAAGTTCTTTTTTAAGATTTTGGCTGGTAGATTGGAAAATATCCTTCCTTCTGTTATATCTAAAGATCAGACTGGATTTATTAAAAGCTGCTATTCACATTTTAACATCTGTAGATCATTGATCATTATTTATTCCCCTTTGGTTATAATTCCAGAATGTGTCGTTTCTCTAGATGCTGAAAAGGCTTTTGACAGAGTGGAGTGGAACTATTTATTTGAAACATTAAGGAGATTTAATTTGGAATGGGCTTTATATCATGATTTATAGTACCCCCTTAGCTATGGTGGTACTAATAACAACAAATCCTCCTTATTTAGGCTGTTTAAGAGAACTAGATAGGGATGTTCCCTTAGCTCCTTGCTATTTGATCTAGCTTTAGAACCTTTGGCAATAATCTTTAAATACACTCATGAGGTTCAAGGGATTGTCAAAAATGGAGTAACTCACAAGGTTTCTTTATATGCAGATGATCTATTAGTTAATATTTCGGATCCCAAAAGATATTTTTCAATCTTTTTATTAAACATATTATAAGTAAACAATACATGAGGAGAATAGACTACAGAATTGAATAGTAAAAACAGAAGCATCAATATATTCCAATACATAATACAATGTATAACATTATACTATATTGAACAATATTATCCATTTTTCCTCAATTTGGAATATTCAAAAAAGAGAAAAGAAATATTGTTAAAACCCATCTAACTTATTGAAATAAACAAAAAAAAAAATCAGTGGAAAAAAAAAAGGCTGGCCAGCCTGAAATGAGAGTTCACAACAACAGATCAATATAAACTATTTATCTGGTCTTTGCCAATAAAAAAAAACAACAGAAATCCAAAACAGTCTGGAAGGTAAATTCAAAATACAAATTGATTCATACGAAAATAATTTATAAAAGGGTGCCAAGTTTCTTCAAACTTAACAGAGGTATCAGAAGTGCAACTTCTAATTTTTTCTATACTTAAACACAACATGAGAGAACCATTGCATCAAATTAGGTGAATTAGGATGTTGCTATTTAAATAAAATGGCTCTTCCGGCCAACAGTGTAATAAAGGCTACAACCCAATGTGCAGAAGCGGAACTCGACCCACCTCTGGAACTATCATTCCAAAACTAACAGTCAGTGAATTAGGTTGCAAACTAATACCCAGTGGTCCTCCATCAGCCAGCTCCCCACCATGACTACCAGCCCCCCCACATCTCCATCGGGCACACAAAACTCAAAACGGTCAACCAGTTTACCTATCTCGGCTGCACCATTTCATCAGATGCAAGGATCGACAATGAGATAGACAACAGACTCGCCAAGGCAAATAGCGCCTTTGGAAGACTACACAAAAGAGTCTGGAAAAACAACCAACTGAAAAACCTCACAAAGATAAGCGTATACAGAGCCGTTGTCATACCCACACTCCTGTTCGGCTCCGAATCATGGGTCCTCTACCGGCACCACCTACGGCTCCTAGAACGCTTCCACCAGCGTTGTCTCCGCTCCATCCTCAACATCCATTGGAGCGCTTACACCCCTAACGTCGAAGTACTCGAGATGGCAGAGGTCGACAGCATCGAGTCCACGCTGCTGAAGATCCAGCTGCGCTGGATGGGTCACATCTCCAGAATGGAGGACCATCGCCTTCCCAAGATCGTGTTATATGGCGAGCTCTCCACTGGCCACCGTGACAGAGGTGCACCAAAGAAAAGGTACAAGGACTGCCTAAAGAAATCTCTTGGTGCCTGCCACATTGACCACCGCCAGTGGGCTGATAACGCCTCAAACCGTGCATCTTGGTGCCTCACAGTTTGACGGGGAGCAACCTCCTTTGAAGAAGACCGCAGAGCCCACCTCACTGACAAAAGGCAAAGGAGGAAAAACCCAACACCCAACCCCAACCAACCAATTTTCCCTTGCAACCGCTGCAATCGTGTCTGCCTGTCCCGCATCGGACTTGTCAGCCACAAACGAGCCTGCAGCTGACGTGGACTTTTTACCCCCTCCATAAATCTTCGTCCGCGAAGCCAAGCCAAAGAATACCCAGTGTAATTGACAAAGTCTTGAAAATATCTGTCCAATACAGAGCAAAACTAAAACATATGTGTTAGTGTGGCCACTTGTGATTTACATCTATCACACACAGGACTAACATTAGGAAAGATATGTGCCAATTTATAATTATATGACCATATAACAATTTACAGTATGGAAACAGGCCATATCAGCCCTTCTCGTCCACACCGATTTATGTGAAACTCCACTAGTTCCACCTACCCACTCACATGCCCATAACCCTCCAAGCCCCAATCAGAATAGAAATCGTGAAATGCCTTATTAATTACATCATGATCGTATACAATATTGCCATCTCCTTTACAAATCTTAAGAATCTGTCTTTTAGCCATAGGTGGCTTTAATTGTCAATTCAGCTTTTTCCCTTGGGAAAAAAAAATTAAACCTTCATAAAAGAGAACTTTTTCCTAATTAATATGCAGGTCCTTATCTACACTCAAGTTCCATTAAAGATTGTCAGATATCATTTCACATATTTAGGGGTTAAAATTATGAAATGATTTAAAGATTTATATAAACTCAATTTTTCTCATCTGTTCAAGTATGTGAGATTGTCTTTTTTTTTCTAAATAGGGCCCTTTATCATTATCTTTGATAGGTCATATTAATGCAGTTATGTTTTTATATCTATTTCAACCAATTCTAGTTTGCACCTCAATGTCTTTTTTTTAATATAATATTGACTCAAATGTTTCTTCCTTTATTTGGAAGAACAACTTTAGAATTACAAAATTTAATTACAAAAATTGAAGAAAGATGGAGGTATGGCCTTAACTAATTTTAGATTTTATTACTGTGCCACTAATATTCGTTATCTAACTTTTTGGATTTTTTTAAAATTCTAACAAATTGGATCGTCCATTATGCACAGATTTAGAATTGAATTCTATACAGCAGTATTCAGTGGCCTCTTTATTGAGTACCTCTCCTCCATTTAGTTTTTCCAAGATCAATAAGGATATATCTAATCCAGTACTCAAGCATATATTGTGAATCTAGTTCCAATTTAGGAAATGTTTTAAAAAAAATTTTTGTTGTATCTAGTGCTATCTCTCATAATTATTTTTTCGACCATCAATAGTTGATCAATCTTTCTCTATATGGAAAATCAAAGGTATTATTTCTTTTGCAAATTTAAGGAAAGTTGTTTAATGTCTTTTGAATAGATGGCAAGTAATTATAAAATATTCATTTTTTAGATATTTACAGATGAGAAATTTCTTAAATACCATATTACTGGACTTCCCAATATCCACCAGATCTAGTTGATAACATTTTTCAATTAAATCCTTCTCAGAAAGGATTAATTGGAATTATATATGATAGATTATTGAAATTACATCCAGTACTTCACAATAAGATTAAAAAGGTTTGGGAACTGGAACTTGCGAGTCCCTTATTGAAGGATGTATGGCATAAGATTCTTAAAATTGTGAATATATCTTCACTATGTGCCTGACATTCGTTAAATTCAAAGTGGTGCATCGTGTTCACGTGCCCAAAGATAAGATGGTTTGTATCTTTTATAAGGTAGAATTCTTAAAAATATATATAATGTATATTTTGGCAATATGTCGATCCCCATTTTTCAGACTTGTAAAAAAGCTGTAAATTAAGTAAGTTTTTAAAAAGAAATTCAGCCTACCAGGCGGCAGCAGCAATGGTGACATTGTGCTGCAGGTGGGAGCAGAAACTTTGGCCAACCAGGCAGCAGCGGTGATGACCCACAGGGTTGGAGTGCCGACTTCATGCTCCCGGCGGGAGCAGGAACCTTGGCCTACCTGGAAGGAGCAACGACAGCGACTTTAGAGTACCAGCTACACCTGCCTGTTTGTGGAGCAATCCATTCTGCAGACCTACTTAGGCAAGGCTCCTCAACTCTTCCTCCATTATATTGATGACTACATCGTGGTTGCCTCATGCATCCATGAAGAGCTCATCAACTTAATTCACTTCACTGTCAACTTCCACCCTGATCTCAAATTTTACCTGGTCCATCTCCGGCAACACTCTCCATTTTCTTGATTTCTCTGTTTCCATCTCGGGAGGCAAACTTTCCACTGACATATTTTACAAACTCGATCACTCTCACAATTACCTCAACTACATTTTTTTCACACCTAGTCCCCTGAAAAGATTCTATTCTTTACTCCGTCTTCACTGTATCTTTTCCCAAGAGGAGGTCTTCCAGTCTAAATAATATGAAATGTCCTCCTTCTTCCACAAATGTTCCTTCCCCTTCACCACCATCAACTCAGCCTTACCTGCACCTCCTCCACTTCCTGCTCATCTATCCTGGACCCATCTGCCCCCAAGTGTAACAAACAGAGGAGTTACCTTGTCCTCACCTACTATCCCACCAGCCTCCACATTATCCTCTGTAATTTCCACTATCAATCACATGATCCCACCACCAGAAACATCTTCCCTTCTCCTCCCCTCCCCATCTTCCATAGGGACATTCCCTCCATGACTTCCTTATCCACTCATCCCTTCCCAGTAATCACCCTGGATGCACCCACACCTCCTCCTTCTTCACATTCAGACCCCTAAACAGTCCTTTCAAGTGAAGCAACATGTCACTTGTGTGACTAAAAGAGTTGTCTACTGCCCCTGCTGTGGCCTTCTCTACATTGGAGAGACCAGACACAGACTGGGAGTTCACTTCACTGAGCACCTTTGCTCTGTTCACACATAGACACAAGTGTTACAATCAAAGGTAACTTTATTGAACACATGGGAGACAAACAGGAGAAGACATCAAGTGATACTTAATTATGCTACTACTAAATAACTATATGGACATTCACATCAGACACAGGATGGACTCCAATACCAGTGGCCACCTATCTTCTACATGGTACACAACAAAACTATAACATTCCAAGCAGGCTCCAGTGGCTGCTTCCCCTTCCACACTCACCCACACATGTACAGACTTCACAGACAGGGAGTTTCAAACACACTCCTGGTTCCCTATACCAATGGTGGTGCAAATCTCTGCAAGCATTGATCTATCACAAAATTACAGCTCAACTAAGTGTAGTGCACACCTTACCCACAAATCCTCCAGCAATGTCCACAGTGGTGACATGGTGTGGAGCGATGTCCGGGACTTGGACCAAAGGCAGAGAGAAAGAAATGTTATATGCATTGATGCTTTATACTTTTCGGAGCTGGGCATCTGGCCAGTGATGACACTGAGTCATTTAAATGAGCCAACAGTAAGGTGTGCACTAATGGGTGGTGGGAGTCGAACATTGATTGGCAGGTGATGTGACTTCTGAATAAGATTCAGACGGGGAGGTCATGTGACCTTCGGCAATCCACAGTGTTCCAGACAATCCACATATAACAAGTGTCCTCCCTCTTATTCACCTGTTACCTTCTGCCTTTGGGACTGTACTCTTCACTCAGCCCCTTCCCCTACTCACCACCCCCCCACCCCCACCATTATGTTCAGGTGCTCCCTACATGTTTTCATACCTCGATGAAGGGCTCAAGTCCAAAATGTTGGTTCTGTATCTTTATCTTTGCTATATGAAGAACACTGTTTGACCAGCTGGGTTTCTTCAACATTGTGTTTTTACTTCAACCATGGTGTCTGCAGACACTTTTGTGTTTTACCCTCCATTACCTGATTGTTAGAATGTCCTTTGCGAGAGATATCTTTGAATACAATTCTTCATTCTAGCTGAACTTCAGCCAACAACTACATTACATTTTGTTTAAAAAATACAGCAGTGCCTGGAACATAATGTGAAATCAGGTGTGACACATTCAAGTGTCTAATTATATGGAACTATAAGCATGAAGCACTGGAAATGCAGAGATGCACCTAAAATTGCTTTTGAATTACAAAAGATGGTTTTGTAGCCAATTGAATTATAAACTGCATCCTTAATTTAAAAAAAAAACATGATTTTGGCATACAGCATGGTAACTGGCCCATCCAGCCCATGAGAACATAACACCCAAATAATCTACAATGCTTGTACATTTTTGAACAGTAGGAGGAAACCGGAGCCCGCAGACAGCGCCGGATTCGAACCCGGGTCACTGGTGCTGAACTAGCATTATGTTAACCGTGCTGCCCAATTCTGAAGACAATTCTTATTTTTGATGAGCTATATTTATGTATTTACATGTAAGGCATGTCTGGATTGTTTTGGAAAATGCTTGCAGGAACAACTTGACACAACAAAGCTTGGCAACTCTTCCATGTTCCAACAGGATTCATAAATAAATGACGAGCTCCATTTGGCAGTACAAGAGATTAAATGGTATGTGAAGAAATTGGCAAATTATTAACTAAAATCACTTACAAACATGCTGAACCAAAATGTAAACATTTTTTTTTAATTTATGGGCATTCGATTTATAGCATTGACTCTCTGGGGTACATATCATCAACTTGTGATTCTATTTTTTGAGATGCAAAGAGCATAATGTGCAGACTGCACAGAAATGTACTACACCAAAATGTCTCAACACACTGTGCTCAGCCTTTTGAAAATGTTGAATTTCACTAGATAACAACTTGTTCCAAGAATCCATTCCTTTTATAAATGGAGGAACAGCTGTGTAATTTTGCATGATTTTTCTTGGACAAGAAATCTCAAGCCATTTTGCCCAAGCTGTAGTCCTTCATGACTTCTGAACCAAGGTAAATAAAACCCCCACAAATTTAACATTACAGGTCTGAGATTAGTTACAGGGGCGGCACGTTGGGATAGTAGTTAGCCATCTGGGCCAGGCCTGGGATCGAATCCTGCGCTGTCTGTAAGGAGTTTATACGTTCTTCCCATGTCTGTGTGGGTTTTCTCCAGGGGCATTGGTTTCCTTCCAGCCTTCAAAAACATACCGGAGTGTAGATTAAGAGGGTGTAATTTAGACAGCACGGACTTGCAGGGCCGAAGGGGCCTATTACAGTGTTGAATGTCTAAAACAACATCATCCATCAGATCTGAATTTTAATTCTCTTTCTTTCTCTTTCCATAGATGCTGCCTGACCTGTTGGCAGTGCTTGTTTTTGTTTCAGATTTCCAATATTTGCAGCATTATTTTTTCTCGGTCCAATCTGGGGCTCATTACCCAATAATGAACACAAGGTTAATGCAACACTGTTCCAGGGCCAGCAACGGGGTTCAAATCCAGCAAGGAGATTGTATGTTCTCCCCTTGTTTGTGTGAGTTTCCTCCTAGTGCTCTGGTTTCCTCCCACCCTGCAGAAACGTATGGGGGTATCGATTAATTGGGTATAACTGGGCTGCATGGGCTTGAGGGCAGAAGGACCTATAACTGCTGTATGTCTAAATTTAAAACTTTTTTTTGCATTTAAATCCTTTATTTATAACACACAAAACTTGTAACCTTCTTCTTTATTGTTCTTTGAAAAGTCTTTAAGTAATGTTCCTAAGTGGTTTATTCTTAATAACAAAATATTAGTCTAAAAGTTAACATGGCTTAACGATATTGTTCAACGATATTCAACGTCTTAACAATGTTCGAGAATCTTTAATGTTTTTTTAGGATGCTTAACTTTCTTTAACAATGCTTAAAGGTTGCTTAAATGTTGTTCAATGTCATTAAACGATCAACAAAAATTGTTGATACCTAACTCACCCTCCTCAGGTCTCCACGCTGGGGAACCCGTATTTATAAATTTAATTTAACTTAATTTAAAATATTTCAGGAAGAGTACAAGCGAGTCCAGGCAACTAGACCGTAACTTCCAGCTTCTTGTTTCTTTACTCGCTTCATCAGTTGGAATCTACTTCTTTTTAATTTTATATATGAAAATTCTTTCATTAGATATTATCTGGGAGACAAAAATATTAATTTCATTATTCTTTAGCTGTTATTCTCTGGGCTGCAGCTGTTTCATAACAGAATCATTCAACTCTATCATTGCCTCCATTAATTTATTCCCAAGAGGGGATGGTCAAATACCACCTGCTCTACAAAGTTAAAAGAAATAATATATTCTCCCCTCACACAGACCCCTACAATTTAATTTTGATTGTATTGTGTGTCACTCTCCTGCAGCAAACAGAGAACATGGGGGAGTTGATCAACTTCAGCTGCAGAAGTCAAGGAAGGAAACTGTGCTTGAATAAAACGCCATTTTCGTAATTTCTGTTGTTGATAAAATAAAACTATCTGATATTAATCAGGGGATCCGGGTGAACTGAAATTGGTTTTCGGTGATTGTGGGCGTTATAGTATTGCTTGACCTCAGTTTAATGTATTTAACTGTTTGAGATGAAGCTTAAGAATATTAGATTCTTATATTAAGACTGAGCTTTCTAGTTCTAATTTGTATTTTACGAGCTTTTACTGTACTCCCTAACATAATAACACCAACCTCCAGTGGTTCAGGCTCTGGACCAATCTAATTTATTAAATATGGAAGTTTTAAGATTCCACGATTGTAAGCTCTGCTTGGTTTCTCTCTGCTTCTTTGAATATAATTTGGAAAAAATATAATCTGTACCAGTGTGATGCTGACAACCCTCATATTAGCAGAATAGATTTTCAGTGTAAAATAACATTGGAAGTGTTCAAATTAGACTAGTTGTGCTGTGAGTCAGAATCGAAGATTTAGGAAGGGGGCTGTCTGCAACTGCTGCAGGGTCGCTGGTGGCTGACAAGGCCAGTGAGGGACAGACGTGCTGTGAGTGATATCCAGTTTATTCGACAGTTAAAGTTTTGTTTTCTGCTGGAGTCTAAGGAGAAGGGATTGTTTCTTGGTTTGTTTGCCTCATGTTTTGTCCACACAGATATACCAAACTGTACTAGGCTGATGTCGATGATCAGCTGACTCTATGATTCCAGTATATCTGACCACTCTCCCATTGGTTACACTCTTGAATCAGTTAATTCAGTAAACCTACCATGTTTTGTTCAGCCATCATCCGTTGAACTTATTGCTTTACAGTGGATACAAGTCTGACACTAGGTGAAACACAGAAATCTTTAGATGCTGTAATTGTAATAAAAACACTCCAAAATGCTGACCCCCCACCACCCAGCCTCTGCATCCAATATATCCTCCTCTGCCATTCCCACACATACTACATGATCCCACCATTGCCCTAACCTTCCCTTTCTGCCTTCCGCAGGGACTACTCCCTCCGTGACTGCCTTGTCCTCTCCTACCTTCCCTTTGGATCTACCCCTGTGACAGCAGGAGATGCTCCACTTGCACCCACACCTCCTCCCTCAGCACTATTCGGGGCCCTAAACAGTCCTTCCAAGTGAAGCAACATTTCACTTGTGAATTTGCAGGGGTCAACTACTGCATCTAGTGCTCCCACTGTAGTCTCCTCTTCATCAGAGAAACTGAACACAGACTGGAAGATCACTTTATTGAGCACATCGGCTCTGTCCACTGCAATAGTGTGGATCTCCCAGTGGCCACCATTTTCAATTACCCATCCCATTCCCTTGCTGAAATGTCTGTCCATGGTCTCATGAACTGGCAGACTGAGGCCACCCGCAGATTGGATGGACACCCTACAACTGGATGGCATTAATATCAATTTCTCTGGCTGTTTTTAAATCCCCCCCAAACCCTCACACCTTCCCCTATCTCTCCTTTCGCACAGACATGATCAATTCTTACCTCCTCTCTTAATATATCCAATTAACACTGTTTGTTGATCAGGATTCCTCCCCCAGCCGGCATTGTCTGAATTCTGAGACTTTCAGAGATTTCCTGCTTCTGCCTCATCCTGCTTATTCCATGAAGAAGGGCTCAAGCTCAAAATGTTGGCAATATGCCTTTTTTTAAAAAATGGATGCTAAAAGGATCAGCTGAGTTCCTCCAGCATTTTGGTGTGTTTTTACTTCAAAGTCTGACAATGCCTTGTATTTAGGATTTTCTTCCGCCCCCCCCCCCACCACCGCCACCCCCTCCCCCCCACCCCCCCCCCCCCCCCCATCATTCTGCTCTGTAATCTTCCTAAAGCCATTGGAACTCAGCATTACTGGCTTCTTGAAATCTGAAATCCATCTCTGGTATCATGTCTCAAAGTCATAAATTCCCTGCCTAAAACTCTCCACCTCTCAATCTGTACGTAAATACAGAAAATTTATGTTCCAATAATTTTTTTCACAGTGAAGACATAAATTCAGTTTCAACAGTTACAATGACATTGTTTACATTAATATTTTGAATGTAGACAAGTAGCTCTTATAATTACATCAAATCATAGAGTTCTACACCATGGAAACAGGCCCTGTGGGCCAAACTTTCGCGTAAAGACCAAACAAGTCCTATTTGCCTGCACTCGCTTTAAACCAGTGATTGTCAAACTTTATTTTTCCCACTCACGTATCACCTTAAGTAATCCCTTACTAACCACAAAGCACCATTGGCATAGCTGCTCTGTGGTTAGTAAGGGATTACTTCAAGTGGCATGTGAGTGGAAAAACAAAGTTGAGAACCACTGCCCTAAACCAGCCATTATCATGAGGACCCCGACAGAGTCCCTGGGGGCAACAGCACATTTATGTAAAACTCTCATGTTCTTTACACCTCACGTAACAAATTATGATTTTTATGTAGTCGTTTGAACTATGGAAGAAACCAAAATATGGCTGCTTCATAGTCCATAAATATTGAAGAGTCCTAAGGGGAACATAGCCAAAAACAAGATTGAAAATGGCTGCTCCACACCTTTTATATCCATTTACCCATCTAACTGGATTTTAAACATTATAATTGTACCCTTCACCTTCTCTGGCAACCTGTTACATCTATCCAACACCCACTGTTTGATAAAATTGATATTCAGTCTCTTACAGGTTGAAACAAATAAGTGTAGCCTATTTTTACCCATTTGTAGTGAATGCTTTGGCTACTTTCATACTGGTACTTGGAACAAGCCTGAAGCACTAACTTTCACCTAAAAAGTCAGAAGGATTGATTGGAGTCATAAAGGTGGTATCATTGAAAAGGAGAACATGAACAAGTCATTTAGCTTTTCAATACAATTAACCCCATCATGGCTAATCCTTCAACTCAAAACCACATTCCCATTTGCTCCCAAACTACAGGTACTTGTTCTCTTTTTATGCCTAGAAAACTTAGGAAAGAGAGAGGGGAAGGTTGACATAAGGAGCTGTAGAAATGCTGCATGAAATAAAGTATTTAATCCATCTCAACTACTAATGCATTCCATGTAATTACAGTCAGGGCAAAATGAAAAGGAGAGCCCTAAGCAGACTGAAGCTCCATACCCATGTTACTAGGAGGATAGTTAAAAGCATTTCAAAACATTTGTTTCTCCTTTTGTCGTTGCCTGGTGACAGTAGCACCAGCATAGCAACAATTTAGGCTGAGCTCACTCAACTGGAAAAGGGCAAGGCTTTTACACAGGATCTTATGATAAATTAACTCTTTCGAGGCTTATGGATGAATCTCCAACCATCAAAGTCATGGTTTTGGTGAACAAAAAAATGGTTACAACTCCCATGCTTCAACAAAGGCTGCTGAAGTGACATGAAAAGCAGTCCGAGGAAGAAATTACAGAATACAGGTACTGGACAACTGAGCGATTACCTGAATAGCAACACTTTGGGTTTGTTTTACAACATACTACATTTCTAATCTAAGAAACTATAACAACACAGTTGATCCTAAAATAGCACCAGTAATATCTGAAGTGAAACACAAAAGTCTGCAAGTGCTGTGATTGCAGTAAAAACACACAGAAATGCAGGAAGAACTCAATTGGAACTTACCTTGAAGAAGGGCTCAAGCCCACAACGTCAGTAATATACCTTCACCTCCTATGGACGCTGTGTGATTGGCTGAGTTCCTGTTGGTCCTCTATCCAACTGTAATCTACAACTGAACAAACTTACCAAGACACAAGTGCTCAACAAACAAGAGCAGCACAAAAACTGTAGATGCTGTAATCTAAGGCTGATTATTTCACTGAAAGTCTGCAAGATTCTATAGACTGTATTAAAGTTTAAAGAATCGTTAACTCGTCCAAATACCAAATTCCATTTGTGAAGGTCACATTGGTAGTAGCCAGGAAGTGTATAGCGGTTTCGTGGAAGTCCGACTTCCAACTAAATACCACACGATGGAATATGGAAATGCAAAGTTGCATTCCCCTGGAGAAAATCACATACAATCTAAGTAAGAAATAGAACACATCCATTAAGGTGTGGCAACCTTACTTGAAATATATTAGCACACAGATTGATTAGCCCTCCCCCACCCCTTCAAACTGGGGGTACTTTAGCAATCCGACCCAACAGGGAAATAAACGTGATCAAGGAAGTGGGACATAGCACAGGTTTCTTTTTTCTCTGTTTTGTTCTGAGTTTTTAAAATTTATTTTTAATTTAAATTATTTTAATTTAATTAAAGTTCTGTCAAATTTTTTATCTTTTGTTACTTCGCGTTTCTGATTGTTTTTTCCTAGATTTATGTGGGGGTCTTTGACTCCACCAGAATTTGTCTCGATGTAATTTAATTGACTGTATTTTCAGTTGTACAAGGGTGGGTTTAGGGGTCTGGGTGGAAAAAAATGCAGACTCTGTATGTTACATGAATGTTTAAAAGTTTGAATCTTATGAGTCTATGGAAATCAAAATAAAATATTCATTAAAAATTAACTACGTAACTGGCTATTTTATAACCAATACCATGTATACAATAAATCTTTAACTTGATACATTCCTGAAACAGTCACAAATCATGAATCCCATTTCTGTGCCGAAATAAAGTGCAGTATGCATGTAAAGTGAAATAAAAAATGTAACTCAAGAAAATCTGCAGATGGTAGGATCCAGTACAATACATAAAAGTGCTGGAGAAACTTTGACCTGTTGAGTTTCTCCAGCAATTCCGTGCATTACAAATAATGCAACACTGTTGATTACGTTAACTTAATCACTTCGCTACTTCATTAACCAATGTACTGCAGAAATTGAAACTTCAAGAATTGGTAGCAGTGAGGGAGCTCATGGGATTGGCATTGGTTTAGCTGTATGTTTGATTACCCACGAAGTGATCAAATGTAAAAGTTGAATACGGGATCTGAAGGATTCACAAAATGGGACACAATCCTACCACCAATTTACTTGCCAACATTATAATAGACATTTCTGATTTTTCTCCATTTTATTTGCGTGAGGCATGCATTTTATTAAAATGTTGTCAATCTGCTTACTCTTTGCACTTGACCCAAAGTCTTTGGCAATTCTCTACGTAAATTCAGCAGTAACATTTTGATATCTTGTGTAAATTTTAAAATTGAGGAGTTGATTCTCAGGTCCAAGTTATTGATCTTAATTATAAATAACATGGACTTAATATTGATCCCTATAGAATATTATTGTCTGCCTTCCACCAATCTGAGAAGCACTCTTCAGGCTTTTTTTTTCTTATTTTCACATTCAATTTGTGCTTAATATGTATTTAAGTATATGATATATCTAAAAAGTCAGAGAATATTGCAGAAAAGCCACAAATCAAGGTCATAATTTCTGAAGACGGGGGCAGGTTCATTTCAGAGGTTGGTGGGAAGGAGGCTGTAACTTTGCTTGATGCTCTCTCAGTCTGTCTCTCCCTCATACTTGAAAAATAGAAAGAGGGAGAAAATGTGATCAAAGCAATGGTGCTTGGCACTGACAAGAAATTGCAAGTAATCTTCCAATATAGAATCTGCTAATTCTGCAAAATCACAATTATACAATTAACAATCAATCAATGTTGCAAAGGAATTCAGTATTTATCCATCAGCATACATTATTACAAGCACTACCTAGATATTATCCAGATATCAAGATACCTCAAAGAAAGACTCAGGGCCGAAATGTTGGTTAATATATCTTTACCTCCTATGAACGTTGCATGGCCTGCTGAGTTCTTCCAGTATTTTTGAGCTTTTACCACATACCTCCTTGTTTGTGCATGTTGTTTACAAATGATTGTTCTATTTCCTAGATTTACAAATGTGATTACACTCAAAACGATTGGGTTGAAAATAAAAGTTACAAAGGAAATGAAAATTGATACAAATGCAAAATGCAAATTCCTTTTCAAGATTTCTGCATATTTTTTTTTTAAATTTTTTATTTTTCACACCATAAATCACAATAGCCATGATATACACTTTTTCTTTTTCACACATTTACAAAAAAAAAAAGATTTCTGCATATAATGTAGCAATTACCCCTGGTTCCTCTCTCCCTTTAAATCTAAATGTTCTTCTACCCTAATCTCTGCACTCTCATTCTGATTCCCACCCTCCTGCCAAACTAGTTTAAACCCTACCCAACAGCTCTACCAAACCTGCCTGCCAGGTCCTGTGTAGCCTGTCCCTTGTGTACAGGCCAGATCTTCCCCAGAAGAGATCCCAATTATCCATAAATGTGAACTCCTGCCCCCTGCACCAACTCTTTAGCCATCCATTCATCCGCCACATCTTCCAATGCATGTGGCACAGTCAGCAATCCCGAGATTACCAGCTTTGAGGTCCTGCTTTTTAACTTCGTTCCTAATTCTGTATAGTCTTTCTTCAGGTCCTCACCCCACTTCTATGTCATTGGTCCTCACGTGGACCACAACATCTGACTGTTTGCCCTCCCCCCTTCAGAATGCTGTGCACTCAATCAGAGACATCTCTGACCCTGGCACCTGGGAGGCAACATACCAACTGGGAGCCCCAATCTCATCCAGCAAATCTGCTATCTGCTCCCCTAACCAGCGAGTCCCCAATTACAAGAGCTCTCCTTTTTTCCCCCCCTTCTCTTCTGAGCCTAGGGACCATCCCCCATACAAGAGATCTGACCACCACAACTTGTCCCTGGTAGGTCATATAAAATAAAACAGGCTCCTGTCTGTCTGGGGTGAATGTAACCCCTATCTATGATTGCCTCTGCCTCCCTTACGATCTGAAACTCATCCAGCTGCAACTCTAGTTCCCTAACACAGTCTCTCAGGCTTTGCATCTGGATGCACCTTTTGAAGGTATAGTCATCAAGAACATTTGAGCTGTCTCTGACCTCCTACATTCTGTGATCAGAGCACAGGACTACCCCAACTGCCTCCATAACCAGCTCTTAAATTAAATTAATTAACATAAAATTATCTCTGGGAGCACATCCTCAGCTCGCCAGAGTCTCTCAAGCAGCCCCACTCCTTCAATATGCCACTCCTAGCTGGCCACTCCTTTACCTAACTCACCCTTTATTGGTCCTTGCCAATTCACTCAATTACCCAATTAAAAGGCCAAAGTCCTGACCCCGGGACCTTTTTAAACTCTTCTAAAATCTACTTACCAACACAACCCACTCGACCCACTTCCAACTCTGTCTCTCCTCCAACTTTGCAATTTGTGCAAAAGTAGCTTGGTGCACTTTAGAAGAACTTAATTGGCTCTAAAGTGCCTTGGGGCTTCAAAGTAGCTGCTACTGAAGTACAATACATTAATTTTTCTTCCTAATCAAGCCATTTTTTTCACTGATTACCCACTGTTAGCTGCAGCTTACCCAAAAAATATAGAATACACGATGCTGTATCTGAGCCCTTTACCCTTTTCTCAATAATGTTTTTGTTACACAGCCTTTGCCATATTTTACCATTAAGAAGAATCTCCTGGCATCCCAGCAGTGGTCATTCTGCAAATCTCCATTTCTGACCACGTTTAGATAGCATACCAGCAGTGTGGTATGTAAAGGGGAGGGACATTGACCATGACATATAACATACGTGGGACGAACAGCACCCTGCATTGACGTCGACTGTGACGTGAATCGTATGTGTCCGACATATTCTTCAAGCAGAGGAAAATGGCTGTTGATCCAGAGGTGCTTTTAATGCTTGCATCGATTATGTATAGCACTATTCAAATGCAGGTTAGTTTCATGCTTGAATTCATGATGTGTCCAATGCTGATAACTTAATGTCTGCTTGATGCAAATTTGAAAATCACACGCTGCAACGTCGCGCACTTTACGCACCAGGGCTACATTGTATTCATTAGCTCCTTGGTCACAGAATGCCTGCAGTTCAGTTTAGAATGCAGGAAATCCAGGAAAATGTCTAGTAGGTAAAATATCGGAACAGGAATGGCACCCTCATTCCCGTTCCGAGATTTTTTATACAGCATGCATTCTGGGAAAATGGGAATAATTTCCTGGAATGCAGCAGCTGTGTAAAGCACATAATTGAGCGAAGGGTATGATCTCTGCTTCAGTGGACATAGACCAATCTTGTTAACAATCTAAAATACTGAGCCTGAAAACAAGAATGTACAGGACATCTGTATTCATACTCAGAGCAGCAGACAATAATGCATTATGCTGACATTTTGCTACTTTTCCCAATAAGCTCTGAAACAGATTTAGTGTGTTTGCTGTTCGAAATGTCATTACCCCCAAGTTAATCAGCCAGTGGTTTAGATCTGTTACATGCTAATCTTCAAACAGCTACAGCCAATTCACTTTCCCTTTGAGTTAGGCTTTGTTGTGGGAATTGATGAATTAGAATCTTCCCTCAGGCAGTCAGAATGAGGTGAAAATATAAACCTTTGTTTAAATTTTCCTGATGACTAAAATGCACAAAAACTATTCTCATGTCAGAATTCATGACACATGACACGTGTATTCACATATTCATTGGAAAGAACAAAGGTCGGTGGCATCTATCCATTGGAATCAGCTTGTCTTTGCTTGAGCCTCTCATGTTATATTTAGACACTTTTACACAGCCACTGAGAAGCATAACATTTTTGCAAATTTCCTTCTCCATTAGCAGTGTAAAATTGTTGAGTTGGAATTCCATCCCATAGTTTTTCCACCAGGACTCCTGCACATTTTTTACGGAGCGGCTGAAGTCTGAATTGACTGCAGGCACTCCACAAAAATGAGCCCCTAGACCCAAGCACCTTGCTCCTAACCCTGGCCATCCATCGCACACCCTGCCCCCAGCCATCTGTCACCACCTGGCCGTCCATCACCCCCCCCCCCATCACTGCCCCCAGCCATCCATTGCCTCCCTGCCCCCATCTAACCCCAGACACAGCAGTAGAGGTGCAATGTTTCGGGCTTGAGCCCTTCATCAAGAACCCAAATCTAATTTATCCATGACGGGAGGATTGATTTTAATGGTATCAGTTCCTTGAAGTATCAAGTCACCCTCTAAAGGGACAGGGACTTTCCACAATCAGCTGCCACAAAGACCAGCAGACAATATTTCCGCCAAGTTGCTGGTAAACCCTGGCATGCAAACAAATGCGCACATCTGAACTTCTAACCTTCCATCCTTCTGTTGAAGTCAGCTGGGCTTTCTGTGAAAACAAGTCAATCAACCCAGGGGTTGTTTGATTTAAGCATAAATGACCTATTTTCATGCTCATGTGCAAACTTGCCTATGTATGTGCTACTAGGATTTGAATTCAACAAACCAGAATGATTCAGCAGGAGGATTGATTATATTTGTTTTATGCCAGTAACACCATTATAACCGTTTGTTGTGTGCTTTGATGTACGTGTTCTGAGAGGAAACCTGCTGTTTCACAAAGTTTTGTGGAAATATGAACCTTCGCTGAGATAAATACACACCTGTTCTTTGAGTATATTAACTTAAGAGATTAATGTAGATCACCAATAGCATTTGTCCAGTCATGGAGAACTAAATACAGTACCTGAATTACAATGCTCATTCTTAATTTGATAGACATAGCATTTGAATAGTAAATACATGCCTGCATCATAATATGAGAAATTAGGTATGATGATTAAAACTTGAGAAATTTTATTTTGCAACTACTTGATAGATCAGCCATTCTCAACAGGAGCCCTACACTCCCTCCCCCCACCCCCCCCCCCCCCCCCCACCCACTGGGGCCTCTGCACATTTAAGTAAAAACCTTGTTTTCTTTTCACCTCACATAGCATAAATTTTATTTCGGTTTTTTTATGTCATTGGTAGGAGAAAAGTAAGGAAAAAAAAGTTGACTGCTTCACAGGGAAAGGAGACCATAAACTTTGAGCAGAGTCCTGGGAGGGCCATAGCTGAAAAAAGGTCGAGACTGGCTGAATTAGGTTAACACAGTTAATATTATCCACTGCATATTCCTCGGGTCTTGGCTATGAAATTCTGCAGATCTTTACCGCAGATGTAGTTGATTACATTGAATTGTGGGGCTGTATCCAATGGAGACCAGTTTCAGGCCTTCCTTCCCTTGTAAAGTGCTAAACTCAGCAGCAAATGTCTTCAATAATAAATACCATTAATAAAGGTACAGAACACCAAATTATTCTCACACTCTTTAAACATATTTTATGGATGCATATTATTCTCGTGCAGAATGAGAACACGTTTTGCCAAGAGCACAGCTATTGCTGAGACTGTTAACTGAAGCTTGTTTTATGAAATTCATTTTTCATGGCTTATTTGTTGATGATTAATCTTTGCAGTTAGTTTAATTTCTTATTTGTTAAAATAATTGAAGGGAGAAGCTGAGCAAAGATGCAACAATGGAATCAATTCTCTGTGAGAAAGAAAGAAGAGAAATGGGATGGGGAAAGAAAGGAGACCATATTTGGATTGGAATAGAATCAGGGCAGGAGCAAGTAGCTGATAGCAGAAGCCTAGATTGATCTTGTACCTTTGATGATCATATTTCTTGCTTTAGTTTTGTCACCTGCGTTTTCCCTGCTTTTCATGATGAGCTCACTTTTATGTCTGATCTTTGTAACAAAAGACAATCCAGTTACTGCAAATATTTACCTCCTATGGATGCTGTGAGACTGGCTGTGTACCTCCAGCATTTCCAGTGTCTGCAAACTTCCGTGTTTTACTCCTACCCATATTGTATGACAATGTTACCCAGAGTGTCACACAAAATGCAAATGAGGCCAGAAGCCCTTGAGAAGAGCCTTGTTAGTAACCTTTTAAATAAAAGTTTCATCAAATCCCAATTCAATAATGTGAAATTACCAGAGTTGGAGATTAAATAAACAAAAATAAACAATAACTTCACGAGTCATGTTGGGACCTAATGTCTTCATCTGGCAAATTGCCTGTTGGTGAATAGGTATCTAATTTTCCAATCATCCTACAGCCACTGGAGTCAAATGCTGTTGCCATAAGATGAGCTGCAGGATCATGGTCACTGCTGGACCACAGAGCCACATAGGCAGAACAGTGAGAAATGCACAAAATAACAGACAAGCCTTGAACGGAGAGGCTCAATGCATTTAAAATGAATCCAAATTATACACAATATCAGATTTGTTTATTATGGATCCTATCACCGAGGGCTGGGTTGGGAATTTAAATACTTGCCTGCAGGGAAATAATTCTTTGTAAGCAAGAAAATGGTCATAAAATTTGCCCAGATGAGTTCACAACAGGGAGATGCAAAAAGTGCAATTGATTTAACATTTTTAAAGATACCCCACGTGTAACAGGCCCCTCTGATCCACAAGACCGTGCAGCCCAAGAACACCAATTAACCTACCAACCCTGAACTTATTGGGGGGGTGGGGGGTTTAAGGAACCTGGAGAACCCAGAAACTCATGCAGGTTATGGGGAGAATGCACGTTCCTCACAGCGTTGGATTTGAACCAGGGTTGCTCGTGTTGTTATGGCTGTGTGCTAATTACTTTACTAACCGTTTGTTCCCTTTTTTTAAATCCTTCTATGTTTGCTGATTGAGGTACCAAGTATTTTTCAGTTAAAGGGAATATTTTCTTGACTGAAGTTATGTTGGTTTTAATAACACTTTAAGCTATAGAGAAGGTACAAGCTTCCACAGTTACACCAGAGTTAATAGGGATTTATGAAAGGGAAGCCACGCTTGAGAAAAGTTTTTTGAGTTTGTCACTAGCACAATATTCGGGGCAATTTGATGGATATAGGGTATTCAGTCTGAAGAAGAGTGCTGTGAACTCTGAGAAGACTACAGTCATAAAGATATGCCAAGTAAATGGGTGAGGATGTGGCCATCAGAATGTGGAAAGATGTGAAACTATCCACATTGTCAGAAATATTGGAAAGCAATATTTTTCTTTTTTGAAAGAAGAGGGACTACGAGGATTCAATGAGCAGCTAGAGGAACTCAGTGGGCAAGGCAGCATCGATGAATAGAAATGGTCAGTCAGCATTTTGTTTCAGGACCATTTATCAAGACCAAACAGTGTTCATGCTCAGAGATTCTGACGCCGCCTTGTCCACAGATCAGTCAATGAGGGTGTGCAAATACAGCAAGCAATCGGCATTTGCTGCTAGGGGACAACATCATCACCAAGAAAGTCCACTGAGCCCACACCTCCTGTTTACCCTAGTCCTGCACTGATCACATTTTTTATTCCCCCAATTCCCATCAACTCCTCCCAAATCGTACCACTCACCCACAAACTAGGGGAAATTGACAGGGGGATAATTCACCTTACAACTTGCATGACTTTGGGATGTGAGAGGAAACCAAGGCATTGGGGAGAAATGCCGACTCAGAGAGAAAAGGCATTCTTCTCACTAACAGTAGCTCCCGTGGCTATATCACTGTGTTACTCTATCAACTCCCCACTACCACCCCTACCCCAGCAACTCCGATTATTACCAGAATTATAGCAAGGTTTCTTGTTCAAATGTGCTCACCTCATTGAAGGGATGGATTGGAGGTTCTCCTGATTTGGATTGCCAATGTGTCCATTGAGTAGACCACTTCATTATTCAGTCTGTTCTTTTTTATGAAACTTCTGATCTGAGCAACATCTATTCTGGAAGTGCTTAACCCATTGAAAAAATTGTAAACAAAAGCAAAAACGTTCACAGACACTGACACGTACTAATGCACAGAGACTGATGTGTGCCCACACATTCATTCTTCATGATTTAATAGAGCGAGGTAATTTGTATTCGGCTGTACACAAAATATCCAAAAAAAAGAATTTTTTGTGACATTCTTTTAAACATGTCTCTGAGATGGAGTGTGAACTAGAAAGTGATTTTTTTTTAAAAATGGTCCTGAAACAAAATGCTGACTGACCATTTCTATTCATCGATGCTGAATAGATGTTCCCCACTGAGTTCCTCTAGCTGCTCATTGAATCCTCGTAGTCTCTCTTATTTCAAAAAAGAAAAATATCGCTTTCCAAAATTTCTGACAACGTGGATAGTCTCACATCTTTCCACATTATATTCTGATTTGGATTGCCAATGTGTCCATTGAGTAGACCACTTCAGTCTGTTCTTTTTTATGAAACTTCTGATCTGAACAACAGCAGCGCCTACACTTCCTAAGAAGGCTGAGGGGGGCCAAGGTACAGGCCCTCATTGTGACAGATAGAGAGAGTACAATGAAATTGAGCAGTGCAGACATATGTCAAACAAAAAAAATATAAAAACAAAACACAATATTCAATGTTTGGCAGTATTCAGTTCATGTATGGCTCTAAGTTAAAACTGTTTTTAAGTCTGTTTGTCTGTGATTTAATGAACCTAAAATGTCTACCAGAGGGCACCAGTTCAAACAGATGATTACAGGAGCACCATCCAAAGAGTCCTGTCTGCACGCATGCGTGTGCGCTCATGCACGCACACACACCCCTGTACCTATAGTTATGTATCTATAGATTATGGATCTATGGGTATATTTATTTATTTTAAAGTCTATTATAATGTAGCGGGCCGAGCAACTGCATTGTATGATGGGCTGAATCGCCACCCCAGTCAGTTGGTACAAGATGGCGCGGGGCCCCCCTTCCCTCCTCAGGAGAAGCTCGTGTTTGCCTGGGAGATGTTGCCACTTCTTGGTTGAATGTCGCTGGGCACGCAGTGACTCCGCCATGCACTAATGTCACTCCCATAGACCAGTGGGCCTCAGACAGGAAGTGGGTTGTCCCCTAAAAGCAGCATGAGAGATTCAAATAAAGCCAGTTACTGGTTCACCCTCATGTGGTGTGGACGTACTTCATTTCGGAAACACTGCTGTTAGTAGCTACTGCAATATGTGATCATTGTGTGCTGTGTATTATGTGTGTATGTGTGTGCCCCATGGTCCAGAGATATGCTGTATTGTTTGGTGGTATATGTAAAGGCAGGTAATAATAAACTTGAACTTCGGGTTCAGGCGCCTGCCAAAATTATGCTTATACCTTGATGAAGGGCTCAAGGCCGAAACTTGGTTCTGTATCTTTATCTTTGCGCTGTCTGACCTGTTGTATTTCTTTGACATTGTGTTTTTACTTCAATCACAATGACTGCAGACTTTCATGTTTTACTTCCCATCTGAGCTTGATATAGGTAAGATGGATGAATAGTGTTGTAGGAAGAACTACCATTATACTCTGAAGCTCAGCTCATTTGATATCAAAAGAATCACATCCCACCTCCAACATTGTTGGAATTCCCTTACTGCTTTCCTGCTTTGTCACCTGAAATCCTAATTACCGGTAGATAGAAATTATTCAAATTTGAATTTGTCTATTTTTTTTCTGAATATCTATTCAGAAATCAAATGAAATTCTCAAAAGAAAGAACATTCAAAATGTTACATCTATCCAACAGGTCTCTTTCGGATCTGTTAAATTTCAATGCAATCAAATTAAATACTTGGTCTACCTTCAAAAATGCCTCACACATAATAGAAACCCTGATTTTGAAAATAATCAGGGTTAACCAGCAATAATGCTGCAAAATTGAAAAAAATTAGGAAGACAGTTCACTGGGAACCACTGTAGATGTGTCTTTATTGTTGGAATGTTTAGATCTGCATACACAATTGTGGCAGCAAGGGGATGTCTGTAAGAATAAATTTATCTGCCTTTTCTCTCTCCATTGTTGTTGGTGTCAAGACATCATAATCTACAAATAAATTAAGAGAAAAGAATGAATGAAATTTAGTGCCTATAAAACTAAGATTCATCAAATTCAGTTATTGAAATTAGGCTCTGCATATACTTTTCTCATATCAAGAAATTAATAAACTGAAAAATTTTTATTAATGAACTTCCTGCATAACTGAAGTAATTCAACATACCAGAAAGGGTTGAGTTCCAAAATCTTTCATCAAATTTGTTTTGGACTGCATAATATGTCTCTAGATGATTAATGCGAGGATCAGGAATTAAATGCAATTACCAAGGCGTTTTCTTTATACATCCACTTATTTCTTCTTGAGGATTAATATCAATGATGTTGAGGTACTTCCCTCAAGGATGGGACTTTCATGCCTTGTTGATGAACTACATGATGAACTGTGGGCAGCACAGGCTCGTGGGCCAAATGGGCCTGTTTCCATGCTGTATGTCTAAATTTAAATGTTACAGATCAGAAAGGAACACCATAAACATGCCTTAAATACATACCCAATACTATTCCACAATCTATAATAAATTAAGTATCATAAATGCAGTAATGAATGCATCCAGTGTTGACAAAAAAACGTACCCGAAAGAAAGCCAGAGAGGTGGAAAGCTAGTACATCCATTTTTAATGGACTTGATTGAGGAACTGCTGTTGGCCCAGAAGTTGCAAGATTGTACATAGTTGCAGGATAATCAGTGAGGAATTAGGCAAACAGGTGTCTGGGGAAAGGCGTAAAGCTGGAGGTTGGTAGGGTTTGTAGTATATTCTGATTCTGATCCTGCAGAAGAAGAAAAGTTTTCAAACTGTTACTTACAGCTAATTTGTAAGATTGTTAGCAATTTCCTTTTCAGTTCAAGTCATTCAACAGAATTCCATTCATTGAATGGTTTGAGAACAAAATTTGCAGTCTGTGCTATGGCCAAGTCTTAAATTGAATTACTATTATGGGACAATGGAGTAAGTTTTTGGAGAGATTTACAGATGGAAAATATGCCAGAAAGAACATCTGTAAAGAACTCACAGTGGCAAGCAAGATGATCACAGAGTAGGCAAAAGGCAAACTCCTACTCTCCTATAGAAAATCCTTAGATTCTATAATGCTAGACTTTCTGGCTGCCTCTCATGTGAAGACATTTACTTTATGTGGAGGGATTCTGGAACAAGATAGCTTTAAGGTGCGAGGGAAACATTCACAAAGGAGATCTGAGGTCAAGTTTTCCTGCACACAGGGTGGTGAGAATATAGAATGAATTGTTACAGGAAGTGGTAGAGGCTGGTACAACTACAATGTTTAAAGGCATCTGGACACAAACATGAATAAGAAAAGAGGAGAAGTATATGAGGGTAAATAGAAGATGTATAGTTGGGCATCATGATCAGCATGGGTGAGGTGGACCAAAGAGCTAGTTTCTGAGCTGTATAGCTCTCTTATTCAGAAGCAGGCTTTAACTTTCCAATGAAGACCTGCTTCTGCAATTGTTGGTTATGCACAACAAACAAATTACACACATCACACCAATCATGACATGACATAACATTCAATGGTCTCCAGGCAGACTGTCTGTGCACAAAGCACTTGACTGATTCAAGCAACCCAGTTTAAGATTAACCCCTGCCATATAGAGACATTGCTGAATTTCTGAGTCCCCATCCCTCCCTTTTTTTCTGTTTTGAGAAGATCCCATTGATCAGTTCTTATTCTTCCTCACTTTGAAGATGTCTCTCAGTCTCTTTTTCCAAATTCTTAAGGGTTAATGCACAGGAACTGATTCATAGGTCTCAGCCAATGACCTTGGTTTCCCTCATGTCAATTCTTACAATATTACTGCCTAATATATTGAAATAAACATTGTAATAAAGCAGTAAGTCTCCTGCTGACGATGGTATAAATGGTTAGGATTAATTTGATGATATCTGAATCCTCTGATCATATTATGGCCTTCTAAATAGTCAACCATGACTCAGTTGGCAGTCCTCTCTCTCTGCTGGGTCAAATGGTGACAAATCCAGATATCAAAGCAGAAACACTCAATCTCAGCAGAATAATAAGGGAGTTTTGTCCATCAATTTTTCAGATAATAGCATGACATATCATGCCAGAAGTATGCAGAGAAGACAAATAGTGACATTATTCTTTATATCTGAAAAGTTGACATTTCCTTATGTCAATTATGGCAATAACATTTCAGCTAATGCTACATGCCCGTCACATTATGGAAACTTGATGTTTAACAGCAGTCTGTTGCTTTCAATGGCACATGGACATCTTCTTCCCCGCTGCCATCAGATTCCTGAATAATCAATGAACCAAAGACACTGCCTTACTTTTCATGCACTGTTATTTTTTTATAGTAATGTTGTAAGATGGTTATAATATGAATGTTTGCACTAGGACCCTGCCGCAAAACACTGAATTTCATGAATTCTTCATGACAATAAATTCAGGATCTGATTCTGATCCTGAAGAAGAAAGCTTTCCAAAGTGTTAATTACAGCTAATTTTGTAAGGTTGTTACCAATTACCCTTGAAGTTCAAGACATGCATCAGAACATTGAATGGTTTGAGGACAAAATTTGCAGTCTGTGCTATGGCCAAGCTTTAAATTAATCCTTTAAACTGAGGACTTTGATTCAAAATTATTTTATTGTCCTATAATAAAACAGATAATGTGATATTACATGAAATTTCCTTTCATCTACTGTAAGGCAGAAATTGATGGGTGCTCAGAGAAAGAGAAGCAAAAGAGAGCCCCCCCCCCAAGAATCACTGAATGTCCATGGCTTCACCTCCAGCGATCCTGCAGTCAACCAATCTTCAGTCCAACAATCAGCAAACTGAGCTCCAGATGCAAAGCCCCAACATGATCAGTGGTCATTACCTGATGCTCCAGCATAATTGAGAGGAAAGGGAAGACTCAAGATCAGGTCAAGCCTTTAGAAGAGATGGAAGGGGAAATTGGGACACTGGCATGCAGTGAGAGAGCCATTCTCAGAGATCACAATCCCCTAAGCTTTGCCTGCGGCTCCCTCAAGACATGAGCAATATCTCCCGATGTTGTACTGTGGAATCAGGAAAATTTCTGAAGATCAGCACTGTTCCAGGGTAATTGTGCTTTGCAGTCACAATATGTTTTCCCATGGCAACCAATTCATAGACCATGGAAAAATATTTAGATGGGGTGAAGGGGGATGGGAGAAGATCAATGAGCTTCTCTGAAGGATGGGCATTATCACTAAACAATGGGCATTACAGAAGAAACTGTAAATCCAACGTGAGGCTACTAATATATCAGATGAACGCAAACTTTGAGAAATGCAAACTTGGCAGAACTGACACAGAACTTTAGTCAAATATTACAACCACTGAAATAATGATTTACTTCCACTGACTAAAACTGAGAACAATTGTTCAACTTCCTCTGCTGCATCATGTTATAAATAATTCATGACTGCACGATTAAACGAAAACAGTCCTGTCAGGGCCAACTTAATTAAGTCAAGATATGATTAATTTAGGTTATTACGTCAATCTTATTACATATTAATTAAGCAAGTGTTTATATTTGAAAAATGTTCTTCATTGATATTTAATATTTAGCTTAACTTTGACCTACTTCTACATAAATGAGATAGCTGAGCAGAATTTTAATGAAGACACAGTTAGCGTAGCAGTTAGCTCAAAGCTGCTATAGTGAATCAGGTTCAAATCCAGTGCTGTCTGTCAGGAGTTTGCATGTTCTCCCTGTGTCTGCATTGGGTTTCTTTCAGGTGCTCCGGTTTCCTTCCACCCTTCAAAATGTAGGGGGTTGTAGATCAATTGGGTGTAATTGGGTAGCAGGGGTTGGTGGGCTTGTATCATGCTGTATGTCTAAATTTTAAAAATTAAAATTTAATAATTATGGGAAATCTAATTGAAGTTGATTTCTGTTTGGGTCTGCAGAGATATTGGTCTGGCTGATGGAGTATAATGTTGGCAAATGTGAGGTTATCCATTTTGGAAAGAAGAATAGAAGATCAGAATATTATTTAAATGGAAAACGATTGTAGCAGGAAGCCATGCAGGAAGAAGTTCCTGTGCAAGAATTGAAAAAGGTGGGTTTGCAAGTCATCAGGCTATCAAGAAGGCAAATGGAATGATTGCCTTCATTGCTCAAGGAATTGAATTTAAGAGCAAGGAGGTCATGTTGTAACTGTATAAGTACTGGTGAGACCACATCTGTTGTACAGTGTGGAGTTCCATTCTCTTTAATTGCAGGAGGATGTACTGGTTTTGGAGGCGGTGCAGAGGAGGTTCACCAGGTTGACTCCAGGGAAGAAGTGCTTAGCCTATGAGGAGAGATTGAGTCATTTGGGACTGTACTCATTGGAATTTAGAAGAATGAGAGGGGATCCTATAGAAACATAAAATTATGAAAGGCCTCGATAAGATGGAGGTAGTAAGTTGTTTACATTGGTAGGGGAGGCCAGAACTAGACGGCATAGCCACAAGTTTCATGGTAGTAGATTTAGCACAGATATGAGGAGGAACTGCTTTTCTCAGAGCGTGGTGAATCTATGGAAATTGCTGCCTATTGAGGCAGTGGTGGCAACCTCAGTAAATATATTTAAGTTTGAATAGATTTCTACATAGTAAGAGAATTAAGGGATATGGGAAAAAGGCAAGTAGGTGGAGATGTGCCTATCATTAGATCAGCTGTGATCACATTGAATGGTGGACCAGGCTCGATGGGCAGGCTCCTATTTGTTATGTTCTTATGTGCAGAATCCTCATGGGTGTCAACCAAAATGAAGCTTCTTCTTCTTCTTCTTCTTGTTCCCCATCCCCCCCACTCACACCACTGCTCCCTTCTTTATCACACAACCTGAGGTTTTGTTTTACATTTCTGAAATGTAAATGATTTTTCTGTGACACTTTATAACTTCTGTAATAACATTCAGTCAAGAGTCACTGTATCCAGAAGGAGTTTTGGGATGACTGCAGCCCATACTCGGATATATTTAAACCATACTATTGAGTCATGTATAACATCGCACCTCAGTCAGGAAGTTTGGATGATGTACGTTAATACTGCAGATGAGTTAAAAAGGCACCACCAGTTCCCACATGTTACCAGCTGAAGCTCTACACCCCTATTTAAAAAGGCCCAAATTTTGTATAATGGTTTAATTACAGATTACATTGGACAACAACTTTTTCCAAAATGTTTGCTTCCTGAATTAAAATTAGGGATTATGTTAGGCAACTTCAAGATGAAAACAAAGATAATTTCAGATTTGACGTATCATGCGGGAAGTTGGAGAAACATTAAATTAACTTTGATTGAATTTAACATGTTTAATCGCATAATGATGCTGACACATTGCGTTAGTTCAACCTACCTAAAAATGTTTTGCCACTGATTTTTCTTTGTATTCAGCATCTGATGCCTCTCACGTCAGTGTCCAACAATAATTCTAGTTGCCCTGATACCACTTTTCCATGTTCATCACTGACGGCACCAAGATCAGCAGGGAAGGAGTCTAAGTGCAAATGCAGAAAATGCATTTTCAATGACACGGTTTTGTAGCTTGAAGTAGATTTAAAATATGGCAGGAAATCACAAAAAATAGGTCATATCTAAAAAACGGCATGTGATAGGAAAATTTTAGGTTCATTTTCTTGATCCAAAATCCATAAAGTGTTTTGGAAGCAAAATCTTCATTGTACAGGGTTATTTATATTTGATTGTCTGAAACACAAAATTCTGCAAATGCTGCGATTGTAGCAAAAACACAAAAATGCTGGAAGAACTCAGCAAGGCCGCACAGTGTCCATAGGAGGTAGAACACATTACCGATGTTTGGGGCCAGTTGGTTGAATAACTTTTTCCTCCTACGAACACTCCTATGAATTCATCCAGCATTTTGTATTTGTCTTTTTTCTTTCACGGAATATCAACAGCTTTACATTACTTACAAATATCAGAGTCTGCAGTCCTAATAAACCTGGATGCGAACCTTTAAAGATCTAATTGTTATTCCTCCCTCACACTTCAACTCCGATCTCTTGAGATCACACTAAATAAAAACCATCTTGTTCTGTTCAATAGTCGGAAGAGTTGTGAGCTTTGCCTTCAATCAGCTGTAGGTGACTGCTTCCATCGAAGCCGCGCTGCATTTGTCACTTTCACATTCAATGGGAATTAATCTTCAAAATGCATCACTTCCCTTCACATAAACTGGAAAAGGTCATCAGCATACCTTCATAAACTGTCGCAGATACAGCTGTTAAAGCAGGGAATTGCTTTCAATATGTGGAGAGACCTCAAACTATGGGTCTCCTTCAGAAACTATGCTTGCATTTGGTTGCTCTTTCTGTTGAGGCCAGCAGCATCTACTTAGCAGCAACAATTAGCAGTTAATGTCAGCGTGGTGGCTTAAAATGTAGAATGTTGATAAAATTTGATGCCAGGGAGTGACATATCAGACCAAAGGCATGTTTTAAAAAAATAGGTCTAACAGGTGTTCGAAAAGTCAAAAGGTGAAGGATGAGAATTTTAGACCTCAGGGCAAAGGCAGTCCTTGTTAATGATGAAACGATTAAAATCAGAAGACACATGAGAATAGAAAGTGCAAAAAGATCTGGAAGGTTTTCCCAGCTGCAGATATAGCAAGGGATTGGGAAGGACAAGTTCACTGAAGGATATGAAAACATGGATTCACGTGAAACGTGAAATTCTGAAGATTCTGTGATTGTATAAAAAAAACACAGAAGTGTTGGAGGAACCCAGCAGGTCTCTTGTGGGTCACCTAGGAGGCAAAGATGTATAATCAACATTTCAGCCCCAAGCCCTTCTTCAAGGTACGAGCAAAAAGCAGGCAGTTGCCTGATTAAAAATCCTGGGGAGAAGGAAAGAACAAGCAGGGGGAGGGCACAGACCAACAGACAAAAGGTGTCCATTGGCTATGGATAGGACAGGAGAGGAAGGAGGTGGCTCTGTAAATGCAGAGCTGGAAAAAGGAGGCAGAGGGAGAGATGTTGGGGGAGGAGAAATGAACAGACACCAGAGAAGCAGATGTTAATGCAATCTGGTTATCAACATTTTACATTTTAAGCCACCATGCTGACATTAAGTGTTAAGAAACGGCTAAATGCTGCTGCTCAGTCGATGCTGCTGGCCTCAACAGAAAGAGCAACCAAAAGCAAGCATAGTTTCTGAAGGAGACCCATAGTATGTGGTCTCTCCACATATTGCAATCAGATAAAATATGAGTTGTGATTCAAGCACTGTCCAAGCAGGAGGTAAGCCAGCAAGCACATCGACGAAACTTGGACAAAGATTGGAGCTGATATTGACCACAGCCTGAACTCAAACAGATCTAGTTATGAAATTACCACAATCTTTTACCATCTTGTCTCCAGCCTTTCACCAGAGTGCTTAATTGGTGATGGCTAGTAAAGAAGAAGCGAGGTATAGATGCTCAAAAATAAAGTTGACTCTGAGAATTAAACATTTCCAGTAAGAGGAAAATATGAGGAAATTCCAGTTTGCAAATCCACAAATGAAGTATTTACATCAGATAAGCAAGCCATTTGAGCAACAAGCCTATATGCTTCACACAAGCTTCATTCTTGTTTGATATATTTCCTATAGAAAGAAGTTCCTGCTACGTTTTACTTTAACAAAGGAATGGCAAATGAATAGACATATTTATGCCACAAAAGTATCTGATAACAACGTTATCCCAATTAGACTTCTTTAGCTTTCCTCCATAATATCTAAGAGCACTACTAAATTGATTACGAAGAGCAACAAATATATTTAAGTGAAAGTTCGACAAGCCCAGGATGATGACGACAATATTTTGATGGGATAGAGCTGTCATTTTTTGCCTATCCTTGATTGAATTGAAAAGATAGTAAGCAAACCTTCTTGAATTGTTAGCAATTTCAGACTGAATGGATTGATTTGATGATTAGAAGTGAACGATCCTGGTACATTTAAGACTGGTTTGTGAGCCAAAAGTCCTATTTTTCCAGCTCGATGTGACTACAAATGTTTAAATCCAAATGTTGGAGGAACTCAACGGATAAAGCAGCATCAGTGGGAGAAAAAGAATAGTTGACGTTTCAGGCTGAAACTCTTCATCAAGACTGGGGATGTGGAGAAAAGAAGTGAGGGTAAAGAAAACAGAGTGAGAGAGACAGGGGCCCAAGTGGGAGAGGCGAAGTATGAGGGGCAGATGTCAAAGATTAGCAGACAAAAGGAGGGAAAGAGGGAAGGGAAACAAAGGGGACAGGTCGTTATACCTGTTGAGTCATATAGCTGGAATTGGTGATTAGAAGGCAAAGGGAGCCAGTGATGGAATATGACAAGAACAATCCCCAATCTGCACTGGTAGGTCATTGGGCAACTCACAAATGTACCTTCAACCATCCATCAAATCAAAAGAGAGATTTGTTTATCTTTTTTTCATTCTATGCAGCATATCATAACGATTTTCTTTGTTGATTATATTGTCTCCTGGTTTCAATTCAAAGGAAAAAAATCAAATTATAGCTGAAAGAGAAAAAAACAAGTTTGTCAAAACAAAGAAACACACAGAAATTAATTGTCACTGCAAAACAAAAGCAACTAATTACAATAGGAATAATCATCGCATGTTCTTGCCAATAAGTGCATTGAAGATTGAATTTTTTCCTCAATTGGTATTAATTTTTTCCATTGCTCATTTCAAAAATATGTATTAACATTGAGGAAAGATAAATTCAAAGCTGCATGTCCTGAATCAATCAATTAAGAATATCAAAAAAGAGATATATTTCTGAACGTGAACTCTTACTACTAAAGAGATCCTGCTGTTCACAAATACTCGTCTGATTTTTCTGCATCACAAAACGGAGGAGACATTCCAAAAGTACGGCATCGGTTATAAATTATTTCCTTCTTACCCATTCTTCCTCACAAAATTGCATCTTGCAACTTCTCTGATAAACAAAAAAACATGAATTGAATCATCTCAATGACTTTTCCTCTACAAACAGAACTTTTTAAAAAACTTTTATTTGAAGTTCAAGTTCTTAATTTCGAGAATAGTTTTCATTGCCTTTCCTATGCCACTAAGAGCAAGAACATCTTTCCTGTGACCAGAACCAATTAATAAAATAGCATATTTTGAATCTCACTGGTCCTGGGTGAAAGGGAGTATGATCTGTTCTCTGAATCATTCAGGAGGTCACTCATTAAAACATTTAATAAGTCGATGCTGACCTACATTCATTCTCACTCTGGAAACATTTTAAACTTTAAAGTCTTCATCTTTAATTTGAATTGTATTATGACTTACTCCTCTCCCTTCCAGATATAGAGAATTCCAAAAACATTTGTATCTACTCATAACAGTCTAAAGGGCTAATCCCTTATTTGCAGATTGTATCGATTGTAATTACAAATGTTAGTGTTGCATGAAAAATGCCTGACTGTTAATTGGAGATGTTTTACAACTTGTTGAGTTATCCTGCCTTTTGACTTTAATGATCAAAATCCAAATACGAGCCAGAATACGTACTTCTCAATGAGATCTTGGCTTCAGATTGTCTCCAGCTCTTCATTGTTGATCATAGGTAACCAAATTTCAGATGTCTTTTGAGAGAGAGCAAAATGGTTTAGTTCCAACAAATTAGTGTGAAATGTGAAAATTTCTCGTGTTGATGCAGGCACGTGGTTTAATGAATGATTACATGGCTCTGGTGCAATTCATCAGCTGTCCATCTCCATCTGCAGTTTGTGCATTGTATTACAAGCGTAGGATTTCATAGCAAATTAGCTCCTATTTTGTGTAAGACTATTAGTCATTGACTAGATTCAAGACAAAAATACCACTCTTTTTAGTATTAAGGGAATCGAGGAATTTGGGAAGGGGACAAGAAAGTGGTGCCGACGTAAGTATCAGGCTCTGATCTTCATGAATTGTAGAGCAGACGCAAGTTGATTAAACTGCTTCCTTGTGGTTCTCTTTCTTCTACTCATTCCCATACTGCTTCCTGCAACTGGTCAGGAATTCTTTACTTTCCTAGAATCTCAAAGTTCCTTTTATCCTGCCTCATGCTTGTCCCTCCAAAAGCACCACCAAGTGCAGATGAAACGAAGCATTCATCACACTGTGTGGGATCTTATTGTGCACCTGTTTTTTTGTCCTCTTTATGGACAGTCGTGCCAGAATCCTTTCAATGTTTTGGAGAACTAGATAATCTCGAGCAACAAAGAAATATCGTCAAATCCTATGGTGCCATTTACAATCTCAGGGCATTCAAGAGCATATTACAATTAACAAAATATTTTTGAAGAGTAGATGCTGTTATAATGAAAACAGCAATTATCCACGGGCAGTAATGTGACCAGATAATATTAGTTAACACCTGGACACTCATTGAAATCTCAAGAGACTTCATTTTTCAGCCTTAATCTCACCCCACCCACACACACTACTAGGACTCTAATTTTGTGCATCAATTGGCCCAGAACACAATAACATAAATCACTGGGCAATCATATTGGCTTACTGACTAAAATATAAATGGCATAAGCAATTTCGAATTCAGAGAAGAAATTTTCACCATTAACCAAATGGGACTGAGAGTAGATTTTACACTTCGTTTTTAATCTTGGCTTAACATGTGATATCATGCCTTCAACCTGTTGTTGAACTAGGACCTATTGACCTGCTCAGGTGAATGTCAAGAATTCCTTGTTTTTGAAAGAAAAGCAACACATAAAAAGCAAGAGGAGACACACAGGAGACAGAAGATAACTTTTTCAAGGAGAGCCTTGATGAAAGTTTCCAGCTGGAAACGTCGACCATTCTTTTTGTCCTACTGTTGAGTTCTTTGAGCAGTTTGTGTTGAACATGAAAAGCAAAGTGGTAGTGAAGAGATGATACACTAGGATGTTGCCTAGGTTCGAGGACTTTAGTTGTAGCGAGCGATGAGATAGGCTGGACATTCTCCCTGGAGCGAAGGAGGCCCAGAGGTGAACTGATAGATGTGCATGGGATTATGAGAGAAATAGACAGTTCAGATAATCAGAAACTTTTTTTTCCATGATAGGAATATTAATACTAAGAGGGCAAAGTTTTAAGATGAGAGGTAGGAGTTTTAAAGAGGAGCTGAATGTGACATTATTTTTTTAACAGAATGAGTGATTACTACCCGGAACAATGTGGAAGTGGTAGAATCAGATACAGTCATTACATTTAAGAGGCACTTAAATAGGCAAGGCATAAGGTCATAGTGCAGGTAAATGACACTAATGCAGACAGGGAAAAAGTCTGGCATGAATGGGCGCATAGTTAGTGTAGCGGTTAGTGGCATGGTTAACATAGTAGATAGCGCAATGCTGTTAACAGCACTGTCTATAAGGAGCTTGTATGTCCTCGCGTTTGCGTGGATTTCATTCTGTATGTCAGGTTGTTTCTCCTTGGTACTCTGGTTTCCTCCCACTGTTCAAAATGTACAGGGTGTAATTGTCAATTTTACATAATTGGGCAGCGTGGGCTCATCTGTGGATTGACCTCCGACACATTTCTCTGCAGCAACTGTACCACACTGTGATGAAGCTGGCCAGGATGCTTTTGATAGAGCTCCCGTGGAAGGTTGTGCAGCTCTTCCATTTTTGTCAGAAGGCACAGTGGTCAAGAAGGAATGATATTGACTTGAGACCCAAGTGCCATGGATTCATATTTGTATTCAGGGAATTTAATCCAAATGTGATTGAAGTGCTCAGATTTGAAAAAAAATCGGCATGAAAATTTTAAATGGAATTCTCCCTCAAAAAAATAGGTTATCGTAGTATCATGGATCGAAAGCAGAGGTGATTTGTGCAGTCTATTTTAATCTAACTGACTCAGTCATGCATTCCAAGGAAGAATGTTGAAGCTGCAAACTATTTCTGTGGCTGCATGTTTTAGCTTGCTTCTTCAGAATTAATATTTCAGGTTAAGCTGACATATTTATAATTACATACAGTGAGATCACTTCTGAAAAAAACAAGTCCAATTCTCAGTGCTTTCGGCACATTAACTGAAATACAAATTGTCAGGTTCTCTGAAGGAACACACAATTGCCAAAATTCTCACATCATGATTCCAATCTCCAGGGCAAGTCAAACTAATGTACAGGTCATATATCCCTTATCCAAAATGTTTTGGATAAGAAGTGTTTTGGATCTCGTATTTTTTCAGATTTGGAACACCATTAAAAAAATCCATTCTTTCACACAGACTTAAAGATACATGCATTCACATTACAATATAAATACTCCAATTCTTCTCTTGCAATTGTTGAATTTTTTGGACTGCATTTTGGGTCAAAAAAAAGGGGTTGATTTTTACACGGGTCAGTCTTTTGACCTCATGAGTACCTGCGTCGTTCAAGGCATTGGGAGCTTGGATGGCCGGGACCAGGTAGTCAGTTTATGGTCGGGGAGTCAATAGCTCAAATGGGTGGGCAGTAAGGACATTGATCTGCAGTTAAGAGATCGGATGGGCAGGTGTCAGGACAAGGATCCACAATCAGGAGTTTGGATGGGTGGGCGTCAGAGCGAGGTTCCACAGTCGGGAGTTCGGATGGGCGGGCACTGGGGTGAGGATCTGCAGCTGGGAGTTCAGATGGGTGGGTGTCAAGGCAAGGACCCGTGGTCGGAACGTCAGGAGTTCAGATGGGCGAGCGTCAAGGCAAGGACCAGCGGTCGGAACGTCAGGAGTTCAGATGGGTGGGTGCCTGAGGCCAAAATTAGGGGGTTGACTTTTACACGGGTCATATGAAAAACACCAATTTTAGACCAAAATAAGGGGGGGGGGGTAGACTATTACACAGTATCAACAATTACACATATATACAGTATTTACATATACACAAATTAACAAATATATTGAAAAATCTACACTCATTAATTCAATTCTTACATCCACTACGTCCCGTTCTCCAATCAGGATTTCTGAACTCTATTACATATTACCTTATGGCACCTCAGACAAAAAAAGGTTTTGGATTTTGGAGAACTTTGGTTTTCAGGTATTTGGATAAGAAGTATTCAACCTGTAGTTGATTTTCAAAATCTTGGCTGCAAAGATGTGTCTATAACAACAAATAATAAATAGCTTCATAATATTTAGAGAATGAATTTCACTTAAGTTACAGCAGGAACAATTTTGCTTTGGGTGATACAACTGGACTGTTGCGATGTGAGCCTTCCATCTCTCACTTGCTTGGTCACAGTTTCAGTTCTGTGATGTTTTATTACTGTGCCAGTTAAATCCCTCTCCCATCATAGTAAAAGGAGAATGGGTTTCAAATATATTCAGAAATAACATAACAAAAATAATGATCACAGTAGAATAAATACTGAAAATTTAAATCTGGAAGAACTCTGTTGGAAATAATTTGTTTTCATTGAATAAATATTAGCTTAAACAACTGCACAACAATAGCAAGAAAATATTAATTTTTCAGTCAACATTATCAAACTCCCCAATATGCATTATAAGTAAATAAATTAATAACATTCTCGGAGTTTAACACTATAAGTTCAGCTGATATTTATTGCCAGTCTTTGTCCAAATGGAATAGATTCACTCGAAGTTATTTCGTGAAAACTTTATTTGGGTAATGGGGACCAGTAAACCTGTATGCCCACAGAATGAAACACACGGGAGATTCTATATGCTTCTGAAGGCACTGTGTTCTCCCAGCAGATAGCGCTTAGCCATAGAATAAGTTCCGATTTGAAACTTCAATTTTAAATTTTAAACTTCAATTTTAAATTTTAAACTTAATTTAGTGAAGCATCTGGAAATATGCAGAAAATATCTCTGAGTCCGGCATGGGGCAAATCTGGGGTCATACATTCAGTGAGATGAGTTACCACGCAGGATTCATCTACAATAGCAAATCAGGGAGCTTTTTACGACAACTGTCTACTTCATGGAAATTATTAGGAGACTACTCTTTTACAAATTACAAACAATTTTAAAACATCCCTAACATTTTCAAACTGCCCAAATGGCATTCACATTCTATGGATTTACAGGAACACTTTTTCTTGACATCAGCATATATTTTATAAATTAATCTATCAAGTATCATGAATGAATCTATTCCATTTCATAGACAAAATTCATTTATTTTTCTCTTCTGGAAATTGAGTTTCTCTATGGCTTCATTGAACCCAGAGCCAAGAAAACATGCCAAAGCCCCTTATTTGAAGACAATTTGTTGTTGAGCCAATTGATTGGTGGTGTTGTGGACAGTGAGGTAAATTACCGTAGATTAAAAGGTGATTTAGGAAGGCTGGAGGTGTGGACTGAGAAATGGCTGATGGAATTTAATACAGATAAATGTGAGGTGCTACATTTTGGAAAGGCAAATTTAAATAGGTCATATACATTGAATGGTAGACAATTGAGGAGTGCAGAGCAACAAAGGGATTTAGGAGTTATGGTAAATAATACCCTCAAGGCTGATACTCCGGTAGATGGTGTGGTGAAGAAGGCATTTGGAATGTTGGCCTTCATAAATCGGAGTATTGAATTCAAGAGTAGGGAGGTTATGATGAAATTGTACAAGGCATTGGTGAGGCCAAATTTGGTGTACTGTGTGCAGTTTTGGTCACCAAATTATAGGAAAGATATAAACAAAATAGAGAGAGTGCAGAGAAGGTTCACAAGAATGTTGACAGGACTTCAGGGTCTGAGTTACAGGGAAAGGTTGTGCAGACTGGGGCTTTTTTCTCTGGAGCGTAGAAGATTGAGAGGGGACTTGATAGAGGTGTTTAAGATTTTAAAAGGGACAGACAGAGTAAATGTGGATAGGCTTTTTCAATTAAGAAAGGGGGAGATTCAAACTAGAGGACATGGTTTAAGATTGAAGGGGGAAAATTATAAGGGGAACATGAGGGGAAATTTCTTGACGCAGAGGGTGGTGGGGATGTGGAATGAGCTTCCGGCAGACGTGGTTGAGGCGGGATCATTGGTTACATTTAAGGAAAGACTGCATCGTTACATGGATAGGAGGGGACTAGAGGGGTATGGACCGGGTGCTGGTCAGTGGGACTAGGAGGGTGGGGATTTGCTATGGCATGGACTAGTAGGGCCGAACTGGCCTGTTCTGTGCTGTAAGTGGTTATATGGTTATATGATACAATATTACAGATTATCGATCTTGCACTTAATACAATTTGATTCAAGTCAGTGGAATCAGTCTGTAAAATCATTGATGATTTTACTTTTAGAAAACAGAAAAGGAAAATTGTGAACTTAAGGAAAAAAAAAACCTGAAAGCCTCAAACATGAAAATGTTTTTTTTAAATCTCTTGACTTGCATCACAACAGGGGATAGAACAAGAATGAGTTGCTGGAATAGAAAAGATAATATGCTGCTGTGGGTGTTGGAAAGAGGAAAGGCAGTGATGGGGAGTAATAATATGTGAAAGAGATATTCAACATCTCAGAGAGAGACACACAAAAGACTGCAGACGCTGGAACGTGAAGCCAAGCGCAATCTGCTGGAGGAACGCAATGGGGCCAGGGCTGGATTAAGCTAATGCGGGCCTGTGTTATAAACTAAAAAAAATACATATAAATATTAAAACATTTAGTAGTTTAAAAGAGAGAGTAAAAGGAACAAGTCGGTCACCAAATGCCAGGGGGAGCTGAATGCAGAGGAGAGAGATGAACTCAAAGTGATAAAACATTGCAAATGCAGCCAGCAGCCTCGTGGATACAAACTTAAACAGATGGAGCAGGCTTCAAGGGGAGAAGCGGCAGGGTGAGCTTTCAGCCGAATATCTAGTGGTGGGCAACAGAAACCTCAGCAAAGGAGGTTGTCGGATGCTCTGCAAGTGACTCGAGTCCTGCCAGAGCCTCAGTACCAGCTCCTGTCCCTGCAGCATCAGGCAGACTCCTGTTCTTGCTCCAGGGATGAGAGCATAGACCAGTCAACCAAGAACTCCAATGACAGCATTGATGCGGATTCCCCCAGTAAGTGAACATAATGGCCATGGTTTTGCATCATTAGCAAGGAATATCTTTAGCTTCATGTTTTAGTCCAAAATATCGTGATCTATTCTTAAAATTATTTTCTGCACATTTTTTTTGCACACATTAACAAAGAAACCTTTATAAGTGTGGTGCGCTGTTAAACAGAATCAGACACACAGACTGAACAACAGGATTTAATCCACAAAAACCTGGCTGCGGCTGCAGCAACTCAGTGTGAGGCCTCGGGAGGCCTGCACAGGCTTATATCCCGGAAGAAGATTGACACCTGACCGGGTGGGGCTTGATCCATTAAAGCCGACTGATTGGCAGCCGGCCAGGGGTTGTCCTGTCCCCTTACACTTCTGCAGGTACAGAGGATGCCCCCTGCTGTAGGCCGGTGGTGTACCATCACATTCACCCCTTCTTTAAAATTGTCCTGGAGTGTGTGGTGGGGGGGCGGCACGGCAGTAACAAAGAATCGCACCAAATAAGTATACACAATATTTATAGGTTGAGATGATTCGGCGGCCACCGGGGTCATTGTGACCGTCTTAGGACTGGCTCCTGGTCACTGGTCAGAGGGGAAGAAGGGGGGCTGGCAGCAGGGCTCCTGGTGTGGAGCGCGCGGAGGGGTGGCCAGGAGGGCCAAGGTCGACGTATGTGGGTCGTATTGGATGGGTGGGGGGGGGGCGGGTTCATCTCTTAAGGCTGAAGCGGGCCCCTGGTGGTCAAGGAGGCCTTGCGTGCTCTATAGCTGCATGAGGACGGGGGTGTATGCCCTGGTCAGCGTCATCCTGGGTTAGAGTGTGGCGTGGTGTGGTGGGTGCTCCTGCTGGTGCCAGGTCCCTGGTTGAGACGGTGTCCTTCCTGCCACTACCAAACCTAATATAAGCATAGTTATGGTTTGCATGAAGGAGGAACACCTGCTCCACCAGGGCTTTGGCCTTGTGTGTCCTTACATGCTTACGGAGAAGCACTGGTCGCGGGGACGTGAGCCATGCTGGGAGTGACATTCCAGTCGCGACCTCCTGGGGAATGAGAAACGACATTCATGAGGGGTCTCATTGGTAGCCATGCACAGCAGTGACCGAATGGCATGGAGCGCCTCGGGCAGGGTGTCCTGCCAGAATTCAACAGCCCACCCTTTTGACCTGAGAGCAAGGAGGACTGCCTTCCAGACCACCCTATTCTCGCGTTCCACTTGCCTGTTGCCTCTTGGGTTATAGCTTGTCGTGCGACTGGTTGTGATATCCCCCCACCATCAGGTACTGGAGCAGCTCGTCACTCATGAAACTAGACCCCCAGTCGCTGTGGATGAAGGCGGGGTAGTCAATCATGGTGAAAATCTGCCCCAGGGCCCTGATGACGGTGGCCATGGAGGTGTCCGAACAAGGGATGGCAAAAGGGTAGCGTGAGTACTCGTCCACTACCATGAGGAAGTAGACGTTTCAGTTCATGGAAGGCAGGGGCCCTTTGAAGTCCATGCCGAGACGCCTTTACAACATGGGCCTGGGGGGTTTACACTCTGCACAGACCCAACAGGCCTCGGTCATGTCCCTGATGGTGCGCAGATTTCAAGACTTAACAAAATGGTACAACCGGGTGACGCCTGGATGGCAGAGGGACTCATGCAATGCCTGCAACCTGTCACCATGCATTGATGCACAGGTGCAAGAGAGGGCATCAGGGGAGTCATTAAACTTCCCGGGGCGGTACTGGATGTTGTAGCTGTAGGTTGCCGACTTGACTCTCCAGCAGAACCTTGTCATTCTTTATCTTGCTCTTGTGGGAAGTGTTAAACATGAACGCCACGGCCCGCTGGTCCGTAAGGAGCGTGAATCTCCTGCTGGCCAGGTAGTGGCGCTAGTGGCGGACCACTTCCACAATCGCCTGGGCCTTCTTTTCAATGGTGGAGTGCCCTAGCTTGGAGCCGTGGAAGGTCCTAGAAAAGAAGGCGACAGGGCACCCCCCACCCCCCCCACCTTGGTTGAGGGTAGCAGCGAGGGCCACATTGGAGGAATCGCTCTCCACCTGGAAGGGGATGTCTTCATCCACAGCCTGCATCGTGGCGTCCGCGATGTCTTGCCTGATGTGGGTGAAGGCTGCCTGTGCCTCAGGTGGGAGGGGAACAGTTGTGGCTTGGGCCAGAGGGCGGACCTTGTTCGAGAAGAGAGGGACCCACTGTGAGTAATAAGAGAACAGGCCCAGGCACCTGCGGAGGGCCTTTAGTGTGGGGGGGAGGGGTAACTCCATTAATGGGCGCATCCTTTCCGGATCTGGGCCGATGACACCATGGGCTACGATGTACCCCAGGATGGCGAGGCAGGTGGAGCTGAACCTACACTTCTCCGTGTTGTAAGAGAGGTTCAGCTCAACGGCCGTCTGGAGGAATTTTCCCAGGTTAGCATCATGATCCTGCTGGTCATGGCCGCAGATAGTGACATTATCCAGATATGGGAATGTCACCTTCAGCTTATGCCGGTCTACCATGCGATCCATCTCCCGCTGGAAGTTGGAGACCCCATTCATGACCCCAAAAGGAACCCGTCAGAACTGGTACAGGCAACTGTCTACCTCAAAGGCAGTGTCGGGCTTGTTCTTCGGGTGGATAGGGATTTGGTGATATGCCGACTTCAGGTCAATCGTGGAGAAAACCCGGTAGCGGGCAATCTCATTGACCACGTCAGCGATCCTCGGCAAGGAGTAGGCATCCAGCTGGGTGTACCAATTAATGGCCTGGCTATAATCCACGACCATTCTCAGCTTACTTCCCCCTTTGACCACCAGGACTTGGGCTTTCCGAGGGCTGTTACTGGGCTCTATAGCACCTTCCGCCAGGAGTCGCCGCACCTCTGCCTTGAAGAAGTCCCTATCTGCAGCGCAATAGCGCCTACTTCTGGCGGCAATCGGCTTGCAGCCTAGCGCAAGATGTGGGAAGAACACCGGTGGGATGATGTGCAGTGTGGAGAGGCCGCAGGTTGGCCGGGGCTGGTAGGTTGGCGTGCTGGGCAATGTGAGTGGAGGTTGGGGCCACCCAAAGGCAAGGGTGACACTCTGCAGGTGACACTGGAAATCCAGGCCCAGGAGGAGTGGTGCGCAGAATTTGGGCATGACCAGGAGCCTGAATCCTGCGTGAGTCTCTCCTCCCCACCATTATATCGACCAAGCAGTGCCCGAGGGAACCAACAGCCTTATCCTTGGTGGCGAGGGTGATCGAGCAGGTGGTGGGGTGGACCTTTAACCTTAGGGAGTGGGTCACACTTGGGTGAATGAAGTTCTCGGTGCTGCCACTATCCAACGTCCAACCGGCACTTCGTTACCTGCCCGTTGACTCACACGTCCATCACTGAACGCCCGATATCGTGGGGAATGTCCCTGGTCAGCATGGTGGCAGCCAGGACCATCTCGGAGTTGGAGTCGTCGCTATCCAGAAGGATGGGGAGCGTCGACAGCGTGGCCTGGTCATCGCCCATGTTGACCACATTGCCATCGGTCGCTGGGTGTGGCGTGCGGCAGCTGATGGCTCACGGAGGTGTGGGGAGCATTGGTAGGGCAGCCTGGTCATCGCCCATGTTGACCATGTTGTTCTCAACATCATCGGGGGCCCTCTGTGTCGGGTGATGCCTGGCCCAAGATGGTGGCAGCACATGGGGAGCCACTGCGTGGCTGCCCTCCTTCCCCAACCGAGTCCGCTGTGATGGGGAAGTGATATCATCACGGCCGGTGGCAGTGACATCATTACGTCATCCGGAAGTGACGACGCCCCGCGAGCCGGAAGTGGCATCACTGTAGTTCTCAGCGAGGGCGAGGGCTGGTGCAGATACTCACGGCACATTGCGACGGTTGCTGGCAGGGTCGGATGTTGCATGGTCAAAGTCGGAGAAGACGGAAGTCGTAGTGGGGACAATGGCGCCGTCTAGCACACGCATGTGGGGGGGTCCACGGGGGAGGTAGAGAGGTCATAGAAGGCCGCTGAGCTGCTGGCAGGTTTAGAGAGGCACACTTTTGCAAAGTGGCCTTTCTTGCCGCATCGGGAACAATACAGGTTCCTAGCTGGGCAGTTTTGGCATGATCATCGATCTGATCCACACCAGGCCCCACAGTACTTACAGGGGCACTGGGCACCTGTCGCAGTGACATTCTCCTCCCCAGCTTGGCCTGGAGCTGCAGCTGCAGTGTGACAGGCCATGAGGGAGCCTGGGAGAACAAGGAATCGAAGGCTTTGATGTGGAGGGCTGCTGCTTCCAGGGCTTGGACCACTTCTACAGTCCTGGTTAGGGCATAGATGTTGTCCTCCAGCAGCTTCTGCCGGATGGCCCTCGAGCGTAGCCCTCGGACGAAGGCATCCCGGATCAGCCTCTCGACCTCCTCTATACCTACCCTGGATTCAGCCAGACACGGTCGGGCCCACTCGCGCAAGACTCAGCCGTCTCTCTGGGTTGCTGGGCTCGGGTGTTGAGGAGGTATTTTGCACAGATCACATTCATGGGGGGTTTGTACAAGTTCTCAAGAGTTTCCATTGCCCTCTTGTACGTGGTGCAGCCTTTGGCTACCTGGAAGGCTCGGGGATCCAGCTTTGACCGGAGTAGGACCAACCTCTCCCGATCGGAGTCCAGGATGTCGCCTTCGTGTGCCTCGATGATTGCCTCAACTGTGTGCTGCCAGATCTTGAAGCGTGGCATGGATCAACCTCGAGGCTCCCTGTGCACAAGAGTTTTTCCATGGCAGCCATGGGAACATTTTGTGGATTAAATTGCGGTGCACTGTTAGACAGAATCAGACACACACAAGGAAAAGACTGAAGAACAGGCTTTAATCCACAAAAACCTCCACAGAGCCAGGCTGGCTGTAGCTGCAGCAACTCAGTGTGAGGCCTTGGGAGGCCGGCACAGGCTCATATCCCGGAGGGTGATTGACACCCGACCGGGTGGGGCTTGATCCATTCAGGCCAACTGATTGGCAGCCGGCCAGGGGTTGTCCTGTCCCCTTACACTTCTGCAGGTACAGAGGTTTCCCCCTGCAGTAGGCTGGTGATGTACCACCACAATAAGTGGACTTGAATTGCAGACCTTATGCCAATAAAGAGGATATTGTGATTGCCCGCTGCCATCGTGATCAAGCCAGAGCTCCACCACAACCAAAGGCCAGCAGCACAGCAGCATTGGCCCCAATAAGTGAACCGGTGGGTGAATGGCAAGGGCAGCTTAAAGGCCAGTGACCCCAAAATGGTGCTGGCCTTGCTGTGCAGCCAACAGACAGGGTCAGCGTGCGGGAAGAATGGCGTTGTTGTGCAGAAAAGTACCTACACGCAGGAAACCCGCTTTTGTTATGCATGTTGTGATGTCAGCCAAGGGGGGGGGGGGGGGTCCACAGTAGGAACAATGCAAGTATAAAAGTCGGGCCTGAGCCCTAATAAAACTCAGAGCTTAACCTGACTACACTACGTGTGTGTGTCTTCTTTCAAGTAGCATGCAGCTACAATATAAATGGGTAACCTTGATTCAGAATTTTGAGCTGCAGTGAGATCCATCTTGGCAATTGGTTTGGAGGGTGAAGACATGGAAGTGTAATTGATCAGGGAAATTTACGGAGGTGGGATTGGATGCTTAACATCATCATTATCATTTGATTTCTCACTGATTTATGATTCAGTGTGCAAAATTAAAAATCAAACTAACGTACTTTTGAACAATTAAACTAAACAATTTTTCTTTTTCATTCTCACTAAACACTTAAAGCCATTTGATTATAAAGCAAGTGAAGATTTCACTTGTTGCATATTTTTTGATAACTAGTTTTAAGTTAAACTTTCAGACCGTTAGAATGGACTTGTTGATTCTTCTGCATCTGTGCCTTTCTCTTAAACGCTTATTATCCGTTCTTCAATTGGAGGGTGTTATAATCATCTAAAAACAACTGTAATATACATATATTTTTAAAAACTGCAGTTATATTACTAGACCAAGTGCTATAGTAACAGTGGGACGGTAGCATATCCTACTTTTGCTACTACTGTACATTAATCCAGCACTGAATGGGTCAAGAAGCATGAGAAGAAAAAAAGAATGGTCGACATTTCGAGCCACAATTCTTCAACTGGATCCATAAGGAGAAGACAGCCACTAAAATTGGGAAATTTGGAGAAATGTATCTACTTGGATTGTGATCGGAATGATATCACACTGGGTAGTTCAGGTCAACAGCACAGATGCAATTAAGGAGATTCAAAACCAGTAGCTCATTATGAGGGAGTGGAATAAAAGGATGGATTGAGCTGAGAAAGGGTAGAAGTGAATGGGGAATTGCACTAAATTGTCTGTTTTGACATTTTAAATGCAGCATTGATCAGGTTTCAAGTTAAAGAGACCAGACCATTAAAATAAAGACTTGTCCAATCTGAACTTTCTGAAGATTGAGTCAAAGAAATGTTTAATTAGGAACAGAGCTAACAGAAATTTAATTGCATCCCTGAGGAGATCTTTAAAAGAAACATATCAATAGGAAGCAATTATTTAAGCAACCAATAATTGGTCACTTGCCGTCATATTAACAAATCTTGCTCATTTTGGTCCTCGTGATAGAGAAAGAAAATTAAGGTACTTCCAGTGAGAAGAGTTGTCAAGTTTCAAAAAAGATGATGAGATTCTAAATTAAATGTGTCAAAGCTTGTGCCATTTTCTACAATGATCCCTCTTCAGCCATTTGTGATGAAGAAAATGAGAAATTGTTGCATTAATTGTCAAGGTATTGCACTTCTACTATTAGGAGGATCCCAAGTGGATACCAGTGCTGCCTGAGAACAGTGTGTGTCATTAAGGGTGAAACACAAAATGCAATTAACAATCTCTTATTTACGAAAGCACTACCATTCTTAATTATTTTAACTAGTGCATTATTCACTCATAAAAAGGATTATTAATTCAAGCTATTACTAATGTGTGTCTACTGTGGTAAAATATCATATCACTGGTGAAGATATTAAATGGACTCCCTTTTGATCTATTTTCAAAATGATCAGTGATCAGCCAGGAAAGATGTAAACAAAAGGGGCAGCAAGGTTAGAGTAGTAGTTAGCGCAATGCTGTTACAGCGCCAGCGACTGGGGCTCGAATCTGGCGCTGACATTCTCCCCGTGTCTGTGTGGGTTTCCGCCAGGTATTCCAGTTTCTCCTAAACTTCAAAACATACCAGTGTTGTAGGTCAATTGGGTGTCATTGGGCATCATGGGCTGCAAGGGTCTGTTACTGTGCTATTATGTCTATAGTTTTAGAAATATGCAGGTGCCGGGTGCCAGTGCAGCATTCAAAAAAAGGGCTAGAGAAACTCCCCAGGTCATGCAGCATCCATAGGAAGTAAAAAAAAAATTGTCAAAGTTTTGGGCCTGAAGCCTTCTTCAGGAGCGTTGAAAATCAGGCAGATGCCTGACTAAAAAGGTGGAGGAGGCACCTCCCCCAAACCCCCACCTTTTTTAATTTCCCATAATTGAGAAGAACCATAGAATAATACACCACAGAAACAGGCCTCTTCAGCCCTTCCATTCCATGCCGAACCTTTTGTTTCTGCCTAGTCCCACAGACCTGCACCCAGTCCTTAGTCCTCCATACCAGTCCTATCCATGTACCTGTCCAAATTCCTCTTAAATATTAAAATTCTCAAACTACTTTATTTAAATCTTGAAAAAAAGATTTTGGAAGAGAACAAGGAATTAATTGAAACAAATATTGAATTCACAGAAAAATATTCATCTTTATACAATTTACTCGACCTATTAAAGTTAAAGGTAAGTCTTTCCATTTAATCAAATCTGTTTTAATCTTTCTCATTAACGGTACATAATTTAAATTATACAATGATTGAAAATTTACATAAATCATTATCCCCAAGTACTTAATTTTATCAGTCCATCAAAATTTACTAATTTGTCTAGATTGATCATAATTTCCTTCAGAAATTGGTAGTATTTCACTTTTATCCCAATTCACTTTATATCCAGATAATGTACCATATAATTCTAAACAATTTTGCAAATAAATTAAAGATTGATCCGGATTAGTTAAATATATCAAAACATCATCAGCAAATAAATTAATCTTATATTCATCCTGTCCAATCCTTATACCTGTAATATTCTCATTCTGCCTGATAGCCTGAGCTAACAGTTCAATGACCAATGCAAATAGGGCTGGCGACAAAGGACAACCTTGACTAGTTGAACACATTAATTTAAAAAAAGAAGTTTGACCATTTGTCGCCACCCTTGCTACAGGATTGTTATATAATGCCTTCATCCAACAAATAAATAAGGGTCCAAATTTATATTTCTCCAAAACTTTAAATAAAAAATTCCATTCAACCCTATCAAAAGCTTTTTCAGCATCTAATGATACTACCATTGGTAGGTTGGGTTGCTGACATGAAGCATTGATCAATGAAACCACTAGAAGAATATTATTCAAAGCATACCTATCTTTAATAAAACCAGCCTGGTCAGAATGTACTAATTGTGGTAAATACATTGCTAATCATTTCGCTTCTGATAAAATGACAAAAATTGGTCATTAAATTTCCTGAGGTTTAAAAGTAACTGAATTGTCCTTCCTCACAGCATTAATAATCCTTGAAGCTTGTTCAGTTTTCAATTGCCATGCCAAGACTTTATGTGCTCTGTCCCCTAACTCGTAATAACGTTACTTAGATCTTTGAATCAAATGTTCAAATTGGTCAGTTTGCAATATATTATATTTTAGCTTCAGTTTTGTCAAAAAAGCCTTATTATCTTCTGTAGAATTCCATTTCCAACTCTGCTATTTGTTTTTCCAACAACTAAGAATCTACCAGAAATAAAGAAGTTCGAGAATTTTTATGGAAAGGAAAATTAGCAAGAATAGTGAAGCATTTTTGGTGATATTAGATTTTAAACTTGATTCAGATGCTCCTCTGAAACAACTGATGAATCATTTCTCTAATTTCGATCTCTCATTGTTAATTCTCAATCTATTTTGCAGAAAGGGTGACTAAGACTTGAGCTAAGTCCTCAAGCATTCTTGGTACATGGCACCCAGCCTTCAAGGGAAAATCAAAGAGAGCAAACTAGAAATAAAATCACATTTTGTTTGTTGGAATTACTCAGTAGCTACAATGCCATCTCAAAGGAAAAGAGATAGAACATGGTTCACCATCAGTCAAACATCAATGGTTTCAAAAATGTATCTAAGTCTGACTTCCTCTCCCACTCCACTCTTTACTCTAATAGCCACTCCTCTTTGCTCCAACCTCCCCTGCCTTTACTGTGAAAACTCTCATTCCACATGCACACTCTGCCTCTCTTCACTTTGGCAGAAGAACACCAGAAATAGGAGTAGGAGTAGGCCACCCGGCCTTTCAAGCCTATCCCACTGATCAATGATCATGGCTGATTACTCCACATTCCATCTCCTCTGTGATAATTTCCCACAGCTTTTAATTCCCCAATCTTAAAAAGATTTATCTACTTCCTTTTTAAATACTTCTAATCAACTAGCCTTTGCAACGCCTCAGGGAAGAGAGAATTCTAATGTTCCACCATCGTCTGTGAGAATAAATTCCTGTTCATCAATCATGTAACACTAGCACAGAAACAGGCCATTCAGCCCTTCTAGTCTGTGTCAAACTACTTTCTGCCTTGTTCACCTGACCCACACCCAGACCATATCCCTCTATACCCCTCTCACACATGTACCTGTCCAAATTTTTCTTAAATGTCAAAATTGAGCCTGCATTTACCAATTCAGCTGGAAGTTCGTTTCACACTTCCACCACCCTCTGCTTAAAGGAGTTCCCCCTAATGTTCTTTATTCTTTACGTCCTTAACCTATGTCCTCTAGTTTGTATTTCAACTAACCTCAGTGGAAAAATCCTACTTGCATTTCCTCTATCTATGCCCATCATATCTTGTCTAACTCTATCAAATCTCCCCTCATTCTTCTATGCTCCAGGAAACACTGTTCACTTCAATTTAAAACAATAACCCTCATATCTTCAAACTGTGTCCCTTCATTCGAGATTCTCCTGCTAGTGAAGACATCTTAATATCTAAAAACGAGGTTGTGGGGGTATTCAGTGGGTAGAGCATCTGTGGAGGGAAACAAACAATCAATCATGTTTTGGGTCAAGCCCCTTCATCTGGATCAAAATGAAATGACTTGATCCAAATCATCAACTGGTCAGATACTTCCTGATTCATTGAGTTCCTCCAGTGGCTCATTTCTTTGCCCCAGATTCCAGCATCTGCAATGTCTTGTCTTTCCATTGCAATATCTTATAGAAGACCTTCAATGTAGTAAAGGATTCACAGAGCTTCAAACACATTTTTATACCCATAGATCAATGACCAGAGGTTCAACGAAAAAGACGAATGGCTGCTTAAATTGGAGCATGAAGGATTTTGGAGTAAGAGTGCAGGGGATGGTCACAATGAAGGATGGGTGTGGAGTTGTGCCTTTGAGAAGGAGAAAGAGTTACAGAGATAGTGACATTCAAGAAGGCTTCTCCCAAAACTTCAGATCCAGGCAACTGAAAGTATACATTACCTCTGGTAGAACTATGGAAATTGGTGGTGGTCAAGAGGCCAAACATGAAGGACCACTGACACCTTAGCAGTGGTTCTCAACCTTTTTTTTCCCTCTCACGTGCCATCTTAAGTGATCTCTCACTAACCACAGATCACACATAGCATAGATTTGTACATAGAAGTTTGTACTGAAGTGAGCTGGGATATTGACTGCAGATTGAGTGCTTTGAATTGCAGGCTACAAAATGCACTTTATAGTCTGTGCCGAGAATACAAAGATGGAAAGTTTTCTTCAGTATTCCACACCAGTGAGTGATTCTTAAAGTAAACAGATAAATGCACTGCATGTCTCTTGCCTAGACATTTTTTGCTCTAACCTTGAGAGATTTCACAATTATTTAATATTGTGGTCTCCAAAGTAATGCCTTGTATAGGGCAAAAGTGGGGAATGTTGAGAGAGGTGCTGAGCATCTTCTCCGGTGATGCTCTGCCAGGCCTCTTCTGCAGCCACCTTCAGCTCCTGCTTGTTTCGGGGTTTGTCCCCTCAGGTTTTCTCTTCAGCATATGGAAGGTGTGCTCAGTTGGATTTAGATCAGGTGACTGACTTGAGCATTCAAGAATTTTCTAGTTTTTAGCTTTGGAAAAACTCCTTTCTTGCTTTAGCAGCATGTTTGGGATAATCGTCTTGCAGTCAGATGAAGCACCATCTAATGAGTTTGGAGGTATTTGCTTGAATTTGAGCAAATAAGATGTTTCTATACACCTCGGTATTCATTTTCCTACTGCCATCAGCAGTTACATCATCAATGAAGGTAAGTGCGCTAGTACCTGTGGCAGCCAGACATGCCCAGACCATAACAACCCCACCACCATGTTTCACAGATGAAGTGATAAGCTTTGGATCTTCGGCAGTTCCTTTACACCTCCACACTTTGCTGTTGCCATCATTCTGATACAAGTTAATCTTGGTCTCATCTGTCCACAAGTCCTTTTCCCAGCATTCTGCAGGTTCTTTTAAATACTTCTTGGCAAACTGTAATCTGGCTATCCTGTTTCTGTTGTTTACTAGTGATTTGCATCTTGCAGTATAGCCTGTGTATTTCATGAAGTCTTCTGCACACGGGTAGTCATTGACACACCCATACCTGCCTCCTATTTCTGATCTGTCGGACAGGCATTTGGGGATTTTTCTTCATTATGATGAGAATTCCTCTGTCATCAGCAGTGGAGGGTCTTCCTTGGCCGACCAGTCTCTTTACGATCACTGAGCTCGCCAGTTCACTGGGGCCGGCACAGTTAGCGTAGCCTTTACAGTGCTAGCAATTGGGACCGGGGTTCAAATCCCGCACTGTCTGTAAGGAGTTTGTATGTTCTCCCTGTGTCAATGTGAGTTTTCCCCAGGGGTTCTGGTTTCTTCCCACCATTCGAAACATACCAGAGGTGTAAGTTGATTGAGTGTGAATTGGGCAGCATGAACTCGGAAGCCGAAATGGCCTATTACCATGCTGCATGTCTAATTTTTTTTTAAAATATGCTCTTTCTTCTGAATGATGTTCCAAATGACTAATTTTGGTAATTCTGGGGTTTGGCCAATGTCTCTTATGGTTTTATCCTTGTTTTTCAGCCTCATAATGGCTTTTTTAACTTACATTGGCACAACGCTGGACCTCACATTGAAAAATAGCAACTAAGGACTTCAAAGTTGATCAAAAGCTTAGAAGCAAGCCTAGATCTCTTATACCTGAACCAATGAAGCAATTGAACACCTATGAAACCAAATGTCCCAAATGTTATGGCGCCCTGAAATGGGGGAACTATGTATAAAAACTATGATAATTTCTACATAGTTAAACCAAAATGTGTACAAATAACCTTGAATAAAATCTGGAATGTCCACTTTAATCACACGTGAATTGTTTGATTACAAATTTATAATTGTGGAGCGCAGGGGCATATAAAGGAAAAAAGTGTTTTTGCCAAACATTATGGAGAGATTTGTGTGAGGTTTTTCAGCATCTGGTGAAGAAGGAAATACAAAGAACATTGACCATATTTAACTTTTCAGTTAAATGCGGTCTACCAAATAGTCTTTTTTTTTTGTTACCTGCAGATTAGAGACTTTTTACAATCTCAATTATATACATTTCCTAAGAGGACTGATAAGAATTTAATTGATGTAATTTTTAAATTATAACCTTTATATAATGGTTCAGTATCTAACATTTATGATATGTTGTTGGGAATAAGAGAAGCTCCCTCAGATAACATTTTACAAAGCCTGGGAACAGGACCTACAGCTTTTAATTTCTGAAGAAACTTGGAATATAATTTTCAAATTGGCTAATACCTCTTCTTTAAGTGCCCACCACTCTCTCCTACAATTTAAAGTAGTTCATAGGGCTCACATGTCCAAAGTCAAATTATCTCATTTTATGCAGATGTATCTCCTCAATGTGATAAATGCAACAATGGAGATGTTTCATTAATTCATATGTTCTGGACATGTCAGAGTCTTGAGAAATATTGGAATGAAGTATTTCAAACTTTCTCTGTACATTTTTAAGTTAATCTTAATCCCTAATTGTAAATCTAATCCCTTAACTGCTTTATTTGGTATTGTTGGAAAGAGTGACGCAACTGTAATGACATCTGAGCTGCATGTATTAGCTTTTATTTCTCTTCTGGCTGGGTGGGCGGGGTTGCTCAGATGGAGGGATGTTACCCCGCCTAATTGTGGTCAATAGCTACATGACATCATGCCATGTTTAAATTTAGAGATTAGATGCTCAGTTTCCATTTTGAATGCAAATTTTCAAACACTGTGGAGACCTTTTTTGAATTACTTTTATAATCTTTGATTTGTTATGAAGATAGAAATGTTGACTAATGAGGTAATTTATCTCTCTGATAAGAATTCTGTCTTTTTTTCTTAGTCAAACAGCTTCTTTCTTGGTAGTGGGTTTAGATTTTCCTTTTCTTTTAAATAATAAAATACAATGCAATATAATCTGTTTGATTAAAATGCAGGGTACCTTCGATGAAATTATATGATTTAAGTGTAATGTATCTTCTTGACTTTTAATATTTATCCCTATGTACTCTGTATTTTTGGATGTGAAAATTGCATTTGAAAATTGGGAGTCGACCATTTGCTACATCTTTTAAATTTGAAGAAGTTTGATGACCATTTATTCACTATTTCCATATAGTTTAAGAATCATAATTTTATACTAGATTCTCTCCTAGTTCCTTATGGTAAATTTGGTTTTAACAAGAAACCCTTTATTTTCCTACTTTATTGCCCAGTCCCTTTGTCCTTTTTTTAGTTAGAGGGGATTTTGCAGTTAAAAAAAAATCTCTCTTTTTTTCTTTTGGTTTTATAAGGGAAGAAATTTATGATTAATATATATTTGGTAAATACCAATATGTTCTTTTACTTACACACTTGTAAATACACGAATGTAATGTAACTCTCCTTTTGTATATGTTTGATACAACTCAATAAACAGAGTTTAAAAAGAAAGGCAATTTCTTATCTCTTTTTCAGGAAGGAAAATCAATGGCACTTTCTAACCTACTTTCCTTATTTCATTATACACAGAAGTGTGAAATGTTTCTCTTTCTCAATTCTGAACTGATCATCCGCTCTGCGGATGGACAAAGGTAATCTTCCAAATTTCCCTAGTCTGGCCAAGGTTCCACGGAAGACAACAATGCAGATTGGTTACTTAATGTCACACAACCGACAGTCCCTGGACAATAATACACTGTTACCATGGTGACAATCTTTAACTGAGATGACACAAACTCACCTAGCAACAATTGATCTCAAAATTGTTGTCGAGCTTACATTTTAAGGGTCTTGAAGTTCCCAGGGCTTAGCTTCCTTTACTTTAGCATTCATGTTCAGGAGAAATTGACCCAATGACTCGATTAAGGGTGTTTTGAAATACAGCCGAGTTGACCTTTGTGTTTTCCATGAGTGCATTGGTTTAATTCAGCAAGGTTTGGTCTTCCTCACTCCTTCAAACAATTGGCACACCCCAGGTTAAAATGTTGATATTCTGTTAATTAGTGAATCACAAGTGGACTTCTTACATTAGTTATTTTGGATGATAAATCTAACTTCAGCATTAATTAATAAAAGGATAACAGACTAATTTTGATGCATATATTAATCAATAATTTGTAATCTACAGAAAAAAAATATTATTTTTTAATCGCATAACCTAACAGAATCCCTTCAGGCAACATCTCATGTCTGAGACCAGTTGTTCTCAAATTTTTTCTTTCCACCCACATACCACCTTAAGCAATCCCTTACTAATCACATAGGGAATACTTAAAATGGTATGTGAGTGGAAAGAAAAAGATTGAGAACCACTGGGTTAGACCAATATATATTTTGTAAAAATGTGTCTACAAGGATATGAATTTAGACATGAAAATAAACCAGCAAGTACTGTACTTCATTCCTCCACAATCATTCAATAAGTTTGTAACTAATTTGATTGCGAGGTCAACTTCACATTCTCCTCTTCCCTAGGTAATATTTCACTCCCCCCACCCCCAATCCCACCACTACCATCAAGGTGACCACATTTTTTTTTCCCAAAAAGTTTGCTTCGTTCAGTGAACTGGGATTCACTGGTGGTGTGTTGAGCTGATGGCTGACTCCGCCTCCTGGCTCCACCCACATCTGTTCATATATAACCCTGGTTTCCCGCCTAAACCCAGAACCCTTCTGAAGACTACTATAAAACCCTACCCTCAGTTATAAATTAATAAAAGCGCATGTTCTCCCTCCAGTCGTGAGAGCTTTTACTCACGCCACACTTCATGAAAAATAATAAGGACGATAATAAACAACTTCAAACTGAACACAAAGATAATTTCAGATTTGCTGTATCACATATGAAATTGGAGAAACTAAATTAACTTTTATTGAATTTAGCGTTTAATCGCATAATGATACTGACACATTGCATTCATTTAGTGTCCAACAATGGTCAAGTCAAGTTTATTGTCATCCGATTGCATGAGTACAACCTGATGAAACAGCATTCTCCAGTCCTTGGTGCAAAACACACAGACACACCACAAGACATAACACATATACAGACAATACATATGCATGAAAATTATTATAAAAATGAGGGTCTCAAATGGTTAATGTGGGCAGTTCCTTTGGTCATTCAGCATTCTCACTGCCCTTGGGAAGAAGCTGTTCCTCAGCCTGGTGGTGCTGGCTCTGATGCTCCTGTATCTCTTTCCCCAATAGGACCAGCTGAAAGATGTTTTGTGAAGGGTGAAAGAGGTCCTCAATGATTTTGCACCCCCTCTTCAGACTTCAAGCCCATAGATCATGTTGATGGAGGGGAGGGAGACTCCAGTGATCCTCTCTGCCACTTTTATGGTCCAGTGGATTGACCTCTTATCCATTTCTATGCAGCCACAGTACCACACCGAAATACAATCAGCCAGGACACTCTCCATTGAGCTCCAACAGAATGATGACATAATGGTGCCTGGGAGCCTTGCCTATTTCAGTCTTTTCAGGAATGACAGCCACTGAACTGTGCTTTCCTCACAAGTGAGGAGATGTTAAGTGTCCATGGTAGATCACTAGTTAGGTGAATTCCAAGGAACTTGGTGCTCTCCATTCTCACTACAACACAGTTGTTGATGTTTAGTGAAGGGTGGTCGTTCCTGGTCCTCTTGATGTGTACAATCATCTCCTTCGTCTTAACAACACTGAAACTCAGGTTACTATTCTCACACCATTTTCACGAAATTTTCCACCTTTTCTCTGTAGAGGTAATCATCATTGTTGCCGATGAGGCCAGCATTGATGGATTCCAGGTGCTCCGATACTGCTTTTCCATGGACACAATGTCCCAGTGAAACCTTTCGCCATCTTCTTCACTGACTGTACCAAGATCAGCACAGAGAAGACCAAATCTGAAGGCAGAAAATGAATTTTCAATGACATGCTGCACTTCATGGTTTTGTAGCTTGAAGTAGACTAAAAATATGACTTGAAATTACAAAAATAGATTATATTTTTAAAAAGGGTGTGTGATAGGAAAGTTTTACGGTGATTTTTTGTGATCAGCAGCCCAAAATCCATAAAATACACCCAAAAGTGTTCAGAAAGCAAAACATTTATTGTCCAGTGTGACCAAAATCTCCATTTTAACTGCCCTTTGAGGAACAGAGTTCCAAAGACCCACAATCCTCTGAGAAAAAAATAATTACCTCAACTCTACCTTGTACTTGTATTTTAAACAGCATTTCGCTGGAGCATCTAGGAGTAAAAACACAAATTCTCCCCCTTTTATTTTAACATGATTAAGAATTAGGATCTAGTAAAAGGCGAAAGATTTATACGATCTGAAGAGAAACAGGCTACACACCACGCCCCAAAAGTTAAATCAATGGGACCCAACAATATCAGACAGATGTTTTCACTGTAAGAAGGAAACGGGAACAACAGTACATGCAATTTGGGCACGTGAGAAAGTGGAAAAGTTTTGGGAAGATCTAAATCAGGTATTAAATAAAATCACAAAAAGCAACATACCAAAAAATCCAGAGATCTTTCTTCTAAGCAATATAAGAAGTAAAGAATTAGGCCTCAAACTGGATTCAGATAAACCTGACATTATATATAAAAAATATATAATGTCAACTTGGAAATCAGAAGAGAGCCTGAAAGTACAGCAATGTACATATAAATGAATAAATGAATTCATTCCATTGGAAAAAAATAACATATAATTTAAAAAATAACGTCACAGTATTCAAACAAATTTGGGAACCGTACATGGAACACAACAGAGAGTTGGTGGCTCTATACCAGGCAGTGATGCAACCAGCCAGAATGCTCTCCATGTTAAACCTGTTGAAGTTTAGGAGGGTCTTTGGTGACATTCTTTTGGGACTTCCACCCCCTAAAATGACAGAATGCGAAGAAGACGAAGTGAATTGACCCTGTGTGTAAAAGTAGATGACACAATTTTCTTGTTTATTTTCATTGGTGATGACATTGTTTAATGGGTTTATTGTATTTTATATGTTGAATGTTTTGTGGGTAGGGAGGGGGGTGGGAAGGAGGGAGGGAAGGGAGGGGGAAAAAGGGGAGAAAATGACACTGTGTATATTCAAGAGGGAAATGTTTATGTGTATTTTGGTCAGTATGGTTCATAGTGTGAAAAATAAAAAAAAAATTAAAAAAAGAATTAGGAAGAGAGCAAATCACAACAGCGCCATCAACAGCTGCAAGATGGCACTGCAGTTCAGTGTTACATGATAACCTGATCACATTCATCACGTGTTAAAAAAAATACCTCATTCCTGCAACCCTTTATTTTTAAACAGTGATTCCTTGTTCTAGATTTGCTCATGACAAATGTCCTCTCCACATACATACTATCAAGGGCTCACAGATAGGATAGAACTATTTTTCAACCAAGTCCTCTCTTTCTCTCTTCTCAACTACATTAGACATTAACCCACCTTTCAAACCATTCCCCATTGGAGAACCTGCCCATTCCAGTAATCAGTCTGGTTAAAAAACAAATTGCTAGAGGAACTCAGTGAGTCAGGAAGCATCTAAGGAGGCATTTGTGGTCAAGGCCCTGCATCAGGACTGAGAATGTAAAGGTGAGATAGTCAGTAGAACAGGGTGAGAGGGAGGGGGATGGAGGAGCTGGAAGTATGATGATATTTATTGTACTGATTCTAGAGCCATATATTTAAGTCAAGACTTTTAAGTCCTATTTGTTATGTCGATACTAGTACCCTCACATCTGGGAGACTTTTACTGCACCAACAGCTATTTTGAGGACAAATTTACTGAACTCTTATAGTTGTTTTAAGAAGAGATTTACCTGTCAATGTTCCCTATTTTGAGCAGTGGCTCTCACCTTCCAACCAAGGAAGAGATACATCCAGCCATTCTCAACCTTTTTACAGCTGTGCCCCGCGCCTCCTCCCTCAGAGGACTCTGCTCAAGGTTTATGGGCCCCATTCCCCGTGAAGAAGTCAAGTTTTGGTTTCTTCCATACTTCTCTCCTACCGACTATATAAAATACATAAAAAATATTTATGCTATGTGAGGTGAAATGAAAATAAGGCTTTTACTTAAATTTGCTGTGGCCCCCAGGGGGGTTTAGGACCCCCATTGAGAATGGCTGGAAGAGTTATTCTGTTTTAAATGAAGCATGATTTATTTTGAGGAGTTAACGGGGATTACAATTTTACAAAGGATTTCCAAAACACAAGTACAATTCTTACAAACAGGAGAAACATACCAATGAGCTGCAGTTTACAAGTCATCCGTTGAAGAACAGAGGCTGAGGAGTAAGTTCTATCTCTTCAACTCCACAATTCCATAATTCCAGAACTTCTGTAATTCCTTGTTGCCTTCTAACTTTTTTGCAAGTTTTTGTATTTGTCCTTATTAGTATTGAGTTGCATTTCAATCTGTATGAAATGTTTTGCAATTGCAGAAACAACAGATTTTGTGGTATTGCTAGCTTTGATCAAGTTGAGTGAATAGGGGATTGTCGTCTTAAGTCAGATTATCAGATCGCATTGTTTCTCCTGATCATGTCACAAGAACGGAAAATGTAACTAGTATTCAATAACAAACCAGTCACTACAAATTGGAAGCAATGTCTTCTGATCAACACAGGTGCACCTCAAGGATGTGTGCTTACCCCACTGCTCTACTCATTATACACCATGACTGTGTGGCCAGGCACAATGCCAATGCTATCTACAAGTTTGCCGATGACACCACAGTTGTCGGCAGAATCACAAACAGCATTGAGGAAGGGTTGAATGGTGTAATGACAACAACCTTGCACTCAATGTCAGCAAAACCAAGGAGATGATTGTAGACTTCAGGAGGAAGTCAGGGGAAAAAAACCCAGTCCTCATCGAGGGCTCAGTAGTGGAGAGGGTCAAACACTTCAAATTCTGAGGATCTGTCCTGGAGTCTCCATGTTGATGCAATCACAAAGAAAGCTCACTAGCGGCTGTACTTTGTGAGGTGTCTGAGAAGATACGGAATGTCACCAAAGACCCTCCTAAACTTCAACAGGTTTAACATGGAGAGCATTCTGGCTGGTTGCATCACTGCCTGGTATAGAGCCACCAACTCTCAGGACAAGAATAAACTCCAGAGGGTTGTTAATTCGGCCTGTGACATCACTCCAGACTTCACTCCATCGAGGACATCTACATGAGGTGGTGTCTTAAAAAAGCAGCTTCTATCCTCAAAGGCCCCCACCACCCAGGCCATGCCCTCTTCTTTCTGCTACCATCAGGAAAAAAGATACAGGAGTCTAAAGATGAGCACTCAGTGGCACATGGTCAGCTTCTTCCCCACGGCCTTACTTCTTCTGCACTATTATTTTTATTTTTTTAAGTGCTGTTGTAAGATGGTTATAATATGAATGTCTGCCCTGTGATGCTGCCACAAAACACCAAATTTCATGGCTTGTTCATGACAATAATTTCTAATTCCGATTCTGATTCTGAGCATCTAACAGCTTCTTTGAGACAGACATTCAACTATTATTCAACAAGTATCTCGAATCCTTGGCAATTTTTCTCCTGTGCTGCAGGGCTGAGTTTGGTAATGAGGGCCACAGACAGTAAGCATCCATCACAGAAGACAACAGGTAGAGCCAGGTGAGGAGAGAGATGGAGCTCTTCACATTCCGCCTGGGTAATCTACAACCTCATGGGTTCCATTAGCTCATCATCTCCCCACTTCCCTGTTTTTTTCCCCCATTGCCTACCAGACCCTCCCTCATTCCTCATGCAAGAAAGTTAGTGAGTGCCAATGTGCAATTGAGCATTTGGGATGAAACCCCAATTCTCCTGGGGAAAATGAAAATTATGGTGAGTCCAATGTCGTTCATGCTGCTTACGTTATTTCATTTTAAACAGCATATCATTATGTTCACTAATTAATTTATTGTTTGCATGTTATGACATTGCATATTGTATGTGTTGTATTTTCATAAATAATGTGGGGAGTAGCTATGTATATGCAATTAGTTTACAGATCAGCTTTAGCCTTACTGAAGGCTGGAGAGGTTGAATGGTCTACTTCTGTACCTATGTGATATAAAGTTTATTTATTGTTGAGCATGTGACTTACAATAATAGATCATTTGACTAGTTAACAATCTTTCTGTCATCATCAGAACGTTGACACAGTCCACCAAACCCCCCCCCCCCCCATCCTTTACAAATCAATCTCTTTAATTCTTTGATCTTTACAAAAGGAAGAAAAGACAAAGAAAAACCTTGCAACTGAACTCACATCCATTGATCTGGCCTTTGATGTAAGGCAACAACATGTCAGTAAATGGAGCATGTGACTCCCTTTCAACAAATATTAGTGCGGCTTTTCCAAGCCTTGTTTGTTGGCTACCCTCTGTCTTTTTAATTAATCTTTTTAGATATTTAGACTCACGAACCCGTGCTGCCCAATCAACCTACAACCCTGTATGTTTTTGAAAGGTGAAAGGAAACCACAGCACCCAGAGGAAAGCCACGAAGGCACCGGGAGAACAGAGTCAGATTCAAACCCAGGTCGCTGGCGCTGTAACATCAATGTGCTAACCACTATGCGAATTAACCGTGCTGCCCCAGGTCTTACAGGTTGAAAGAACCTAATGTAAAGTTACATCTTCGCTTGAGATTAAATCCATGTATTCTCTAACTGAGCACTAATTTAAATCATTTGGGGACGTTCTCAGAAGTCACAATATTGCTTCTGTGGAATATTAAAGTTGTCACTCTCTCGTATTACAGCATCACAAAGGATTAAAGAAATTTATGACTCAGGGAGATGCCATTTAGTCCATTTTGAGAAGTTATTTACCTAATCACTCTTCCCAATGATAGAATCAAAGTATTTTTGAGAATGTTTTTCCATCTTTACTTCAGGCAGTCTGTTCCAAAACTAACCGTCCTCCACAAGAAAAGATTTTCTTAACTCCGCCCCCCCTCATTATATTGCCTATTAATGTCTGTTTCAACCCATCTCCAAAACAATCCAGTGATCCCTCTAGAGTGGGATAGGGGTCCTTTCTATCATTCTGTCCAGCATTTTCATAATTTGTCACCCAATAATTGGGAGCATTTAAGGAAGAGATTGATAGGTTCTTGACAAGCCAGGGCATCAAAGGTTATGGGGAAAAGGCCAGGCAGTGGGGCTGATCAGCTCATGATTGAATGGGGGGGCAGACTTGAAGGTCTGAATAGCCTATTTCTGCTCCTATGTCTTATGGTCTTATCTCAGGTACAATTTAGCCCAGAAACAACTCAAGCCAATCAGATCCAACCCTGACAGAACCCTTGTAAACCTTTTCTGTTATCACACAATTTATCTAATATTCTGCCATTAGGTTATTTGAATTATATTGTAGGCAAAGTGAATAGAAAGATTCAGAATGAGAATTAGAATGTGAGTACAGAGATTAGGGTAGAAGAACAAATGCATAATGCTATGTATTCTGAGTTGGTGAGGAAGGACATGCAGGGGACAAAACATAAATGTAGCCAGTTATATGTCTATTTCAATGCTAGGAGTATTAGGAATAAAGGGGATGAACTTAGAGCATGGATCAGTATGACGAACTATGATATTGTGGCCATTACTGAAACATGGCTGGAGGAAGGGCAAGATTGGCTGATGCAGGTACCGGGGTTCAGATGTTTTAAAAGGAATAGGATTGGAGGTAGAAAGGGTGCGGGGTTGGGGGGGGGGGGGGGCGGTGAGTAGCATTACTAGTTAGGGATAATATCACAGCTACAGAAATGGAGGACTCTGCAGAGGGAGTGTGGGTGGAAGTCAGAAATAGGAAGGGAGTTATCACTGTACTGGAAGTAGGCAAAAGGCCTTCAAATAGCCTTAGGGACACTGAGGAGCAGATAAGCAGTGGATTTTGGAATGGTGCAGGAGATGGTAGTTGTTGCTATGGGTGATTTCAACTTCTCCATTATTGATTGGCATCTCCTGACTGCAAGATGGATGGATGGGGCTGAATTTGTCAGGTGTGTTCAAGAAGGATTCCTGACGCAGTATGTGGACTGGGTAACAAGAGGACAGGCCACACTGGATCTGGTTCAGGGTAATGAACCTGGTCAGGTGGTGGGTCTCTCAGTGGGGGATCATGTTAGTGAGGGTGACCACAACTCCTTTAGCTTCAGAATAGCTATGGAAAAGGATAAAAACAGACAAAACATAAAAGTGCTTAACTGGGGAAAAGTTAATTGTGAAGGAATGAGGCAGGAACTAGTGAGAGTAAATTCGAAACAGATGATTAAAGGTAAAGGCACAGAAGTCATGTGGAGGAGGTTTAGGGACCACTTATGCAGGGTTCAGGTTGGTCCCACTCGGACAAAGAAAAGATGGTAGGAAAAGGGAACCGTGGCTGACGAGACAGGTCAGGCAACTAGTCAAGAGGAAGAAGAAAGCATATATTAGATGCAGGAAGCAGGAAACAGAAAGGGCTCATGAGAAATATATGGTAGCCAGGAACAAGCTTAAGAAAGGACTTAGGAGAGCTTGAGAAGGGGGCCTGAGAAAGCCTTGGCATTCAGGATTAAGGACAACCCCAAGGTGTTCTATGCAAATGTTAACAGAAGGATGACGAGAATGAAGGTCGCTAAAGGATAAGGGAGGCAACGTGCCTGGAGGCGGAAAAGGGTGGGGAGGTCCTAAATGAATACTTTGTGTCAATATTCACAAGAGAAAAGGACCTTGATCATGGTGAAGTCAGAACTGAACAGGCCTGTGTGCTGGACAATGTGGAGATTAAGGAAGTGGAAGTGTTCGATCTTCTTAAAAACATCAAGATTGTTAAGGCCCTGGAGCTGAACATGATATACCCCAGGTTGCTGTGGGAAGTAGAGGAGAAAGCTGAGGCAAAGGCCATGATCTTTGAATCCTCTTTGGTTGCAGGGGATGTGCTGAAGGATTGGAGAATAGCAATTGTAGTCTCCATGTTTAAAAAAGGTAATAGGGAGAAACCTGGGAATTATAGACTAGTGATTCTTACATCAGCGGTGGGCAAACTAATGGAGAGGAGTCTTAGGATAGGACCTATGAGCATTTGGAGAAGTCCCGTCTACTCAAGGATAGTTGGCTTGGTGAAGGGAAGGTCATGTCTCACGAGCCTAATTGAGTCTTTTGAGGAAGTAACAAAAAAAAAATTGATGAGGGTAGGGTGATAGATGTGGTCTACATGGATTTTAGCAAAGCATTTGACAAGGTCCCCCATGAGAGACTCATCCAGAAAGTCATGAGGCACAGGATCAGTGGAACCTTGGCTATGTGGCTAAAGAATTGGTTTGTGGAAGGAAAATATTCTGCCTGGAGGTTGGTGACTAATGGAGGGCCTGCAAGAATCCATTCTGGGACCGCTGCTCTTTGTGATTTTTTATAAATGACCTGAATGAAGAGACAGAAGGATGAGTCAGTAGGTTTTTGGATGACACAAAGGTTGGAAGAGTTGTGGGTGGAGCTAAAGGTTGTCAAAAGTTACAAGAGGATATAGACAGGATGCAGAGTTGGGCAGAAAAGTGGCAGTGGAGTTCAATTCAGATAAGTGTGGGGTGATGCATTTGGGAAGGACAAACCAGAAGGCTGTGTACAGGGTTAATAGTTGGTTACTTAAAAGTGCGGTGAACAGAGGGACTTTGGGGTTCAAATCCATACATCCCTCAAGGCTGATAGGATAGTTAAGAAGGCCTATGGGATGCTGGGCTTCATTGATAGGGGGATTGAGTTCAGGAGTAGAGAGGCCATATTGCAACTCTACAAATCTCTGGTGAGACCACACTTAGACTATTGTGTTCAGTTCTGGTCACCTCATTATAGGAAGGATGTGGAAGCTATGGAGAGGGTGCAGAGGAGATTTACCAGGATGTTGCCTGGATTAGAAAACAAATTTTATGAAGCAAGATTAGCAGAGCTAGGACTTTTCTCTTTGGAACATAGAAGAATGAGAGGAGGCTTGATAGAGGTCTACAAGATTATGAGAGTCATAAATAGAGTGGACAGCCAGAACCTGTTTCCCAGGGCAGGATCTGTAAACACTAGATAAGTTATGTAGAAAGTGAAAGGAGAGGTTTAGGGGAGACACTGGGGTAAGTTTTCTTTTTACAGAGACTTGTAGTTGCCTGGAATGCCTTACCTGTGGAGGTTGAAACATTGGGAGCATTTAAGAGACTCTTAGACAGGCACATGGATGGAGGAAAAATAAAGGGTTAGGGGCTAGGGAAGGTTTAGTACTTTTTTTTAAAAAGGAATATATGGGTCGGTACAACATCGAGGCCCAAAGGGCCTGTACTGCGTTGTAGTGTTCTATGTAAAGATGTTTCATTCCATGCACATAAAAAATATTTATTTTACAAATGGAAATCAAATCACTGCTCTCGTCACCTTTTGAATCAAGATGTTCAAAAGCAGTTCATACCTAGTGAAGATGTTTCTGAAGTGTACTTGTTGTTGCATTAGAGGAATGGTAAGAGCCAATTTGTGCATGGGAAGCTCTCATGAATAATATGGTGAGGGCAGATAACTTGTTCCAGAGTTGCTGATGAAGGAACAAGTCTAGAAACATAGAAGTACCAAAAAATCAGAGTAGGAATCGATGCCAGTGTAATAACTTCATGCTATGTGCTCTCAATTTGCAAATTAACCTTACATAATCCTTGTTAAAGTCGAAATGCACCATATTCACTGATTTTCCCTCATCTATTCTACCAGCTAAGTCATCAAAAAGTTTCAGCAGAATTATCAAATATGATTTCCCTTTCATAAACCCATGATAACTTTGACTAATTCAATCAGTCCTTTCCTGATGTACAGTTATTACATCTTTCATAACAGAATATAACGTTTTCTCTCTACTGACATTATCAACATTGGTCTGAAATTCTTTTATTTTCTCCTTGCTTTTTTAAATAGTGGGATCACATTTGTCAATCTCCAAACTACAAGAGACCCTGCAGTCTGAAGAACTTTGGAGTTTGGCCACTAACACAACCATGATTTCCATCAGTTTCTCCCTCTTTCTTAGTTCCCAACAGTTTTGGAGCATATTTTGTGTCCTTCATGTAGATAAATTTCAAATATGCTTTTTATTATTCCGTCATTTCTTTGTTCCTATTATAATTCCCCCATTTTGATTGTAAGGGATTTACCAACTGTTCTCTCTCCATGTTTTTATGAAGATATTCACAATCAGTTTTTATGTACCAGATAAGCTTACCATCTTCCCGTTCCAAATCAATATTGTAATCCTCTTTCAGTGAAATCTAAACTGTTTCCAAGTTTCAGGCCTTCTGGTTTATCTTACAAATTTCTTTGCCTCTTCTTTGGATCTAACACTATCTCTAATTTCCATAAACCCCATCCACTCCAGTAAAGAGGTCATTTCAGTCAACAGGTGCCGAAATAACCATCCAGGATTATCAGATTACTCAACCATGACCTTTATATCTGCAAAAACATTTGAAATCTTTGACTGAAGCAAGGAAATCTGCAGTTGCTGGGGTCTAGTGGTGTACACAAAAGTGCTGGAGAAATTCAATGGGTCATGCAGCATCTGGAGGTCGACAGTGATTGCGTTTTAATTGCTGTGGACGATGTGTGATCTGCTGAATTTCTCCAGCACTTTTGTGTACTGCTTAATCTTCAATAGCTCACTTCTGCTAAATAGGTTATTGGACTTCATGTTTCCCAGATAAATATTCCTCATTATGATCAGGTATGGTGGTAATCCTAACCAAATTTCCCCTCTCATTTCTTTTCCCAATTCATTGTTGAAAACTTTCATTACCTTTACTTCCATATTCCAACTTTCCTTACCTTCACATGGTTCACCGCTGATTCTTCCCACCTGCACTTCTCCATTTCAAGGACTATATTAGTGACGGTATCCAACAAAATATCGACTCCATCAGCTACCTCACCTATACTTTTGCCCAATCTCCCCATCTAATATGACCTTGCTAGATTTTGTGTCAATCTTTCCTTTATCCTTAACCCTGAAATAGTCAAAGAAAAATATTCAACCAATATAGGAAATTAGACTCTTTTGTGTGTTAAAATATTAGAGCTCTGAACCCAAATCAAATTCAGATAATCCCTGGAGAACAGTCAGAAAGTAACTTCAATTTATACATTCATGTCTTTCATTAAAATTGCTTTTTTACAAGTTTAACTTACAACAGGTTTTTCTTTTCCCTTTCAAAACTCTTACCCAACAGGCAATGTTGTGAAATTAAAGCAGATATAGGTGAAGCTCAGAGTGAAGAGATGATGAACAACTAATAAACTCCAGGCTACAATATAAGTGCCATTGAAATGAAGAGTTTCTAATCCAAGCAGCACATGTTCATGAGAACTAGAGTTTGCCTTTCAAAGTTGTGTCAGGGCTTACATTGACTCAGTTATAAATACTATGAACAGCTTTTCTGAAAAGGTCATGGTCTTTTCAAGCTGCCATACTTATTTCCGAAGGCTAAGTCACTGAGAGTATTTGAAATGTTATGTTGGCTCCTGTGTGATTTATTTTTAATCATAGAAAATTATCTCATCTGTCTTCATCTTATGCAGTGGAGGGGGGACCAAGTTTATACTGTTTGAACTTTTATCTCTATATATACATATGTGATATTGTATTTTCAGCTTTGTTCCCTTTTCTTCATTGTACTGTATGTATTATAAAAAATATTTGAAAAGTTAGAAAATGATCATAAATTTGCTTCTGTGACTGGCATTTGAAACCATCCAAAATTTTGAACGATGGCATGAAAAATATCATAATTTAACAGGAAGTGAGTTTTGTTTTTATTTACATCAGTAAGAGAATCTCATCATGAATCAGTGGAGTTGTGTATTAGATACACATAATGAAATCAGAAAAAGCTGAACCTTTTCATCACGTGAGACAGCATCCATGGAAGACAACAAAAGGTGAACTTCTCAGGTCAATTATCTTTCATCGGAGCACAGGTAAGTTATAAAATAGCAGAATACAGTCATTAATGCACCAGGGAAAGATTTTTTAAAAAGCACAAATAGTTCTTTATCACATTCTTCTACAAAAGCTCAAATAATAAGAGGTCAATTAATAAGATTTGACTTGGTTTATTAGCAGGGGCATGAAGTGGAAAAGCACAACAGTATTCATATAAAACTTGATTGGCCTCTTTGGGAAAATTGCACCCAATTCTGCAAATTATTGAGGGGAGGTCATGTATTTTTTGACAATGGGAACGTAACAGTTGCAGTATGTGTAATTCAAAATAACATACGTAGATAAGGAGAAGCTTGTCAACCAAGGCCACAGATTTATAATTCACAAAGAAATCACAGTGAATCAGTATTGGCTCAAGAAGTCCATATTGATCTAACTGGCATTCTGATCCCTTTTGGTCCATATCCCTCTGAGGCACAAATTTGTCCAAATGTCTTTGAGTGTTGTTGTTACATCCACTTCTAAAGTTTCCTCTGGCAGCTCAGCGCAAATATGTACAACTCTCCGAGTGAAAATATTGCCTTTCAGGTCCATCCTAAATCTCTCTCCTCTCACCTTAAACCCATGTCCTTTAGTTTATGGATCATCTTCTATGGGAAAATGACTGTGAGCATTCACTTTACTCATGGCCCTCATGATTTTTGTTTACCTCTAAAAAATTACTCCAGCCTATTTCACTTCAGGGAACAAAGACCCAGCCTATCCATCGTCTCCATATAACTAAAGCCCTCCAATCCTGGCAACATCCTGGAGTATCTTCTCTTCACCCATTCCAATATATTGATGTCCTTCCTATTGCATACAGTACTCTAAGCATCGTCTCACCAATGTCTTGTACAGGTGAATCACAAGGTCCCAACATTTGTACTCTCTGCCCTGCCCAATGAAAGCCAGCATGCCAAATGCCTTCCTCACCATCTTATCCACCTGAGTTGCCACTTTCAAAGAACTTGTCACCTGTACCCCTTGGTATCTCTGCTCTACAATCCTCTCTAGAGTCCTCCCATTCGCTGCATAAATCCTGCCTTGGTTGATATGCCAAAATTGCAACATCTCAAACTTGTAAGAATTCAATTCCATTTGCTGCCCCTTCACCCACTTTTCCAACTGAGCCCGGTCCTGTTGTAAACATAAATATCCTTCTTCATTGTCCTCTGCGCAACCAATTTTGGTGTCATTTGCAAATTTTCCAATCAAGTTAACTACGTTGTCATTCAAGTCATTTCAAACAGCAATGGATTGAGTACCAAACCTTGTAGCACACCACTGGGCACAGGCCTCCAATCCATACTCTACTACCCTCTGCTTCCTTCCACTAAGCTGGTTTTAAATCCAATGGGCCAGCTCCCCTTGAATCCCTGTATAAATATAAATGAAATACCATCCTCTCCCATCTAGAATTGATAAAGGGTCCAGACCACAAATGTTGACTGACCATTTCTACCCATAGATGCTGTCTGGCCTGCTGAGTAGCTCCAGCAGTTTGCTCTTTGCTCTAGATTCCATCATCTACAGTCCCTTGTGACTTCAGAATAAAAAGAGGAACATGTAATTTGATTTCACCACTTAATTGGCAGGCAGATGAATTTCCAGTTCAAAGAAACTTCCTAATTAGAAGAGTGTACATTTACCAACATTTTCCATATTTTGTTTGAACATTGCAATCTATCGTTATTTTTTTTAAAGTGAGGAAATGTCTTCTTGGAGTTGACCCCTACGCAGTGCATAGTTGAACAAGCAGACACCGTATATTAAACTGTCTATCAGAATGGAAAGCATCTGGCAGGTGAGCATTACCTTTCCTCAATGGTGGTGGTTCCCTCTTCTTCACAAAGATTGAGTGAATAGCATCGTTTTCCTTTTTTCCTTTTAAAATGGTGCCTCAGGATCTCCCTCCTCCAACTGTGAGAGCAGAAGAGAGCCCTGTTTCATTGGGGTAATCCTTTTGCAGATCTGTTTTAACATTAAAAATCCTATATGAATGCTTATTTTCAAGTGTATGTACTTGCACAGTATTTGTTCATTAAACTAGATTCCATAATACATTGTACAAGTTCCTTGTAATAATATCATTATTAATGTAATACCGATCTAACTCTTTGGCATAGAAACAGAAAGAATTAGGATATTCAATTTTATTCTCATAATAAATTGTTATATACTTTTCAATAATTAAATTCTATTCTTGTTTTCTATTATTTCCTCATCTCCCTCTATTTTCTTTATCTTAATCCACTTTTTATTTCTCTCTATTAGCATTTGACAGTTCCAGGGCCACATTTCTGAGCTGTAGGGTTTCAGAAAGAAAATCTAAAGTAAGGCATCACCCATAATGACCATATCACAAGTTTGGCCCATTAACTTTGAAACCATTATAATATTGTTTAAATGCTTGAAAGGTAAACGTTCCAAGAGACACATCATACATGAAAAAATATAATTGCCTAGAAGTACAATCACATCACACCTCTCTTCATGTCATGCCATTGAAAATCAATTTTCTCCTGCAGTGAAAAGTGATAATATGAACTTTACTGATCATCTAAAAATGTTCAATAGAAATCGTGTCAGTAGCTCTAGTGTGACTAATCCTTACCAGCAGTCGATGAATTTCAAAGGTGTTACTAAACGAGCTGGAAACAGTTATTATCACATTTCATGCCAGAAGAAAAATTGATGCCTTATTATAAGCTTTATTTGTGTCCGACAAAACAAAAATGTTGCCCACTTTAACTCACTGCGATTGTAAAATGTTAACAATATCCAGGCAGGATGGGCCACAGGACAAGTGGGATCAAAGTGAACAGAATCAGGATTTATTGTCATGAACATGTCACGAAATTCGTTGTTTTACAGCAGCACTGAAGGGCAGCAAGGTTGGAGCAGCGCCTTTACAGCACTAGCGATCGGAACAAGGGTTTGAATCCTGCGCTGTCTGTAAGGAGTTTGTACGTCCTCCTCTTGTCTGTGTGGGTTTCCTCTGGGGCTTCTGGTTTCTTCCTACCATTTGAAACATACTGGGAGTTTAGGTTAATTGGATGTGAATTAGGCGGCACGGACTCGCAGGCCGAAATGGCCTGTTACCATGTTGCTTGTGTAAATGTAATTTTTTTTTTAAATTTCTATAAATTCCATTTTTTTTTAAGTAAATAAATTAGTGCAAAAGAGGAGAAATTGAATTGATGTCCGTGGCTCATTGTCCCTTCAGAAATCTGATGGCAGAAGGGAAGAAACTGCTTCTGTACTGTTGGGTGTTCATCTTCAGGCTCCATCCTGATGGGGACTCTTGATGATAGAGGCTGTATTCTTGAGACATCTGCTCTTGTAGATGTCCTTAATGGAGTGATGACGCTGGCCAAGTTCACAACTCTCTGTGGTCTTTTCCTGTCTTGTACATTGGCACCTCCATACCAGACAGTGATGCAACCAGCCAGAGTGCTCTCCACTGTACACCTGTAGAAATTTGCAAGAGTCTTGGTGCATGCTAAATCTCCTCAAACTCCTCATGAAGTATAGCTGCCTGTGAGCCTTCTTTATGATTGCATCAACTTGGAGGCCTCAGGATAGATCTTCATAGATGTTGACACCCAGGAATTTGAAGTTTAACCCTTTTTCCCTGCTGATCCATCAATGAGGGCTGGTTTGTGTTCTCCTTATTTCCTGCTCCTGAAGCCCATAAACAGGTCCTTGGTTGAGTGGAAGGTTGTTGCTGTGTCACCATTCAACTCGCTGATCTATCTCACTCCTGTACGCTTCCTCATTGCCGTCTGTGATTCTGTCAGTGACTCTGGTATCATTAGATCTGCCTATTGCAGATGGCATTTGAATTGTGCTTAGCTACACAGTCATGAGTGTAGCGTGAGTAGAGCAGTGGGCTAAGCACACACATCCTTGAGGTGCACCTGTGTTGATTATCAGTGAGGAGGAGACGTTACTTCCAATCTGTATTGACCATGGCCTGCCAATAAAGAAGACAAGGATCCAGTTGCAGAGGGATGTGCAGACTCCCAGGTTTTGAAAACTTGCTGACCAGGACTGAGGGTATGATGGTGTTGAAACCCGAGTTGTAGTCGATGAAAAGTAGCCTGATGTACATGTTGCTGTCGTCAAGGTGATCCAGGGCTGAGTAGAGAGCCAGAGAGATTGCATCTGCTGTGGAGCGATTGTGGCAGTAGGTGAATTGCTATGGGTTAGTCTTTTTTGCTCAAACCTATTGAGGCATTGGGTAGAAATAGAACAAAAGCAGTAAGGGAGGAGCACAAATTACACTCAGATCAGTTTGGGAAGAGAAATAAAGAAATGGAATTAAAGATTCAATTAAGAGAAAAAAAAAGATATTCATGGAAGAAATAAAAATAGAATCCAACTACTGTCTTATTGTAACTGGTGAGCCAGTCAAAAGTCAATTACATCAGTTGGCCAGACTATGCAAGAATGCAGATTTCCTTCCCTGAATGGCATTAGATATCATGATGGATTTTTAGTCACAGGATGACGTCACCCTCTGTTTTATCATACATCATTCTGTGTGTAAATAACAATCTTAATTGAAATCAATCTTGGTTCAACGATGTCTGCACACCATAAGCAACATCTCAAGACTGATTTCCTAGCAGCACATTTCTGATGAAGCAAGTGCTCAGCACTTTTGGACAATGCAGTTGCAATGGAAATTTTCAGTAGATGCGGAGAGGTGGAGGAGCGAGAGAAGGGAAAAGGAACTATGCACCATAAAAGCTGCTGGACCACACAAACATCATCATTCCCTCATCTGCTGCAATACCCATTTAGAATTGCTAGGCCATCATGCCTATTGCAGACACATCCAACCTAACAAAAATGGTTTCCCTCCTTCAAGAGGTAGTTAGTTTGTCTGGCATTTAACTGGTGCTGCCTTTGAAGCTGTGATTAGTACTGAAGAGACAGGGAGCGATATTGCTGTTCTGACAGCATGAAGTAACAACTCTTTGAATTCATCCCACTACTTTTGCTCCCTGCACACAGAACACATTTGTGCTGCTTGCCTTCTGCGTGCTTGAAGCAAAAAGGATTTGAAGACTGAGCTAAAATGACAAAGTTGCCTGAAAATATTTTACATGGAATTAATGAGCTGTTTAAGCACTGAAAACCATGGGATTAGGGGAATCAAAAGATTTATAATTTCCTCCATGCCAGTTTCACCACAAATTCCATGTCTTCCATTATCCTTCTTTCCTTTCTTATCAGATTCCCATCACATCCATTTGATTTCCTAACTGACAACAATGGACAACAAATATTTTCATAAGGTTTGCTTCCTGAAAAAACATTGGGGATTATGTTAGGCAACTTCAAGCTGAACAGAAAGATAATTTCAGATTTGCTATATCATGTAGGAAGTTGGAGAAACATTAAATTAACTTTGATTGAATTTACCATGTTTAAACGCATAATGATGCTGACACACTGCGTTAGTCCAACTGACCTAAAATGTTTTGTTGCTAATTTTCATTTGTACTCAGCATCTGATGCTTCTCATGTCAGTGTCCAACAATAGTCTTCCAGCATTGATGGATTCCAGTTGCCCTGATGCCACTTTTACATGGTCGCAATGTCCTGGTGAATCCTTTCACCAGGATTGTCACTGACTACACCAAGATCAGCAGGGAAGAGGTCAAAGTGCGAATGCAGGAAATTAATTTTCAAAGACATGTTGCACTTCATAGTTTATATGCTTGAAGTAGACTTAAAATATGACAGGAAATCACAAACAATCTAAAAAACTGTACTTGATATGAAAATTTTATGGTGATCAGCAGACCATGATCCATTAAATACACCCAAAAGTGTTCAGGAAGAAAAATCTTCATTGTCCAGTGTAATTTAATGCAGAGTACTCAAGGACCTCCATGCTCACTTCCCCCTTAGCTATTGTCTGCTGCTTTCTCCGATCTTCCTGCTTAGCTCCAATTATGTATCAAATCCACCAATATTCTGTACTCAGTACACAGAGGAAACTTCTCCTATCTGATTAGCTCTCCACAAAATCCTGATGGGTAAAATCTTTTTTTTTAATCATTAAGCAGCAATGATCTCTCCCTGTCTCCAGAATTCAAATCATCAGTGAAACAGGATATATTTTTAGTCTGAATAATGTGTGTCCATTTTATCTTAAGAATAATTAACTGGCAGGCCATGATGCATACATTTGTACGTGACGATGTGCTAAATGTTCGTATTCCCAGCTTATTGTGTTCCAGGGTGTTTCTAAACAAATCTTCAAGTTTGTCACAACATTTTGCAGCTTCATTCTAATAATGTATGAGCTGCCCTCCTGACTCCCTCTCTCTGCGTAATAAACAGATCAATAACTGTTTCATAAAAACATAATGCAATTTAGTGTGTATGCACTGTATTCTTTTGCATGAACAGCAGTAGCTGAAAACAAACCTCAGGAGGCCTTAGTTTACATGAAAGAAGAGCTCTCAACTATCTCATGCTAAAGTTAATGGAAGTCAGAGAAACAGGAACAATTTACAAATCTTTCTCAATCATTTTGTTATTTCAGTTAACAAAACAAGCAATGAAATAATTGAAGACCAAAGCTTCATCTGTAAATTTTTGATAAACTGTGACTTGCAAGCACAATGAACTATAATTTATTTCTGATCGCTTCAACCTTTTGATTTATCTGGCTACTCAAAGCCATAGAACACTACAGGCCTTTCAGCCCCTCTAGTCTATGCCATCCATCATCTCCTTAGTCCCACTGACCTGCACCCATTCCATCACCCTCCAGACCTCTCCCACCTAAGTATCTTTCCAATTTATTCTTAAAACACATGATTGCATCTGCATTAATCACATCCAATAGCATTCCACACTCCCACAACTCTCTGAATGAAGAACTTCCCCCTAATGATTCCCCTAAACCTTTCCCCCTTCAATTTAAAACTATGATCTCTTGTATTTATCTCCCCCAATCTAAGTGGAAAAAGCCTATTCACATCAGGATGTGAAATTTACAAAATCTTGTAAACCTCTATCTTGTAAATTTCCCATCATTCTTCTGCACCCCAAGGAATAAAGTCCTAACCTGTTTAATCTTTCCCTGTAACTCAACTCCTGAAGATCTGACAACATCTTAGTAAATCACTTCACTCTTTCAATCTTATTGATATCCCTCCTGTAGTTAGGTGCATAGAATTGCCTACAATATTTCAAATTTGGCCTCACCAATGTCTTAAACAACTTCAACATAACATCCCAACTCTTATACTCAATACTTTGATTTATAAAGGAAAAGATACCAAAACCTTTCTTTACAACCCTGTCCACCTGCAACACCACCTTCAGGGGATAATATATTTGTATTCCCAGATTTGTTTGCTCCTCCACACTCCTTGGTGCCCTATCATTAACTGTATATCTCTTACCTTGGTTGTCCTTCCAAAATGCATCACCTCACAGTTGTCTGCATTAAACTCCATCTGCCATTTTTTGACCCATTCTCCTAAATGGACCAGCTCCCTCTGCAAACTTTGAAAATCTTCCTTGCTGTCCATTCTCTTTTCTTATTTATCTTTAATGGTGATTAATAGTTTCATTTAATTTTATTTTATCAATAATAAATCTATAACAATATATAACATTGAATTCATTTCTAAATAATGTGCTTCTCCTGCTCTTTCTGTAATAAAATCCTTTTCTTCTGGACTCTTTTGTATCCTTTTGCTCAGCTGGTTAGTGTCCTTCCCACCATTTGAAGAGAAAGAGAGAGAGAGAGAGAGAGAGAGAGAGAAACTATACCATTATTTCTTATGTGCTTCATATCCATGGTAGGGCAACAGCTTTAGAACATTGCAGCTCAGTACAGGCCCTTCAGCCCATGATGTTGTGCTGACCTATATCAATCTAATCCTTCCCTACTCGTCCTGTGCGACAACACAAGCACCAGACCACTCCATCGAGGACATCAACTGAGGCGGTATCTTGAAAAAGCAGCCTCTAGCCTTAAAGACCCACACCACCACCAACCAGGTCAGGCCCTCTTCACTTTGCTACCATCGAGTAAAAGGTACAGGAGCCTAAAGACAATCATTCAGCGGCACAAGGACAGCTTCTCCCCGGCTGCCATCAGATTCCTGAATAATCAATGAACCAAAGGCACTGCCTTACTTTTCATGCACTGCTATTTTTATTTTATTTATAGTAATGTCGTAAGATGGTTATACAGGTGCTTAATCTTTTATCCAAAATCCTTGGGACCAGACACTTTATGGATTTCAGAATCTTTCAGATAAAAGAATAATATTAAAATGGCAGTACTTTTAAAGTAATTGTTGGGGGGAGGGGGTTTGTGGTGGTGTTGGGTGGGAGAGATAAAGACAGGCCGCACTTTCCCTGCTTGCCTGCCCGAGTTGCGCTGCCACTATTTCACCCAAGCTACGCTGCCGCTCTCTCCCCCCTCGCTCACCTGAGCCGCGTTGCTGCCCTCTCCCTGCTCTCCTGCCTGAGTCACACTGCCGCTTTCTCCCTGCTCGTTCTCTTGCCCAAGTCGCGCTGCGCGCTCTCTCTCTGCTCCCTCTCCTGCCTGAGTCGTGCTGCCATTCTCTCCCCGCTCGCTCTCCTGCCCGAGTCGCACTGCCGCTCTCTCCCCGCTCGCTCTCCTGCCCGAGTCGCACTGCCACTCTCTCCCCGCTCGCTCTCCTGCCCGAGTCGGACTGCCGCTCTCTCCCCGCTCTGTCAAATCCCCTTTCAATGGAGTTGCTGAAATTCTGCTGGAGGACAATCCCTGTATTTTTAAGTAAAACATACAGTAAAACTTCAAACTTAAAATAGCTAAAACTAAGCTAAACACCTGAAAATATACTGTACATGCAGTAAAAAAAATGTTTAGTTTACGGAATTAAGGATAAAGGGATGAGTACAGTAATATCAATGTTTGCTCTATGACGCCGCTGCAAAACACCAAATTTCATGACTTGTTCATGAGAATAAATTCTGATTCGGATTCTGATTGGGAGTTTCTCCAGCACTTTTGTGTATTGCAGTTATCTTACTCTAACTGCGTCTTCTTACAAAGAGCATTTACATTATCGCATCCAAATGGCCGTTCCTCCTGTGAGAACCTTGGCCAGGTATCTCCAAACAGCATTCTTCTTCTCATAAACAGTAATATCAAGACGAGTCTATAGGTTTTGCACAATCTAGGGCTTAGGACACAAACTGTTGAGAGCCCACATCCCTCCATGGATGCTGCCTCATCTACCAAAGTCCTCCAGCAGTTTGTTTTATGGGTTGCTTCAATCTTTGATACAAATGTAGAGCTCGTCGAAAGAATCAAAGACTTGTTGATCCAAACCAAGGCTTTTATTAGCAAAAGACAGGAGCTCTTCACAGGTGGCCGACCAGTCCGGAATGATCCGACCTGGCTAGGGACACAACCCTTTAAGGCCCAGACAGTAGGCATGGCTTAGCTCTCAGCCAATCGCTGTAAGCACAGTCTAGATACAGTAACTATATACACTATATACATTGGTGATAGATCTGTACTATCACAACAAATAAGGACATCCTCACGGGCAGAGCAGGGTTGTCTCTTGCACTCAGCTTTCTCCAACGAAGTTTATTTTTTGGCTTAATTTTTTTGCAATTTGATTAGAAAAGGCAACCGAATCATGAATGTGTCTTGCTGCAAAGTTCCAACCTGAAACTTTGTCCTTTCTTTTTCTCCCACTGATGCTGCTTCATTGCTGAGCTCCTCCAGCGGTGCGTATTTTGCTCCAGATCAAAGCGTAATCATTCTTTCCCTTGTACTAATCAGTCTCATTTAGCATTGCACACGCGGCATTCAGTTTTAATTGTTCTTGCCTCATCTTAACAGAGCAGTGCCCTTGAAAGAAAGAAATTCTGTTGATGTAGTGCCCGGAAGTTTAAAGCAAAATCTTTGAAACGATTTAGTTATTGAGATCAAAAGCCCAATAAAGATTTCCTTCTTCAAGAAATATTTACATATGCCCTGGTCACTTTAAAAGAAAGAACTCCTATTTATGTAGTGACTTTCGTGCACAAAGCACTTTATAGCAATAATTCCATTTTTGGCACATTATGGTACAGCTTATCATGTTAAATAAGCATAAAATAATGAGCAGATCAGCAAGGAGCTGGGAATTAAATTGTCCCCAATGTGCCATCACCATTTCACTCACAGTGTATGTTACTCATTATTCATTCCCCAATTCATTTCATAAATGTTATAATGCATTTCATTAATGATCATAGTCTTTCTATGTTATGTCTCTTGGAGCAATGTCTCTCAGATCATTCGCCTTGAACCTTTCTGCCCTCTCCCATCTGGCAGAAGATACACAAGTTTGAAAGTACCCATCAACAGATTCAAACACAGTTTGTTCCCCACTGCTATAAGACAATTGAATAGATCTCTCATTAGTAAAATGAGATCATTCCTTGCACTGTTTTAACTGAACTTTTTCCCGGTAACACTATATAATGTACTTTTGTTATATTTCACTCCACCTGTTCTACACAAGGTTAGGTTGACTTGCCCGAGTAGCACACAAGACAAAGTTTATCACTGTATCTCAGTCAATAAACAATTCAGTGCAATGATGTAGCAGTAACATCACTGGTTGTACATCTAACTCTGGGCAGTCATCACAGGACCAATCATTTAGCTACAACGAGGACCGTTTGACCGAGGACCATTGGAATTTAGGAGAATGAGAGGGGATTTCATTGAAATATTTTGAACATTGAAAAGCATGGGAACTGTAGATGTAGAAAGGTCATTTCCTGTGGTGGGAGAGTCTAGGACAAGAGAGCACAACTTCAAGATTAAAGGGCATCCACTTAGAACAGAGATGAGAGGAATTTCTAAAGCCAGAGGGTGGTAAATTTGTGGAATTTGTTGCCACAGGTTATTGCAGAGGTCAGGTCATTGGGTGTATTTAAGTACGAGATTACAGGGCATCAAAGATTATGGGGAGAAGGCCGGGCTTTTGGATTCCACATGGTCAGTTTTTTCTGTTGCTGGTCAATGGCTACCTTGAAGGGAGGTTTACCTTCTCAGGGGTCTGCATAGAAACTGCACAGCTTCCAGTTCAGCGCAAGAACAGAGATCATAAATTAAACCTACTTGCAGAAAGCTGATTGCATGTTGTGCAATGATGGTCAACTCCAGATTCTCGGCATAAAGGAAAATTGCAAATCTTCACAAATCTCTGTCGCCTTTTCTTGTCCTGAGCATTGGCAGACAGTGATACAACGAGTCAGAATGCTCTCCATGCTACACCTGTAGTCATTTGCAAGTCTTTGGTGACAGGCCAAATCTCAAACTCCTCACGAAATACAACTGCTGCAGAGCCTTGTTCATAGATGGACGAGGCACTACAATTTAATTCAACCCTGACAAAGTTGTATAATCTTAAGTGAGCCATTCATCCATTAATTCAAATAATGCAGTCTCCCTCATGGACCATAATAATTGTGATTAAAGGTGACAGTAATTGTGCACGTCGTTGAATTGTTCAGCTGTTCACCATAAAGTTATTCAAATGTTGATTCAAATCTTCAGATACAGCAATCTTTGCATTTTAATCGAATATATCAGTGCAAAGGAGAATGGTGCTGCTCTGGAGTATGGTCGACATGAAGTATTTTGATGGATGCATGAGGTGACCTGCTTTTAAGTGAGGAGAGGTAACCAGAAGAGACAAAAGTACAATTGATAAAGCAACAAGAAGCAATGTGAGAAAAACAATGAGAAATAGACAGTCTAAAATGATGGTGCGAGGAGATCCCATAGCAACTTTCAAAAGGTAATTGAATACATGAGTAATAACATTGCTGGAAAATGTTGGAAAAGGCGAAGGCATGGATTGTAATACAAAGGCCCAGCACAGGTACAAGGACTAAAAGGCCCTTCTGTGGTCTCCTGCACTCTAATGGTTTTGTGCAAAATGTACTACACATATAAATTGGATTATTTTGTTTTTTTTCTATTTTTATTTCCTTTGTGAGTATAGTTTCAAAAATATCAAAGTAGTCCTTCATTCTAATTAATACCTTAAGACATGTGAGCAGAAATAGGCCATTCAGCCCATCGTATCTGCCCCACAATTTAATCATGAGCTGTTCCATTTTCCCACTCAGCCACATTTCCCGGCCTTCTCCCCATAACCTTTGATAGAGGACAGGAGACATTGGTGAAGACTCAAAGCAGAATTACATTGATAACAGAATGAAGGATAAATGAGGTGCTGCTATTTTTTTCTTTAAAAGGGTATACCAAAATATCATAGTCGAAAGATAGGATGGCAAACATACAGAAGGCATTTCATAACATTGCAGCCCAAAGCTTGAGCATATAAATACAGGATGTTCACTTGTAGATCTAACAAGAAATTCAGTAGAAACCTAGAGGTCTACAAAATTATGAAAGGCATACATAAGGTAGACAGTCAGCACCTATTTCCCAGGGAAGGTGTAGTCAACACCAGAGGACATCTGTACAAAGGAAAGGAAGGAATGTTTGGGGGAGACATCAGGGTAAGTTTTGTTTTATAGAGAGAGTTGTGGGTGCCTGGAATCCATTGGCAGGGGTGGTGGTGGAGGCTGGAACAATAGGGGCATTTAAAAGACTCATAATTGAAAGAAAAATAGAGGGTTTTGAGGTCGGGATGGTTTAGGGTTTTCTTGGTAGGCACAACGTCATGGGCCGAAGGGCTTGCAAAGTGCTGTAATATTTTATGTTTACATGAAGAATGAATGGGAAGTCTTCTAGCTAGCCATCTCATAGGATGATGATGGTTCCTTTCAGTCAGATTTTGAGGTTTCAAATGAGGATACCCCACTCCTCGGAAAGGAACAGCGTGTGTGAGAATGAATTTAGGTGATTAGGGGGTTGCACAGGTCCAGACCCGTCCTCTCAACATCCCCTCCCAGATTCATCGGAATGGTGAGGTCCAAGGCGGCTGGAGGAAGTTCTGGTGCAGTGAATGGCCAGACCAAGCTGCGATGCAAGGGATGCCCTTTCTGAACATCATGGCACATTTTTGCTAGATAGCTGTTGACCCTACGAGAGGGTTCATCTGCCCTTTGACAGGTCTTGTTTTTCATCCTGCAGGGTGTGTAGCCACTCTCCTCACCAGGCAAGCCTGGTGGGGGAGCTGGTTTAGTCGCCGACCACCTGACCATTCTACAGGTTGTACTGGGTTACATGGTACCAGTAGCACTCAGACAAATGACCTGACCTGTCCTGATGAGAAGTAGAACTACTGTTACAGAAGGCATTCATGCAATTATGGGACGCTAGGTAAATTTGTTGTAAAAGGAAGAGAAAAATACAATAAAATGTCATCCATACTACATACAATTTTCACATTTAACTTTATTCTCTCACAGGTACATCTCTCAAAATGAATCTAATGCATCAAAGGAGACATCCCCATCCAAGCAGCCAATTACCCCTGTCTGTAGTTCCTTTAAAAACTGCCAATTAAACTTTAAATGTTGTTCAGTCTTTATATTTTAAGTAATTTCAAGCACAACCTATCCCAATTTGCTTGCCAGTCACGTGACCATTAGCGCAACAATAAGTACAATCTGATCAACCAGAAAAGTTGGTGAATGGGATTTTACTTCAGGGGACCATTCTGATGTTTAACAGTTGAAAAGGAAAACCTATTCTGCCTGCACTACCTCTAATTACATATGGATTGGCTTGTAAATCCCTGTTGTCAGTCACACCACAGGAGATTCACCACATCCTGTTTATAGTTGTATGAACAGCATCCACATTTTCATTCAGCACACAACCAGTTTGAAAAGTTCATCGAAGATCCTTGTGGCTCCTCGCAGTAGGACAGGATAAGAATTTTGGTCAAGCTTTAATCTTTGTTGATTTACCACTAGTTAAAAGCGCCTGTGTTGAAGATCAGTTGTACAATTCATCTTGTTTCTTCTGCAATTTTACAGCACTGGAAGAGGCTACTGATTCAAGAGTGACCATGATGGATCTCTGCCAGAGCGATCTATAACGGATCTCAGTACTCCATCTTCTCCCTGTTGCCTTCATATATTCTGATTTAAATAGTGAATTTTTCATGAAAGCAGCAATTAATCACAATCTTTGCCAAATCATTTCAAGCTCCAATTATAAACACATGAAATCAGAGTAGTGGTAGACTATCTGTCTCGTCGAGACTGCTCCACCATTCAATAAGATCATGACTGATCTGACCATGGACTTCAGCTCCACCTACCTGCCTTTTCCCTATAACCCCCTACGATGCCAAAACCTATACTGAACAAGTCGGCCTCTACTGCTTCTTTGGGCAGAAAATCCCACAGATTCACGACGTTGGAGAAGCACATCCTTTCATCTCATCTTAAATCTACTTCCCAAGTCGAGGCTATGTCCCTTATTTCTAGTCTCATCTACCAGTGGAAACAATTTTCCTGCTTCCATCACTTCTGAATGTTACAATCTCATGGAATGGTGTTTGTCCTAATTCTTTAATTAATCTGTCCATTCCCAACCACAGAATTTAAAAAAAGTGACTCCTACCTCCTATTAACCTACCAAAATGCGATTGAATCTCCTCAGCCTTCTCTGCTCCAATGGAAAATGGTCCCCCTCCCTCTTCCTATCCTCAGAATAAAGCAGAAAAAACATGCAATAAAGGGGGTTCTATTATCCATCAATCTGTGTTATGTAAAGTTTAATGAAATACAGAATTCTGAGTTCCAAACAAATATTTCTCTTCAAGGGCTTTAGAGTGATTTCTACAGCAAACGTAATTACATTTTCCCACTGAAATTGCAACATTATTCAGAAGCCATCTCAGAAAGAACAAAATTTAACAGATCTCAGTTTTAATCAAAATGAATTAGAACGTTATATTTGAAGAAAGAGACACAATCCCTCTGTGATGCAAGTTATTTACTGGACTGGCAATGTGGGAGCTGAAAGACTGAGGTTTAGCAGACTATTGTCCTCTGGAGGGGTTTGTTTGATCTTCATCAATAATTAGAAGTGGGGGTTTCTGACTGATTTCTCCCCCCGCCCCCCCCCCTTACTTATCCAACAACCAAAACAAATTTGCCACCTTCATTATTCTAGCTGAGATTACCAGGCCAAGCAGATTTTTTGTTTCCATGGCAACATTTGAATGAAGAGCAGGGCTGTTCTGGTCACTATTTCTCTCTCAAACAATATCACTCCAGTCATTTTCAGCTGCTGTTTTCCATCTTATTTTTAATCACCAAATGACCCAAGCTTAAACAGTTTTACACCCCCATTAATTTTAAAGCAAAGAGATATGAAACTCCAAATTTCATTGGTACTTTTCATAATTTAGCGAAACAGCACAGTAACAGGACCTTCCAGCTCAAATCACCCAAATACACCTCTCTGACCAACTAATCTGTTAATCCCGTACGACTTTGGAACATGGGAGGAAACCAGAGAACCCAGAGGAAACCTACACAGTCACAGGAAGAACATATCAACTTCAGGATTCAAACCTGCTTCTAACGAGATAATATATTTCCAATAATATTGTTAGATCTTTCATTAATTTGGTACCTCAATATAGGCATCCTCAATACTATAAAAAACCCAATGACTACAATGTTTATTTTAGCCAAAATCATAGACAATTTACAACTAGCTCACATTAACCAATTAAAGAAATATAAATCAACCTGCTTCAGCTTCTGTTGTTTAGGACAGCCTCAAACACCAAAATTTTAATCTTTTTCAATTTAAAAAAATTTAGATATACAGCACGGTAACAGGCCCTTTCGGCCCACGAGCCCATGCACACCCAATTGACCTATGACCCCTCGTACGTTTTAAACAGTGGGAGGAAACCGGAGCACCTGGAGGAAACTCATGCAGATAAGGGAAAATGTACAAACTCCTTACAGGATTCGATCCCCGGCCCCAGTCGCTGTCTCTGAAACAGCATTGCACTATCTGCCACGCTAACTGTACTGTCCAATTAATTTGCAACAAGTTATGAGGAGCAATCTTTGCCCAGGTTAGGATAGAATCTTCGTTTACTGACAACGTTAATATTATTACAAGAACAAATCAACTCTTAAGTTTCATTTCTGAATGGATAGGATTTAATATGGAGTAGTTAGGTTGGATGAGCATAAAGCTATAGATAGTTTGTGCCCCCTTATTACAGGAGAGATATCATAGCACTGGGGGAGAAGTGAATAAAGATTTGAAGAATTGAGTCGTTACGAAGATTGTACAGATTCTGTTCATGAAAAAGACATCAGGAGACAACCAAATAGAAGAGTGGAAAATCACTAAAATATGAGTTAGAATATTTCAGAGACCAAAAATTGGAGCCGTACTTGTAAAACAGTTAACTCACAAATCCAACTAGAATTTCAGGAAAAATTATTTATCAGAGAATGTTGAACTCCTTACATGGGGAATGGCTAAGGGAAATGGCACAGGTGATACTGGATAAGTGTGAGGGAGAAAGGAAGCTGAGATGTTCCTGTGAGGAATGATGGAAAAATGTTTCTTTAGTGCGTGGGCATGTGCAGCTGAAGGACCTGATGGCATGATATGGACTCTGAGAATTCCTTCCCTGAACAGATACCCCCTGAACATGCCCAGATCCTCCCACATTATACCAGATCAGGGGTTCAATGAGCTCTCTTACTGTTAAAATATCCTCAGGGTTTTTTTTTTAATTAGGCACAACCTTAAAGATCCAAAATATTTTACAGCTGTCTGTATTTTTCTTAACTCTGCTCTATCATTCTTCTGCAGCGGTTAAGAAATGATCTAATAGCTCTAAAATGGTTGGAGAGAGAGTGATAGACAGAGCAAAAGTATTTCTTCACTCAAGGGTGTAGAGAGAATTAATGTTCAGAACTGTCCCATATAGAAGCTTCATCAAAAATGGAGTTGAAATTTCTCAATAAAGGCTATGACATAAAACTTTCATACACAGGATTAACAAACTCTTGGTAAAGTAAAAAGAAATAAAATGAAATAGCAGGTGAATGGAGTTTAGGAATATATCTGACATGATCCAGTAAGATACCAGAGGAGCAACAGGGGACTGGATGGCCTCCTACTGTTGCCAATTTTCTTTCTTGACAAGTTAACAGACAGACTTTCTGATAGTTGTGAGCAGCCTCTGGCACATCAAACAACTTACATTTTTCATCTGTGAACTCAGAGGAGAAGAGGCACTGGATGGAAATTTATCCACAGAATATGGCTCTGCAGCCAGGTCAGAAGAAAACTGCATAAGTAACGAGGGAATTCATAATAAGACTAGTTGACAGCAGGATGGCAAAGAACAGCAACCTGAATGTAGAACAGCGGCATAGCAAAGGGGGGGGGGGGGGGCGCGCTGCAGGGAACACCGCCAGACTGCCACACTGCCACCTACCCCTGTTTTGGTCTGATGCCACCGAGGCTCCTCACCTCCACCCCCTGTCTGACGCCACGAAAGCCCCCCTCCCCGATCCGAAGCCACTGAAAAATCAGTGCGCTCAGCCATTCAACCACTGCCTCACCATCTGGTATGTGTCGTGGTGCCTTTTTCATGTACTTGCCCCCCCTCCCAACTTTAGAACCTAGTGTGGTGTGCTGTCAAATGCTTCTCTCCTGTTGTAGGGATGCCAAAGAGGATAGAGTCGCGCATTAACAGCCAGAGGAACTTGGTGGGTCAGGCAGCAATCAACAGACAGTCAATATTTTGAGCCAAAATCCTTTGGTTAGGGATGACAAGAACCAGGTGGACACCTGAATAAAAGTGTGGGGAGTGGGGTTGGGGGAGGAGAGAAGCTTAGGTTGGTGCTGATAAGTAAATAGTATGTGGAAGGGGGAAGAAAGAAACCAAGGAGCGATAGGGGCAAGAGGCAGAAAGCTGAGAAAGGTCCATTCTGAAAGGAGAAAGGAAGGAAAGGGGGTAAGGGGCTGAAGGGAGGAAAATAGAGGTGACAAAAAAGGGAGGAGGGAAAAATGGAAACGAGGAAGAACAGGGCCAGAGAAAAAGTGAAGGAGAAAAGAGACCTTGTTCTGGCTGTAATCGATGATCCTTGTACAAACAGCATTAGTTTCTGAAATGTTTTTTAAACTGTCTCCCACCCCAAATGATTTCAACTCCTTTGAATTTCAGCAATCGTTAAATCCATCATAGACCAATCCAATCAAGGAATGTTTTCAGACATGTTGTTTTTATTTTTTATCCCCTGTAAAATGTTTTCTTTTGATGTTCTGAAGATTGGTAACTGAGTAGCGTTTGATTAATCCAACTGAGAATTGGCTTATTGCCAAAGATGTGCTTTTAAATCAATATGTGAGACAACAATTTGAGTGATACAGTTTAAAATGTCTGAAGCTGACTTCTTAAAAATATATACAAAAATATTTGCAGGTTAGAATTAGATAGAGGAACAATGTACTTTTAAAAATATCAAAATATATTTCTGTGGCCAAATGCCATAGCTACATTTGAGAGCTTGTTCAAAGATACACAAATGAGTACAATTAGCAGAATGCTCTCAGCCATGCAAATGTCTGTTCCTCTAATGTTCATTTCTTGTCCATTCCCTACTGTGTTCACCCTTTTATTTGTGGTCACATCTTCAGTCATCATACCTTCCCACTCCTCACTCCTTTTTCAATGTTCTCCTAAAACCGGCCTATCTGCACAAACCTTAAGCCATAGATCCTAGTAGCTTCATCATTAAGTTGGCATCAGTTTTAAAAATTGACAGTCCATTCATGGGACAATGAAGCTGCAAGTTGCATTGTTGACTTAAAAGGAATTTTAGGATTTTCATTAAGAGATGTGAACAGGGGAGTATCCACAGAAAATATCACCTAAGGCAAGCACAGGAATTGACATCTGACACCCATCTTTTAGATAACTTTACCAGAGTATCAGCTCAAAATTACATTAAGTTTGATAATTAACAAATTATGGCACTACATGAACATTATAACTGCACCTTCTTTGCTTTCACTGATGCAAATTGGTCTATGATATGATCAAAGTCAGTTTCTTCTCTTTCTACACTCGGCAGAGCAAGATCACAGAGTCTTCCTTGACCCATCCAGCTTCGGTGCGGCTGTTCCTGAAGACCAGCAGGATGGACGGGCGGTCTTTGACATGCACGTCAATGAGGAAATTCAGGGTAACGAACCCCTGCAGCCTGTTGTCATGGTTCAGCAGCTCCTCAAAACATTTGTGCTCACTCAGGCCAAACAGCTCGTAAACGTGGTCTCGGAGCCACTCAAGACAGGGGTCGTCAATCGACATGGCCAGACCGGACCGGGCCTCGCCACTGGATCCGTGTTCTAACAGGTGAGCTCAAGGCCTTGGCCCCTGGGCATGTGCTAGAGTCCCATCTCCATGGAGATCATGGCATTTACTCCCATTCCCATGGTAACTGACACGCCACATCACTTCTACAGAGTTTGAACCATTTAGTGGCAGCTAAATGGCTTGTCTGACTTTAATTAAAAACTGCTCAGTGGTGCCCCCTTCATGTGGCACCCCCTTCAAGTGGAGCCCAGGGCATGTGCCATACTTTAGATACGCCACTGGATGTTAATGACTTGGTCACCAGAGATTATTGGTTTATTTCTAGAGAACCTGACAGCAGATTCACCTTGTGTCCAACAGACTAACCTGGAGCAAAACATGAAATTTTACAGACACCGTGATTACAGTGAAAACACAAAAATATTGGAGAAACTCAGCCAGAGTTAAAGATATATAAACAACATTTCGGCCCTGAGCCCTTCTTCAAGATATGAATAAAAAGTAGGCAGGTGCCTGAATTAAAAGGCTGGTGAGAAGGAGCATTTTAATTCAGGCATCTGCCTGCTTTTTACTCGTCCCGTGAAGGAAGCCTCAAGCTTGAATCGTTTATATATCTTTACCTCCTATGGTCGCTGGAGGACTTATTGAGTTCCTCCAGCATTTGTGTGTTTTTTTTAGACTGACCTGGAGATTTATTTTATATTCATTGCACTTGGTAATTGTTTTTTTGGCAGCATCGAATGTATGATTCATAGTAGGTCGCAGTATTTTCTGGAGGTACCTGATTGGATGTCATCATCTATTCCTGCAACTCGAGAGGCAGCTGATGTAATCAGCGGAGGACAGGTTTCCATGAAAGGACAAGCTACGGTGAGCTGAACAGCTTGCCTGATCAGTGCTCACTCAATGTGCCAGGGTAGAGAATGATCTTTTAAGTAATGTTTAAAAAACATTAACCTGGCGATCGGTCTGATATCACAAATGGAGCAAGGGAAGAGAAAAGCAGAGAGAAACAATTCTGGGACTAGGGGAGCTGCCTGATGAAAAATAGTGGAATATTGTGACATAATCTTCAGGCAGTAAACTCTAAAGTGGAAACAAACCACACGACGGTTTTTCCAAGTGATGCATCACATGCCATCAGTTGCGCGGTCTAAGGGGGGAAAGATGTATGATCTGCATATATGATAAATAGCTTCCCAATGTTTTGTGCTTAATCCAACATTCTTGCAGTGGATTTGAATGAAAATAACGGCAATAAAAAGAGGTTTCTTGCAAAGGCAACCTTTCTCTCTGTGGAATGGTTTTTCACCCTTACCTTTTGCATGCTGAAGTCCTGAGGGCATTGCTGTAGGTGATGAGGGGACACTTCTACCACAAGTGCTGAGCAGATGATTCACTTCAGCCTCCTCTGGGATGCCATTGTCATGGAAGTCAAAATTCAAACAATTTGATTCACTCCATGCAACAATAAAGAACAGCTGAGTGAACTGGATACATCAAATAATGTGGGACAAGATAATATCCGAAATGCAGAACTGAAGAAATGTTTCTGAACTCTTTGCACCTCTCGCCAAGCTGTTCCAGTTCAGCTACTTGGCAATAAGGGAAGTTCCTCAAGTCTGTCCTATTCACATAAAGGTAAGTCTGACAATTACATGCTCACTTCCATTCACAATCCCTCATATAATAAAGCCTGCCCATGTCCAACAAGACCTGGATAAGATTCATCCATCCATTGGACTATTCAGTCATTGACCATCCTCAACAGGACCGACCTGAACCAAATACCCTGGATATTGACTGGCATTACATTCAGGATGTAGCGTTGCACAATAAATGTTGGTCTTTCCATCCACTGACATTCTTAACCTTAAATAAACAGAATGACTAAACTAGTAAAACAATAAACTCTTATGCCCTCTAGTGGACAAGATATTTTTTTTTAAAAAAAGAGCGGGAGAGTTGACATTGATTCCCTAAGTTAACCAACCAACTAACATCGCAACAACAAAGTGAGCTGACCGAACATCATCACCTTTCTATTTATAGGACCTTGCCACTTACTAATTGGCTGGCACATTTCTTAAATTACAACTAAAGATGACTCTTCTTTCCACATTAGAAACAAACTTTGTTCAGGGTTTGGGAGTAATTATTTCCACTATGTCTTCAATTATACCTCCAAAACCTTTTAGATATTTTGTTATCTTTTTCCCTCAATGGGCCTTTGCAATGGTGCTGTGCAATAAAAATTGTGAATGGAGCTGGTAATTTTGGAATGTCCCTACAGAAGTCTATCCCCGAGACGATCCTCAGTTGTTGACACGTAGATTCTACATGAGCTGAAGAATAGAGCCCAAATGTAAAGGTGGGAAGGGGTGGGGGTCTACCCATCGTACATATTAGCTGAGTCATTGCTCTTCAACTCCAGATGGAAAATAAACCAATGGGATGGGTAACTTTTCACAGGAGATTCAGAAACATTTTCGTCTTGATCATTGCAATTCCAGCTTAACAAGTGTACAGCCAGAGTGCCTTCAACAGATGGCTTGCAGCAAATTAGGAATGTAGCCCATTGCCATCTATTCAAGAGCAATAAATGATGGGTATATGTGCCAGCAATACCTGCAGCCTATAAATTAAATATCTATTTTAATAGAGCTAAACATTTCAAATTTCCAGCAAGATCTTCAATTATGTTTTGGCTTTCGATGCTATTTGAGACATGAATAAATGAATTTCAATTCAAATGACATGAAATAGAGGCAGCACACTTAGCACAGGGTAGTATAGTTAATATAGTACTGTTACAGCTTCAGCAACCTGGGTTCGAACCCGGCGCTGTCTGTGTGGAGTTTGTACATTCTCCCTGTGTCTGCGTAGATTTCCTCCGGGTGTTCCAGTTTCCTCCAAAACATATGGGAATTGTAGGTCAATTGGGTGTAATTGGGTGGCACAGGCTCATGGGCTGGAAGGGCCTGTTACCGTGCAATATGTCGAAATTTGAGTGTACATCATCAGAATAAGCTGCTCATCCCTCAATATTTGTGTCAAGGATAATGCCCAAAGGTTGACGGTTACCCTTCCGATGAAAGCTGCCTAATCTCGAATCTTTCCAGTATTTTCTGACTTTATTTTACAGTACTTTGTCTTTTTCTCTCTGCTTATTTTTCACTTCCTATCAAAAACATGATCGATTCACATCTGAGTCGGTGTCAGAACAAATTTAATCGGGGGGGGGGGTATTAGGGTAACCACAGAGGAGGGCACAAACTACCGTTCGTGTGGCACTTTCGTGTGCCGCTCGCTGTTTGGATGGGGGGGCACTATGGCTGCCCATGTGTAAGCAGGGGTCATTATGTTTAACCATACTGTCGGATTGCCATTTCGTCCATTTGACTGATCCTATACAAATTCTTTACAAGCACCGAATGAAACGCTGGATGTCTTCACTAGTTTCTACACATGGACCTGCAGCTTAAAGACCTCCATCTTCCAACTGTACCCCTGCACGTGACTGTTGTAGCTGGTGACAATGGAAATAAAACTTTTTTCAAAAGCAACCATTTTGTACTTCAGATGTATTTATCATTTTCTCAATGCTATAAATAAGATGAACGTTGAACTTCAGAGAAACACAAAAATGGCAGATGCTGATACGATGGTGCGTGACCTGCTGAGCTCCTCCAGCTTTGAATTTTTTTTAAACAAACATGCACTTTATTCACAATAAATTAAATACAAAAGTAAAACCGTTCAAAGATCTGTATCCATACATTTCCATCACTGTACAGTGTTAGATTCATTTCTATTTACACCATTACCACCACTGTGGTATCATGTCCTTACTCCCCCTTCTGTTGTTGAGGGGCTTCCCCTTGGTCTCAGCTCTCAGTTGAGGGTCCATCTGGCTGGAAACTCTCCCTTTCTAACCACACACAAGGCTGCTAACTTTGCCATCAACAACCAACCCACCAACCCAGTTCCAATTTTAAAACATGCTACTATGTCTCTCTCTTTCTCTGACACACACCACATCTTTCTCTGTCTCTCTCTCTCTCTGTGCACGTCATTAGAATAACATTTGAAATAAACTATATATACTCCAATCTTACTGAATAAATGCAGACCCCAAAAATCATTCAACTTTTTGTATCATAATCATAAAAACCAAGGCTGGCATCATAAAGTGAATTAAATGCAATGTTTACCTTTAGAAGAGTCGCAGGCGGAAAGTATTGGTGCTGAATCTCCGAAGAATGGTGTACTTCCATTCAGTTGTGCATTTTCAGGTTAAGTCCCTCTCAATTACTCGCTGAACCAACTGGGCCTCTCTTTTGTGGAGCATTGCGCGTCTGTGGTCCGAAAATACACTTCTCAGAGTGAAGAATGAATTCTGGCACGTTGCCGTGGAGGTGCCAAATGTTAAGGCTTGTTTGAAAGCAGTCAGTATACTGGGCATTCTGATCCGATCTGTGTGATACTTTGAGAGGATGTGCTGTATAGTCCAATCCCCCTGGATTGGCTGTGATTGTTTTGGTGAGCTGAAAAACTGTTCAACAACTTAGTACTCTGTCTCAATTATAGGCAATCGTGGCAAGTCCATAATATGCTTCACAGCCTTTCCATCAAGAAATGTATCACTTTCTGGATTTAGTGCAACAAGTGCACTAGCCAACTGTGAGTTGCACTCGCTGAATCGGTGATCTATCTCTCCAAGCACTGAATCAATAATGTGTAATGCATTCTCTGAAGTTCTGTTATTTTGTCATCATCCCTGTGCCCTGTAGTTCCTTTAACCACATAATTATCAATAATCATGTTTGCTTTGCATCTCTGTTTGGGGATCTTGGGTCTCAGTGATGCGCTGGCAGCCATGGCCACGTCCCACACTTTATCAAACTCCTTGTCACAAGCTGTTGCACTAGCCATGAGATTTAAACCTGTCATCAAGTCAGTGTCCTCTTTCTGTAGAAGCTTGTTTGGTGGATTCAACAGGGCAAGAACTGTGTGCTCTAACTTGGCAATGAATGAAAAACTGGGTTTATTCATCTCGCGCAGCAGGCCCACAGCCTCCATTTGTATCTCCGTGTCACAGACCAGCACAGAGTCAATCCCAAGAGATGTTATCTCATCGAAGGAATTTAGAATGACTGACACAGTGGCAAGATGTCCCATCCACCTCTGTTCCAGAAGCTGTTTAAGATGCACTCGCTTAGAGTGCAGAGCAACTGAGCAACCACCACTAAGTGTAGCTGGTGGTTATGACAGTGTACATAACGTATCTCACATCCCAGTTTCTCTGGCAGTAGCTTCTGGACACTACCATGACATAGAGCAGCCACATCAAATACCTGGCTTAGAATCTTTGATGTTTCCAGTCCAACCTCGTTTAGCTCTGCCAAAATGGTGTCTATTAATGTCTGTGCATCACCTTTGCTAGCTGTTGCCATGGTTAGTGGGTGCTCCATGATCTCATCTGACTCATTTACAAATCAAATGGCAATCAATATATTTTCACATCCAGTGGGGTCACAGGTTCCATCTACTTTCAAAGTGTAATAGGAGTCGCCTACTTCCTCCACTATAGCCTCTGTCACCACACTCCTGAGTGTATTTATGAGTTCATTTTGCATGTTATAACAGGTGTACATGGCGTTGCGAGGGATTATTTTCACAACCTCAGCCAGTTCAGGGTCCTTTTTAAGTGTATAGTCCAGTAAGGAGACGAAAAGTCCACTCCCCCACTCTGACATGTTATCAAAAGCCTCTACCTTCCCCTGTAAAGGCAACTGGTTTCCCGCCAAAAATCTGAGAACATCGATGAGAGAGGAAACAGAATACCTGTTCTTTAGTAGTTGGTCTGCATTGACAAGTATTGAAATCTTCTTTCCAGTATTGACCCGCCTCTCCTGCTCCTTTGAAGATTTGGGTTTACAAAATCCCCGATCTCTCGCTACAGCATTTTTCCATTTATGAAACCCACACTCATAAAGGCATCCAGTGTCCAAATCCTCTGAGTGGTGCTAGACAGCCGGCAGCAAAAACAAAATGCTGGATCAGCCTTGATACTGTATTCAAGCCAGTCTCCATTGTGATACCAAGTGGAGACAAGTAAACGCTTCCTACCACTGAAAATGTTGGCAGGGTTCTGTTGTAAGATGATTTGTTTGGGCTGGTCTGGTGCACCCATCAATTACTCGAAAGACTGTTGTTGAGAAATCAATAGGCTTTTATTCACTCAAGAACAATGACTCATCCATACTCTTCGAGGGTCCTGCACTGAGGAGGAGGTTGTGGAACAGCCACCTTTATACAGGAGTCTGTGGGGAGGGACCACAGGTACAATAAGCCAATAGATATACCTGAGCAGATAATTATACACAACAAAGGTTTACCACATTCACCCCTCCTTGTTTTTAAAAAGAGTCCAGCAGGGTGAAGTGGAACTTACAAAGTTACAAATTCAAAAGTCTCAAATTCAGTCTTTCAGGCAGTCTGGTCATTCGCTGGGACCATTGTAGTATCAGTTGCGGCTGCGGTGCTGTGGTGGGGTCCTGGAGAGTCTCAGGTGCACATACATACTCATCAGTGTTCTGATGGTGGGTAGGCATCAATAACTCTGGTGTATCCTCCCTCGGGGCAGAGGCAGGGTACAAAGGGTCAGGTGCATCATGTGTGTTCAATAATGAGGGGTGTGTGGGGTGATCAGCAGTGGTCTCCAGGGCCCCTGAGGGAACCAAGTCCCTGACAGAGACAATGTTTTCGTGTCTGCCAGGGTGTGCCACGTAGGTATTTTGGGGGTTGGCATGGAGAAAGTGGATCCTTTCGACCGGGGGGTCAGACTTATGGCTCCTCTCATGCTCCCAGAGTAGGACCACCCCTGGGGACATCAGCCATGCCCATAGCGTGGTCCCTGTCGCAGATTTATAAGGAAAGGAAACATACGCTCATGCAGTGTGGCATTTGTGGCAGTACATAGCAGGGTCCTGATAGAGTGAAGCGCCTCCGGGAGGACTTCTTGCCAGTGGGACACTGGGGGGCCCTTAGACTGCAAGCCAAGAGGACTGCCTTCCAAACTGTAGTGTTGTCCCCCTCCACTTGCCCATTACTCCAGGGGTTGAGGCTGGTGGTCCTGCTTCTGGCAATGCCCCTGGCCAACAGGTACTGGCACAGCTCATCACTCATGAATGCCTTCAATTACAACTTATCCACAAACTTCTGAATAACAATGGGTACATTAACTTTGCTTAATTTACTTGTCCAGCATCAAGTGGATTGGACTGCAGAACATTACTGCACAGAAACAGCCCTTTTAGTCTTTCTAGTTTGTGCCAAACCATTTTTCTGCTGAGTCACACTGACCTGCACCGTCCATAGTCCTCCATACCCCTCCCATCCATGTACATGTCCCAATTCTTCCTTAATGTTAAAATTGAGCCCACATTCACCACTTCAGCTGGCACCTCATTCCTCTATCAAATCTCTCTTCATTCATCTATGCTCCAGAAAATAAAATCCTAACCTGTTTAACTCAGTTCCTGAAGTCTGGACAACATCCTAGTACATTTTCTCTGCACTCTTTCAATCTTAGTGATATCTTTCCTGTAGTTAGGTGACCAAAACTGCACACAATGCTCCAAATTTGGCCTCACTATTGTCTTACACAACTTTACCAAAACATCCAAACTCCTATACTCAGTACTTTGATTTATGAAGGACAATATGCCACAAACTTTATTTGTCTACCTGTGATGCCACTTTCAGGAAATTATGTATGTCCATTCACAAATCCCTCTGTTCTACTGTCCTACCATTTACTGTGTATGTCCTTCCTTTGTTTGTCCTTCCAAAATGCAACACCTCACACTTGTCTGCATTAAATTCCATCTGCCATTTTTCAGCCCATTTTTCAAGCTGGTCCAGATCCCTCTGCAAGCTTTGAAAACCTTCCTCACCACCAACAACGCCTCCAATCTTTGTGTCATCTGCAAATTGTTTCATCCAATTTACCACATTCTCATCCAGATCATTGATATAGATAACAAACAACAATGGTCCCAGAACTGATCATTGAGGCACACCACTAAACACAGGCCTCCAGTCTGACAAACAATCATCCACCACCTTTGTTTGGCTTCTCCTATCCAGCCAACACCATATCCAGTTGACTACCTCATCATGAATACCTAGCACCTGAACTTTCCTGACTAACCTCCCATTTTGGACCTTGTCAAAGGCCTCACTAAAGTCCAAGTAGACAACATCAACTGTCTTGTCTTGGTCAACTTTTCTGGTAACGTCCTCGATAAACTCTGTAATGTTGGTTAAACAGGGACTATCATGCAAAAAGCTATGTTGACTATTTCTAATCAGACCCTGGCTGTCCAAATACTTGTATATCCCATCTCTTAGAACATCTTCCAATAATTTACCTACCTCTCACATGAGGCTCACCAGTCTATAATTTCCAGGCTTACTTTTAGAGTCTTTTCTCAACAACAATATGTGCTACCCTCCAATCCTCCGGCACCACACCCATGGCTCAAGACATTTTAAATATTTTTGCCAGAGCCCCTGCAATTTCTACACTCACCTCCTTCAAGGTATGAGGGAATATCTTGTCAGGCCTTGGGGATTTATCCAACCTTATTTGCTTTAAGACAGCAAACACCTCCATCTCTTTTATCTATATAGGTTCCATGACCTCACTGCTTGTTTTCCTTACTTCCCACAACTCTGTACCGGTTTTATGAGTAAATACCGATGCTGATGTAGAATCCAAAATACCAACAAAACTCAAAAATAAAATTCAAGTAAATGATTCTCACTTAAAATCTAATCAGTAATGTGCCAACCAGTACAAAAGTTTGTCTAAAAATTTTTTATGATTCTTTGATATCCTTATGGTGAGGTCACCTTGGAGTCATGTAAAACCAACATTTAATTCTTAACAATCTAGTAAATTATTTGAAATTACTTAACTAAATTACTTCAAAGAAATTATTTCAATTCAAAAGTATTTCACTGGCTGTCAAATAACAGGACACCTGGAAATAGTTATAGGGTTCAGAAAGTGTCTATAGAGGGAAAGGGGGAGGGGAAGGGACAATGAATGTGTGAGGACATAGAATCATTTATATTTCAGAGTTTTATAATGTATTTTGATTTTGGATCATTTACTATAAAGCACTTGAGCTGTCCTGAAATCGTGAAAGGTGTTGTATCGTAAATATGCAAAATTGCTGGAGAAACTCAGCAGGTCCCATAGCATCATAAAAGGCAAAGATATATCACCGATTTATTATTTTAAATTTAGACAGGTGGCACAGTAACAGCCCTTTTTAGCCCACAAGCCCATGCTGCCCAATTACACCCCCCAGTAGGAGGAAACAGGAGCACCGGGAGAAAACACATGCAGACACAGAGAGAACGTACAAACTCTTTCCAGTCAGCACCTGGTTTGAACTCGCTGGTTCTGTAACAGCATGGCTCTAACCGCTATGCTAACTGTGCCTCCCTTGTTTCGGGACTGTCCTTCACTGTTTCACTGGTGCTATATTACATTATTTTCATGTTTAATTTTAATGGTTAACAAATGAGTAATCCAGAGACTTGCACCAGACATGTGGAGACATGAGTTTCAATCGTACAACTGGGATACTTAAATAACAGTGGCCAATACTGCTAAATTAGTGCACGTGACCACTCGGTTTTCTAACAGGTAAGATAACTTTGTGTCCTCATCCAGTCAGGTTTTTGGGTAACTCCAGACTTGCTGAATGTGGTCAGCCAAGATGTTCAACTGCTGAGGTGAGGGGGCTACATGGTTGCAGCAGCAGGGCACCAATGAGAGGGATTACAGGGGCAGAAAACATCAATATCCTCGGCCCATTCTGGGTTTGGGGCTTGCAGCAGGATCACTGATCCGATGATGGGAATGAAGATGGGTGGGAATAGAGGGAGGGGTTGGGTGGGGCTGTAGTTATTGACGAGAGATCGGGGGGTTCAGAGAGGCAGAATGAATATTGGGAAGATTGGATGAATGGGAAGGATTTTTTTTTAATTTACACATACTGCACGGTAACAGGCTCATGAACCCATATGCTGCCCGTTTACGCCCGATTAACCTACATCCCCCAGTATGTTTTGAACAGAGGGTGGAAAACGGAGCCCCTGGGGAAAACCCACGCAGATATGGAAAGAATGTTCAAACTCCTTACAGACAGTGCAGGATTCAAACCTTGGTCCCAATCGCTGGCATTGTAACAGCGTTGCGCTAACCGCTACACTAGATTTGCCGCCCTGAAAGGAGGAGATCTGCAGGTTGCAAGGAAGTTGTAGGGCAAAGTGGAGGGTAGGTAGTTGATCCGAAGTTCTATGGAGATGGGGGAGATCAATGTGCATGGAGATGGCAAAAATATGCAACCAGAATAGAGATTCTAATATTTAGACTTACTAATGGAACTAGTTTCTTTATGTCCACTGTCTCAGTTTCCAATGGTAACTTGGAGCCAATCAAAGTGCTTCTGAATCTCATTGTTACTTGTTCTGATAAAGGAGGAGGCAATTTAGCTGACTGGATCTACATCAGCTTTAAGGTAAATAATGCCCAATCCCATTCACCAACTGGGCCAAATGAAGTCACACCAGTGATATTTGTTCCAAGCTCGCATTTTCCTCCCAGTGTAGACAATTCTTGATCTAGAAGGCATAGGCCTAAGGAGAAGATTTAAGAGGGAGGAGCTACTTTTTCCCCACTGTGGATTAGAAGGAATGAGCCAAGAAGGCCAACTTGGTTGGCATGGACATGTTGGACAGGATAAAGCTGTACCTGTGCTGTACAATTATTACACCAGACAAGGTGTAAGCAAAAATGTGACACAAAAATGTGAAACCAAAAGAGAGTTTCTGATATTTATGACCTTTTAATAAAGTTAGTTTCTTTCTATTTACCCACTCAATTTCCATGAATAATCTGATCAGTTGGGCCTTTGCAACATTCTCTTCTGTTTCAGATTTCCAGCCTCAGCTATGTTCTGCCTGTGCACAGTTCCAGCATGTAATTTTTTTCTCTTTTCTCTCTCAAACGGCACCTCATTCATACATTAATGTTGCAACATTGAAAGCATTGTGTAACTAGTAACTGAAGTCTTCACCCTAATTGACTTTCCATTTGTTTTCTCTCTCTCTCTCTCTCTCTCCTCCCTCTCTTGCTTTCCCACTTTGCTAAGTTCTGGTGAAAGGTCAACGAGGTGAAACACTAACTGTTTTTCTCTCCACAGATGCTGCCTCAGGGCTTCTTTTTCTTGTTTTTATTTGCTTTATTTCATGACTCATCTTTCCATGCCTAAAATATGTGCAGCGCTCATGAAACATATCCCTATCTTTGATTCATGCACAAGTAACCTAAGTTTTCCCTTGCTTTTTCACCCAAGCCAAGCCAATTTTGATCTTTGTCAACAGGAAATAATGCTATCCACTGTTTGTGCCTTCGGTTCAAGTAAAAGCAGAGAAATGCTGGAGGTCCTCAGCTGGTCTTGAAGCGTCCAAAGGAGATAAAAAAGGCTTAAGCCCAAAATTTTGGTAATATCTCTTTACCTCCTCTGGGTGCTTCAAGACCCACTGAGATCCTCTAGTATATCTGTTTTTACTACAATAACAGTGTCTGGAGACTTTGGTATTTCACTCCTGTGTCTTTGGTTCACCAGCTTTTCTGAGGATCCAACATGCAGGATTGTGTTATAACATTGAGAGAATAGCTTCATACAATTCTATATTCTTTTCTAACAAAATACCCATAGCCTCCATTATCACCCTGTTTTTGATTAACGCACAATATGTTAACACATTGCGTTTGTATTAAAGAGTGCTCAAAACAGTGGCGATTCTACAATATTAATGTGCCTTAAAATCACTCTCTTAAAAAAGAAAATAAATACATTTTCTGTAAATTTTAATTCACCTCGACTTTCTTCACATCTGAACACAAAAGGCTCTCGCTGCTTCTGATACTCCCTGTCTCGTAGCAACCAGCTTAGCATCACTGTATGCTTGTCAAAGACTTATGAATATTAGAGAATATCATTGTTCCCCTCTTAATCAAACAATGAAGGTTTCAGTTGACGTATTTCTTTGACATCTATTTTTATTTATATGTCAGAACCATAGAACACCACACAGCAGGAACAGTCCCTTTAGCCCATCTAGTTCATATCGAAGTATTTTATCTACCTATTCCATTCAATCAGCACTTGGATCCTGGTCCTCAAAACCCCTCCCATCTATCAAAAATAGAACTATAGAACAATGATGTTACTGCCGTGTTCGTTATTCATCCTATTTGCACCCTGTGTAGAGGTCTGATCCAATAGTTTTCAACTTCTCTTTCTTGTTTTGATAAACCACAATAGCCATTCCATACCCTTGTCTCAGCAACCTTTTCTAGTCCTCCAATCCTCTGACATACTCCATTTTGACCAATTTCAATTACCATTCCACATGTAACTATGCCTTAACCCATCTAGATGATAGATATTAATGATTGTGGTTGATACTCACTTCTATGCATCTTTCTTTACAAGTTAGTCATTCCTAATGATTCCAGAAACTGAACAAACCTGGGTTAGCATTTGTTCTCAAGAACTCCCTTCACCCTTGCCCACAAGCCCAACTCTCTTGATACTCCAATATTCCCTCCAGTGGCTCTCAACAGATCCATTCACAAGAAGTTGAATGGGTAGTCTGTATTCTTACAAATGGCAATTCCCAAGAAACTTTGCATTTTGTCTCAGCTTCAGGTGATCCATTGCATACAGAGGCAAAAGTCTTAAATGGGAGCTAATAAGGACATACCTAGTAGGGATAGGACAGCTGATATTTCAAACCTTTGTGGGATCACTTTGATTCTTATTCTCAATGAGAGGAGTCTTCAGCTGGAATGGAAGTTATCTTCAACATCAACTAAAACCTTTGTGGATTGAGCTTGAATCATGCTTGGGGTGCAAATATTCTTGTAGTGACAAGAAGCATGTCAGTGGAACTCATTCACTATACTGGCTGCAAGAAGGTTGTCACAGTCAATCAGATTTGGCATGTGATTAAGCTGGCCTTTTAAATCAGTAACAAGGGACTTTGAACTACCTTACTTCAGATGAAAGTGAGTAATGCATTAGTCTTCAGTCATGGCATAAAAGTTCATAATGATCCAACACTGGCTGGTTATCAGTGTGAAATGAAAAATGAGGCTCCATACTTTATGACTTTCTTGGATACTTATGAATTAGTGGTAAAGAAATATTGCAATTCCCACGATTCTAGCAACACAATAATTTGCAGTTATGTTAACATTAGAAATCATTTGAAAGTGCTCCACACAATATTGGGGAAGGTGGGATTTTAAGGAGTGTTTTAAACTAGGAAAACAAGATAGAGAGAGGGAAATGGAGGAAACTCCAGGGTTTTGTTACAGAAAAATTGAAAGTCAAACCGACATAATTGAGTGTAAATTGACCAAATTTGGAGCAGCACAGAGGGTTTTAGCTGGAAATGAGAAAGAAAGAAAATGAAAGGATTTAAGTGAGATAAGAACTAGAATTGAAATATTGTGTGTCAAGACTTAGCACAAATGAATTAACTACAAGTATAATGTTTACAATAACCATCGCTCATAAAGGCTTTCACTCTCAGTACAATATTTTTTAAGGTTCATTTTTTCTATTTGTTGATTTATGCATTTATAATTAGTTGAAAATTGGATGAGTTTATATTTAAGTTATAAGCATTGAGTTGTTAAATCGAGCAAGAGGTACATCTGAATACAACTTGCCCAGAATGTAATAAAAAAAATGAAATGCTTCTTTTCAAAATAATTCAAAAGAGGTCAAATGAGAACAAATTGAATTGAAAAAAATACTCATCGCAGCTTAAAATTTGCAACTTAATTTCGCCTATCCTGTGTAGCCTCAGAAGGACTTTAAACTGCCCAGTGCCAATGAAAAGAGCTTATGCATATCATTAATATCAGGTGAAATGACTTCACTACTGTTCAAATGGTTTTGATTTATGCTTCCTCATTATACCAAACCCCAAAAGCCAACTCACTCATGCTTTAACCAAGAGAGCCAAATTTACATGAAAGACTCTCCTGTTTGAATGCAGGCTTGTTCAGATTATTCCCCTGTTAAGGATATTTAATTCAGTGAATGGAAAGGAAAAAGATTGAATGGAAATAACAATTTACAATCTCTAATAACTTGCATGAAATGGAATTGCATTGAACGCAGCATGAAAACTGACCTTGTGACCATCTTTATGCTCCATGCAATCCTCTTTCCAGCTCATCTGTAAATCCTTTTTAAATTTAATTTAATTTTAATTTAGAGATACCGCACAATAACAGGCCCTTTCGGCCCACAAACCTGTGTCTCAGGGATGTTGGTCAATTAGATCCAATTGACCTTCATCCCCAGTATGTTTTAAATAGAAGGAGGAAACCGGAGCACCCAGAGGAAACCCACAGATACACAGGGAGAAGATACAAGCTTCTGACAGACAGCGCTGGTCGCTGGCACTATAACAGCATTGCACTGACCACTACAATAACCTTGACACCCTTTTATATCCTCATCTAAATTTCTCTAGATGTTATCTGTTCTACTTGCTTTCAATTACTCCAAATGGTAGTGAATCCGACATGACTGTCTGATTTTGTTAGAATTTCACTCTTGATTTAGGGGTGGCACAGTTGGTGTAGCGGTTAGTGTAATGCCTTTACAGCGCTAGCTATCAGGACTAGAGTTCAAATCCCGCGCTGTCTGTAAGGATTTTGTATGTTATCGCTGTGTATGCGTGGGTTTTCTTTGGGGGCTCTGGTTTCCTCCTACGGTTCGAAACTTACTGGTGGGTGTAGGTTAATTGAGTGTAAATTGGGCAGCAGGGACTCGTGGGCCAAATGACCTGTTACCGTGCTGCATGTCTAAACTTAAAAATTTTAATTTATTGATGGCTAGCTTTTTCACCCAATTTTGGATGCAGAATCTCCTTATCTACCTGATCAAAATACTTCACAAATGTACAGACCTCCATGCAGTTCAAGGCTGGCATGTCCCACAATTCAATGCTGAAGAGTGGTTATTTAGAAATTCTGATTCATCTTAAAGAGTAGGCAGAAAATTATATATATATGTATATGCTTACCTAATTTCCAAGTTTGATTGAAAATCCCAGCACTGCATGTCTAGATGGACCTGTTATTTTCAGTTGGTGGATCATGCAGTAGGAAGCTGGGGATTTTGTGATTCATTCCAACATTTCAACATAAATAAACCACATCTTTTTCACATTTTTAAAATCCCCTTTTAAATACCAATCTGATTTTTTTTTAGCCTAAATAATTTCCCAGTGGAATTTGTTCATGTTTCTGAGTTTGAAAAGCCAGTGCAACACATTATATGACCACTGAATCATTCGATATTGTTTTTGCTTAACATTTCCACCAAAGGCTGATATTGGAGTTGCGATTGATCAGTGCAAGATGATTGTGATAGCATGCGACTTCCAATTGGCTTTAATACTGTGCCCTCCAACAACAAGGGAAGGAAACAAAAACTTGTGTTTGTACAATAACTTTCAGAGACAGGTCAAGCCAATTAAAGAGAAATTCTGCAGCAGTAGAATGGCCGCACTGCATCCTTAGGAAGTAAAGGGCAGTCAATGTTTCGGGCCTGAGCCCTTCATCAGGAATGTAAATATGAACAAGTTCAAGATGATTGGCAATGAAAATAGAGGCACTCAAGGAAGCATTTTCTTTTACCTGGTGAACATTAATCTGGAATTTAGTGCCTTGAAGAGTGGTGGAAGCTGATTTAACGTTAACCTTCAAGAGGGAATTGCATTAGAGCCATTTATGAAGCTAGAGAAAAAAAAGCAGGAATTGGGAGCAATTTGGCTAGAATGGGCACAATAAATCAAATGGCTCCCTTCTGCAGTTTTTTTTTAATGCTTTGATTAATCTTTTCGGAGTATATCCATAGTTGTAATATAGGAAATACACAGCGCACATGGGCAATTTTAAATGCTCTAGCAGGACAAAAGGGAGGTAGCCCTGCATTGTGGTCCTTGGAAGAACTCTGTGTAGGAAAAGCCCCCAGTCCCTGCCAGAGTTGGAGACTCAGAGCCACCTCATTTTAACCCCATCAATTGCGATCCAGCTCTCTGCAGTGCAATCAAAACAATCCCATGACTAGCAATTGGATCAGCAAGTTTACTGCTCACTCAAATATAGGAGGTGTAGTGGACAGTGAGAAAGATTTTCAAAGCTTGCAGAGGGATCTGTGCCAACTGGGAGAATGGTGGAGTTTAATGCAGTGAGGTGTTGCATTTTGGAAAAGCAAACCAAAATGGGGCGTACATATTAAATGGTAGGGTACTGAGGAGTGCTGAAAAGAAAAGAGATTTGAGAATGCAGACCATTGTTCCCTGAAGGACAGGATTGTAAAGAAAGCATTTGGTATCTTAGCCTTTATAAATCAAAGTACTGAGTATAGGAGTTTGGACGTTATGCCGAAGTTGTTTAAGACAAGGGTGAGGCCAAATTTGGAATATTGTGTACAGTTCTGGTCACATAACTACAGGAAGGATATCAATAAGATTGAGAGGGCAGAGAAGATTTACTAAGATGTTGCCAGGTCTTCAGGAGTTGTTAAGCAGGTCAGAGCTTTATTCCTTGGAGCGAAGAAGAATGAGGACAGATTTGATAGTGGTTTACAAGATTATGAGAGATATAGACAGAGTGGATGCGAGAAGGCTTTTTCCACTTAGATTGGGGGAGATAAATATGAGATGACATGGCTTTAGGATGAAAGGGAAAAGGTTTAGTGGGAACAAGAGAGGGAAATCTTAATTCAGAGAGTGATGGGAGTATGGAATGAGCTGCCATCTGACGTGGTAAATGTGGCCTTATTCTTACATTTTAAGAATAAATTGGATAGATACATGGGTGGGAGAGGTCTGGAGGGTTATGGAATGGGAGAAGGACATTGGGACTAGTGGAATAATAGTCAGTACAGAATAGAAGGGTCAAACAGTGTTATCTGTGCTGTAACGTTCTACTTTCCCTCAAAGCTTTGCTAATTACTTTCCCTTAAATGTCAATCCAATGCCTTTTTGAAAGCTCTGATTGACTCTCCTCTAGTCTTAGAAGCAATTCCAGATCAGATTACTTTCACTTATAAACATAAAGTTAAAGCACAGCATATTCCAATCTTGTACAAGATTTCTTTGCATTACTTCATTTTCATGGAATACAACTCACTTTTTTTGCATATCTCAAACCTTAATGACATAACTCGCATTTGATGTTATTTTAATTCAATATTTCCCATTCATATTGTATTTACATACAATAACGACTTCTGCCTTGTTTCTTTTGCATATTGCCCACATATTTCATATGCATAGCAGCACTGAATAACACATCTCCCACATGTAGGTTAATGACATCTCCCACTCATTGGATTTGCATTACGCCATAAATCTTGATTTTTGTACATAGCAACACACCTCCCATTGGCTTAGTTTACAGATATCACGAAAACACATGCATTTTCATTTATAAATTAAAATTAATTAATTTTATTTACATTATATTGTATCTTTATAAACAATTATATATTTTCAATTCTTAACAGCAACCTAGTTTTCAAAGGCACATTTAAAATTTCAAAAGTTTTTCACCTCATAAAGCAGCATTAGGTGGTAAATAGGGGCAAGTTGTAAAGAACATCTTAAAATAAGAACAGTGAGCGAGAGAAACAGAAGGAACAAAGAGGGAATTAAAAGCTTATGCTTATAGCAGATGAAAATACAACCATCAATGTAACAGAGATATATTTCTCTAATCATGTAGCCTTCACAATTTGCTATTCAGCCCATCAGGTTTCTGTTTGCTCCCAGAGCATTCCCATCAGTCCTATTTCCCCCACATTTCTCTCCAACCCATTCTCTTTCACATACTCATCAATCCACTCCTGATTATGAGAGAGATATACAGTTCGGAAACAGAGCCTTTACCTCAACTCATCCATGCTGACCACGTGCCTTCCTGAGCTAGTCCCATTTTCCTGCATTTGGTCCATATTCCTCTAAACTTTTCCTATCCATAGCCGCTTTCAGGTAGCCAGAATACCCAACTGTAGAGCTGCCTATTCTACCCCAATGTGGCTGTTGGGTGGCCACCTGAAAGTGGAGAACCCGGCCAGGAGGAGCACTTACCTAACCGTCCTCCAGTAGGTATATTCTCTGGCTCGGAGAATCCCCCGTGGCACCTGAAAGCAGCAGTGGGACTACGGCCACAGTCCATAGGAGCCAGCGTTTGCTTGGACACGGCTCTCCTTCAGCTGGCACGTTCAGGTGACAGAAAGGCGTCTTCCCTGCGGCCACCTGAACGTCCCAGCTCCACTCCCCCAGCCACATCTGCCAGCGCATTATCCCAGCTGCACTCCCCCAGCCGTGTCTGCTGGCACATTATCTGAGCACCTGAAAGCGGCTCATGTATCTGTCGAAATGTGGCAGTTTTACCTGGCTCTACCACTTCATTCCATACATCCATCACCCATTATCTTGCCACACCCCTTTGTTAGGGTTAATTTACCATACTCAATTAATTTTCCAGAACATCCTTTGAATAATTAACTACAGTAAAACCCCTGGATCTGAAATTCAAGTAACTTGCAGCTTCAAGCAACCAGTAAAAGATTTGAAGAAAATATATTTTAAAAATTAAAATAAGTAAGAATAAAATAATAGGTAAAAATATATACAAGTTAAAATTGAAAAAGTAAATGTTCTCTGAAGTAACTCGTAACCCTATGCTGAAGATGCGAGCAAATATTTAGCCAATGCCTTGGTCGTGCTTTGCTCATAACAGCTGTTTAAATAAAGTTGTGTGAAACAGCCATGGGGTCACCCAAGATGAAGAGCTGGTTAATGCTGCTCGCTTTTGGGGTAACTTTCTTAAAGTGTCTCCTTGTCCTTGCTCAGTAAGAGTCACCACAGACAGAGGCTTTATCTGTAAACTTGGGGGAGGGGGAGTTAATTATCTATTATGTTATTGTTTGTCTTTCAGGCGACTATGGTCGGCGGCGGCAGCAGCGGGTCCCTGGTTGGCGGCGATGGGTCCCTGGTCGGCAGCGGGCATTGAGGTCGGGGCTGGGGCCTGGTCGGATGTTAGGGTGAATGTCATTGCGGCGAGGGTGGGTTGTACCTACCGTGTTCAGCGTCTGCCCTGTGACGTCAGGCGTTGCCGCGCAGTGGAGTCCTCACTCTCATTGGATGAGAGCTCTGAGGAAGAAGTGTTTGAAATGGAGAGTGGCGATTTGGTTTCACACGAGGCATCGTGTTTGACGGTGGCCATTTTGGAGCGACAGACTACAGCAAAGTGGCCGTTTTTAAGGCACTTCTGGCACCTGGCTTTTCTCGCCGGGCACTGGGACCTGTTGTGCTTGTTCTTCCCGCAGAAATAACACTTTGGGGTTGCATCGGCAGCGTAGCGGCAGTAGTAGGGTAGAGGGAGGGCATCCTACTCACATTGGAGTGTGGGGTCCAGCCCCGAGAATACACGTCCATACTTAAGACCGCAGCCTCCATCGTCTCTGCGATCCAGATCACGTCCTCTAGGTTTTCTCCTCCGTGCTCTAGCAAGCGCTGCCTCACCTCATTTAATCGAACCCTGGCCACATAGGCATCCCAAATGAGATTGTCTGTGGTCTCCGCAGTAGTTCTGTCTGTGCAGGCACAGTCCCTGCCCGTTGCCCTTAATGCCTGAATATAAACTTTACAGGACTCACCGGGCAGTTGCCTCCTTGTAGCAAGTTTGTACCGAGCATAGACCCTGTTCACCAGTTGCTTATAGAGCCCTTTCAGCACCTTCATGGCTGCGGCGTAAGTGGTTGGGTCCTGGACACTCTGGTAGACTCTCGGGGACACCAATGTCATCAATATTAGTAGTCGACGGCTGTCTTCTATCACGGCAGGATCAGAGAGCTGTAAGTATGTTTCGAAGCATCTCACCCAGTGCTTAAAGTCATTCGAGGCTGTAGCTGACTGTGGGTCGATGTCGAGGCATTCCAGCCCAATTCGTTCAAATCGTTTCTAAAGAATGTGACTGAAAATAAAGTAGAATGCTTTTAGGTTTATATATTCATGCAAGTGAAGTTTGTTCAGACTGAGTATAGTATTTTTGTCTTTTGACTCTTAATGCAGGTGTATTGTAAGAATAAGTCTCAAGCTACAGGAAAATACACTTACCTGGTATTTACCAACTCCTATAGGTGCTGAATACCAAGGGTTTTACTGTATTTCTCTTACAATAGCAATTGGAATCCATCCATCTGCTTGAAGGCTGGAAAAACTGCCTCACCATGAACAATGCAAGTTCTGTGAGGCTTAGATCTGAACAGAAAGGTTTGTTTTTATATAGCTCTCAGGGATACCTTCAAGAAATAAACAACTTCTTAAACCACGGACATGGAAATATAGTTTTCTATTGATAAAAATGTAGGAAGCACAGTAACCAATTTGCATATGAAGTTACAGTAGCTTTGCAATAATCACCTGATAACATGCTTCAGTGACGCTGATTCCAAAATAAATGCCAGGACAATGAAAAACAAGTGAAATGATGGAATCAGAATAAGTTAAAGCATCTTCCCTTAATATTATGCACATTTCTTGCCCTCAGCCTGTTAAGCTGAAAATCATTTTGCAAAAACAAATTATCTGTTGTTGAAATGTCCTTGTTTTCAATTGGAAGCAGGGAATGTTCTCAGGATTTCTCAAATCAAAAATGAGGTTTCTGTGGTAGGAGAGTGGTAGAATAAATGCAATTCATTCCCCCTATTCTGGGACCTTACATGATCCCCATTTTTATTGCACCAAGCAGTCCAGGCCCTAAATTTTGGAATGCCTCACTTAAATCTCTTCCTTCACCCTTGTTCTAGTATTTAAAAGGTTCACATTATCATAACATAAAATGCAGTCCATTCGCCATCTCATATCTCATATCAGTGATGAACTTATTTTCCTATTCTATTCACAAAGCTCAGCAAATGTTATCAAATATTACATATTGCTGTGTGTTTGTGTGTGTGTGTGTGTGTGTGTGTGTGTGTGTGTGTGTGTGTGTGTGTGTGTGTGTAAGAAAATCAGTAGAAATTTGAAGCCTACTAATAAATGTTTCACCATACGAACCAAAAAGATACCAAGATTGAATTGATCCCAATATCACTTAGCTTTAAATGATTTTAATTTTGTGTTTCTATAAGGATGATTTTCTGGCCAGAAACAGCAAGAATGCCATAAGACAGAAATTATGCTTCTATTTGAGAATCGAAAAGGCATTTAATCTGCAGCAAAATCTCAGGAGGGAAATGTTAATGTTGGAGGAGGAGCAACCCTGATTTACCAATGACTGCGAGACTGGCCGAGTTCCTCCAGCATTTACTGTGTTTTTTTGCCATATTGATACTGGAGCTGATATGGTTAGGTTCTGTGGTGAGGTTGGGAACAGTTATCTGACATTCCATGAAATCTTAATGACTGGAAAATTGTTTTAAGGTAGTTTCTTCTGACAGTTAAAGATTTTTTTAAATCTTCATACAAAGAGTAGAACAAAACTAAAAGTTCTATTCACCTAAAGGCTGCAAATAATTTCAAGACCACATTGGACATTTTAACATTAATTAAGGATACCTAAGGGACGTATATCAAAGGTGGGATGTATCAAGGACCTATGATTTAATTCAATCAGAACAAGCATGAAGTGACCTGCAGAGTTCCTCCAGCATTTCTGTGCTTTCACTACAATCACATTACATCTCACTCGACCACTGGCCTCTTCCAGTTTGCCTTTCTTTGCTCTTTATATCTCTACCCACAGTGAGTGGAGAAAATGTAACCTTGAAGATAAATGCAGCATTTTCATGGACAAACAATACTTGCTTCTTTCCAGATCCTTGCATTGTGACTAATGCCAAGAATACAAGGGTTATCTATCCACTGCCTCAGTGGGAGGGATTCCTCAATATATCTTGGACTAAGAGTTTTGAATGGATGGAGGGGGAGGTGGGGGGGGAGGGGAGGAGGGAGGGGGGGAGAAAACGACACTGTATATATTTGAAAGGAGAAATGTGAATATCTTGAATAATGTGATCTATAGTGTGAAAAATAAAAAATTTAAAAATAAAAATAAAAAGTCGATAATCAAGGTCTCAGCCACAGTACATCAATTTCCCCAAAGTTCGCTTTTATTAAGAGTCTTTCTGTTAAATGATGTTCTTTCCTGACTCAGGCAGTACCCTGTCTTACAGCATAAGAGCCCAGTTAAGTCTCTTCAATAAGTCAAATTTCTTGTCTGGTTGGAAGCAATCAATAATACTTAGATCATGGAACACTGCTCATTGTGGCTGAGTGAACTTGCACCACTTAAACCCAGCAAATCAATGGGCATTAGGCTGAGGCATCTATTATCCATTAAAGATTCGATGAAGGTAATTTTTTTTGTTCCATTATTGATGAGGAAGAGAGGAATGACTCAAAGATAAAATGTTCAGGATTGGATCAGTGACATTTACAGTGACATCATACAGGTACAATGCATTTTAACTTTCCCCCATTAGACCCAGTTTTCCACCTCTTCCCCCATTAGACCCAGCTTGCCACATCTTTCTTCAGACGTCTACCTTTGTCTTTTTGCAGCTTAGTGCTCAAGGTAGTTGACTGAAACAATATTGAGGTGACAGGATGAGGAAGGAACAGCTTGCAACCTCTTCAATATTAAGGTTGATCATCAAAAGTTGCCTTTTGAAGGCAAACATAATTCTGTTTAGATCCAAGTCAAGTATGACCATTAGCAGGTTTAATTCATCAAACCTTTGATACAGCTACCCATTTCTCCCATGAATACTTCTGTATAAATAAAAGATTTGCTTTTACCATCCCTCTATTTTTTTCTCTCTCGTGGGTACTACTTAAAGCAATATCCAGGTAATTAATCTCGAGTTCCTGAAGAGATCAGGACATTCTTGAAGGGCTGACAGTTCTTAATAATGAATCTAAATATTTCACCTTTCAGTAGTTCAAATCAATCACTTACACCAATATTATATTTTTACCATTCTAAAGACTTCCATGTAGTATCAGAGACAAAGAGTCTTACAGCAGGGAAGAAGGCCAGTAGGTCACCACCATTTGGCCTGTAGCTTGCAATGCCTGAGAAATTCAAAAGCTCATTTAAATTTACCATAAACTCAAGTTTGTTGCAAAAGACATAGCACAGTGGGAAGGAGCATTAGCAAGTGTAAATTTGGATAATGCCTTATCAAAAGATATCATTTTTAAGGAGTATCTTACCAGAGAAAAGAGATGGGACAAATGTTTTAAGGGAAGTGCCCTGGGGTTTAGGATCAAGGCAAATGAAGAACTCCGAATTGTAATGCAGGTCCAGCCTTTGGGGGGAGTGGGGGGGGAAGAAATGGTGCAGTGAGAAGATTTTTCTGTGAGCAGACAGGCTGGATATCTCTAACCTTCAGACAATAATTTAAAGGGCACAATTACAGATTACAGGATTGAAATGAAAAGATTGATTAGCACCAAGAGCAACGTGATAGCAATGCTACGGGGTTCATGCTAGCTGTGGGGAAGAAACTGTCTTTAAGCCTGTGGGTGTGTTCATTAATACTCTGAAGCCTTCTCGCAGTGGAAAGAGGGAAAAGAGAGTGTAAATTTTGACTATATTAATGGGAATTAGAGATATTAATTGATCTATGACATACTGTGACCTATTTCTGAAAAACAGTCAATGAAGAGAACTTTTGATGATTGAAAAGGGTGGGAAAATGTATTATGGTACTTTTGGTGCTATGTATTCCTGTGCCTGATGAGTCATGTGTTATTTGTTACATAACTTAGCAAATCAAAGGCATGTATCCCTGTATAGTGTGGAAAGGGTTCGTTTTTGGGTACAGCAGGCAAGCGAGTCCGAACACAGTGCTGTACAACAATGCACATGCTTTATTATAACAGTACACAGTGAAAAGGGCTCTGGGGCAGTCCCAGAGCAAACACAGTTAATCGATGACAATGCCTACACACAGGTTAAGGTAAACAAGTTCAATACAAGCAGCTTCACACACACACACACACACACACACACACACTCAGGTTAAGGTTACTGGCTCACACCCAACCTTGGAATCCCGACCGAGGGAGTGGGTTAAGTGACAAAGGAGTGTGCATGAACCCTCATTTAGCTCGGGAGTAATGACCCATGGACAAGGGGTTCTGTAAACAGAGGACTGTGGCTACAATGCCAGTATCTACTAGGTTGCCAGTGATACCCTGGTTGGCCTAAGAGTTCCTAGCCCCTTATGTATGTTCCCCCCATCCCCCCGATGGCATTCATTAGGCACTTTCAAGCTGCCTTGTAAAATGGGGTTAACTGGTGTTAGGTCTGCTTTGTTCAAGAATGAATGAGTCAGACACCAGACTGAGTCGAAATCAAGGTTCTCTATTACCGGATTGTAACACTTACAACTAACAGTGTTAGTTGGAGAAGGCGCATTCTAACGATATCAGCAAGTGGTGTTTTTTTTATACCCCAGGACATGCACTTAGTAAATTATCATACCATTACACAGTCCAATGAATAAGCTGTTGCTACCCTTCACTGTTAGTCTGCTGCTCATCAGCTTGTTAGTGCCAAGCTTATCTTGAGTGTACAAGGTCACATCTGCATTCTGTTACTCCTTAGTACTGGGTGACTCCTTCTCCAGTCCCATCTCATGATGTTTTTACCTTACACTGGGCAATTTGCCCAGTTAGTGTCCCATTCACAAGGCAGCTTGAAAGGATCCAACCTGGTCAGCGGGCTCCAAAATCAACTGGGTACCTGCCCTACCTCAGAGGTAGTCAGGGAACCCAGTTAAACTTACCTAGGTTGCATTCACTGGCGGCTTTAAAACAAAAATGGACAACCCTGTTACTCCAGTGATGTCAGTGCTTGTGCGCTGGCGTCACAGGGAAGTCCCTGCTGAAGTGTCTGCCATGAACGGGGGGAGAGAGGGGTCGCTGCCACGGGGGGGGGGGGGGCGCCACAATTAGGGGGGAGTGAGGTCACTGGCATGGAGGAACAGGTCGCTGCTGTGGGGGAGATGCCGCGATTGGGGGGAGCAGATGGGTCGGCTGCTGCGAGGTGAGGGGGAGCACTATTGACAGTAGGGGTAGGGGGCAACTGACAGCTGTTTGGGGGAGCAGGGGAGACTCATCACCAATAGTTTACGTAATGCATCACCTACTGCGTCGTTACAGGGGCAGGATTCCCCTTAAATCGCCGTGTTGGCAATTTACTGGGTCAATCCCCCCTCCCCAGCTTGAAAGGTGCTGGAAGCACCTTTAGCCCACTAATCGCACCTGGGCCCCTGGAGGGCGACACAGGTGCTGCAGCATAAAAACACCCACTGTGGCAACAACAACCCAGAATGAATGCAGAGCCTGACCACATAGCAAAGAGAATGAACAATGGTGTGTTCAGGTTTAAGTATCCCGCTCTGCTGAACACGGACTGAGATGTATGGGGCCAGCCAATGACAGTCTGACTGGTGGACAGACACACACCTGATTGGCAGGCTGAAGAGGCTGGACGGTGCCTGAGGGATGATAGACAGTTCTGTGTGGCTTCCGATATCAGAGGTATAGCTACCTTGACAACGTAACAATCCCCAAAAGCTAATGGCTTTACAGTGAAAATTTAAAAATCAATTTTCAACACCACTAACTTCATTTTCTGTCTCACCAAAACAAATATTGACAGGACCATGAGCAAATGGAAACGTGAAAGCAAAATATAAGAGTTAATATCTTGGAAATAGAAACAATTTTAAGGATCGTCTTACCAGAGAAAAGAAAAGAAATGAGACAAAGGTTTTAAGGTGGGGGGGGGGGGAGCAGGACTTAGGGTCAAAGCAACTAAAAAACTCTGAATTGTAATGCAGGTATAGCCTTTTGGGAAAAAAGGTGTACCCTTTGTCCTTTGAAAATAAGACTGGACAAAAGAAAATATCAGTCTAAATTATGTGACAAAATAAATAGCGTAACATAGACAAGTTTTTAATGCTGCTTATCTTAAGTTTTATGCAAATTAAAGTGTTCGGTCAGGCATCTCTCACTCTTATTTTGCTTTTCATTCATAATCCATTACCAATTAAATGCTTATTCTGCAGAGAATGCCAACAATGTTTGGATTCGCATTAGGCCATAGAATCATTATGACCTAGCACAGAATCAGGCACTTTTTTGTGCCATGTCCACATTAACTAGTTAATATGGACATGGTGCAAAAACGTTAATTTAACTAGTGGCCTATTGTGGAAATGCAACATCTCCTCAGTTGTCAGGAAGGTGCAACGGTGACGACACTTTCTGAAAAGACTGAACTGGGTAAGGCTACTAGTCACTTTGCAACAGGAGCTCTATCGAGAGTGTCTTGGCCAGCTACATCACAGCATGCTACAGTTACTGCAGAGAAATGGATCAGAAATGGATCAGAATAGTGGCAGAGAGGATCAATGGAGTCTCCATCTACCCGATCGATGTGATCTACCAGGATTGTCATCTGAAGGGGCGCGCAAAATCATTGAGGACCCCTTCCACCTTGCCCACAGCATCTTTCACCTGCTCCATTCGGGAAAAGGTACAGGAATATCTGATCCAGCACTACCAGGTCGAGGAACAGCCTCTTCCCACAGGCAGTGCGAATGCTGACCGACCAAAGGAACTGTTCACACTTAACATCCAAGAATCTTGACAGGCCTGTGGTGCTTTAACTCGATGAATTCTTGTCCTGCATATGTATTGTTTGTTAGTATGTGTGTCATGTCTGGTTGCATGTCTGCAGGTTTTGCATCAAGGACCAGACAATGGCTATTTCGTCAGATTATACTTATGCAATCAGACGACAATACACATGACTTGACCTGATTAAACCTATTTACCAGCATTTGCTCCATCGTCTTCTATGCACTGATAATTCAAATATTCTTATAGATACGGTGGGAGTATCTGGTGTGAGAAGAATCACAAACAGCCAAAGTTAGCCAAACTTCAGGAGGAAGTCAGGATATGGGGCACTGGGTAACTGTCGGGGGTCGTTGCATGGTTCAACTGCCGGAAGTCCCCACATGGTCTCCACCCCACCCCCCCAGACGATTTTGGGACCATATGGAGCAGTGATGCCCAGGGACTGTCCAAGTGCCAGACGATTCTGAGTTCTCGGAGTCTGGAGAACTCCTCCTTTGCTTGCTGGAGCTTCACAGGTGGCAACCATCTGGGCCTAGTGTGCAGCGGGGGGCCTTGAGTAGCGATGTGGTGGAGGACCCCATGCTGGGTCATTACGGTGTTGAAATGTGGCTCTAGAATGGCAGGGAACTTGCAGAGGATGTTGGTGAACTCATCTCTGGCGGTGATTTCGGGCCTGCGGGTATCTGCTGTGTCCAGTCGTGTAGAGTGGAACGTTCGGGCATTGACCAGCTTATTGCCCTTCATGTCGACCAGGAGACCATGAGCCCACAGGAAGTTGGCCCCCAACAGTGCAGTGTCCACGGAGGCTAGGACGAACCTCCAATGGAACTTCTCCCTCCCGATCTGGATCAGTGCCCTGCAGATGCCGTAGGTCCCGATGGTGGAGCCGTTGGCCGCCCACAGGGTTGGACCGTGAGATCGGGTGCAATTCTCTATTGCGGTGGGGAGGAGGATGCTCAGCTCAGCCCGTGTCCACCAGGAATCAGCGGCCGGTGGACCTATTCGTCACATGAAGGTGGCTGTTTCTGCAGTCAGCCGACGCAGCCATTAACAGCAGCTGGCCTGGTCGTTTCCCTGAAGCCCACAGAGTTAGCGGCATTTACAGGCTTGTGCTCCCCAGCACTGGTGGTAGAAGCACCAGGGCGATTGGCACTCCTCTGGCCTGGTCTTGGGGACAGGTGGTGGTCTGCTAGTTCCCGGACGTGCCACCAAGTTGAGGGCTGCCTCGTTCTCCCTCTTCATGAGCCAGGGTGTCTGCATGGGCTTCTGCCTTTCTCGGGTCTGAGAAGTCCTCGTTCGTAAGGTGCAGCCGAATGTCCTCTGACATTTGCTCCAGGAATATTTGACAGAAGAGGAAACAAGGCTTGTGGTCTTCCGCCATGGCCAGCATTTCGTCCATCAGCACTGAAGGACTATGTTCTCCAAGTCTGTCCAGGTGTAGGAGCCTGGAAGCCCGTTCCTGGGGGGTGAGCCCAAAAGTTCCCAGCAGCAGATCTTTAAGGGCGATGTATTTGCCCACAGCTGGGGGTGGTGGATGATGTCATCCAGCCTCACCGCTGTATCTTGGTCCAGAGCGCTCATGATGTGGTAAAACATCATGGCGTCTGTGGAGATGTTGCGAAGTTGAAACTACGCTTCCGCCTGCCCAAACCACGTTCTTGGTCGGTGGATCCAAAAGGGGGGGAAGCTTGAAGGAGACAGCATTAAGCTCTGCCAAATCCATGGTGTTCAGGAGTCAGGAAATTCGTCTGGGCTCATCGAGGTGACCACTGCGACGGTATGAGCAGTGAGAGAGACACAACCACCACATTGAGGGTCGTTAACAACTGTTTTATTTGAATTTGGCGCTTGCCTCTTTAAGGGCAGTGCTGGCTCAGTCACCCTGTGCGTGATGACATCACAGAAGCTGCCTGGGGTGCGCACCACACGGGAGATTCGACTGGGGAAGAAACCCCTGACAGCACCATCTTCCCAGGACTGCCCCGCCATGTGGCGTTACAAGTGGGGCCGGTTCCCCCTGAGCGAGTGGCCACCACACTGGCTTCTATTAGATGCCACCAAGTGGCCAGATCAAAAATGACACAGGTGACTACTCAAAAGAATGAACATGCTCCGTAAGCAGTAACAGACCAGCCAGCTGAGAGAGCTAAGTACAAGCACTTAGTTTTGCAATTATTATACTTTAATCTTCCAGTGCTCTTGCAAAATCACATATGGATTACAGCGCAGATTGAGGCTTATAGAGTCCATGTTAGTTGGATGCAAGAGGAATTCAGCTATTCCGAGAATAAAGCACAAAAGTCGGCAGACACCATGATTGAAGTAAAAACACAATGCTGGAGAAACTCAGCAGGTCAAACGTTGTACTTTATATAGGAAAGATAAAAATATATGACCAGCGTTTCAGACTAGAGCCCTTTATCAATGTAATGATAGCGTGCTAGTGATCCTCCTTACCACTAGAGGGAGTCAGACACTCATTGGTGGAAGCTTTGTTTGGATTCAAGATGGATACCTCCACACTGTCTTGAGTCTATAGCTAATAAAGCATAGTTGTTTTAAAAGAACCCCAGTTTCTTTATTACTTATGTTATGGGCCCAGAGGACCCCAAAACCCAGCAGCAATAGAAATTCACCAAGATAAATGGTTACTTAAACAAAAGTTACTTTTAATTTTCTTTAAGCATAAAAACAGGATCAAAGTTTAACATATTACTATTAACTTAACGCCCTTCTAATTCTAAGTGCACATGTATGTAATGTGTATAATTTCAGAAAAGTTCTTTGATTCACAGTCCAATCTCACTTCTCCAAGTTCACCAGTATCAAAAAATTCTTATACTGTGCACAGAATTTAACATTTATCTATTTTCACAAAGCTCTGGTGCTTAAATGGTTACCGCTCAGGAAGGTTCTTGTTAGTTTCAGAGAGAGATCCGTTGCTCGTTGGACACACACACAAACTGATTTACTTCCATCAGTCACTTCAGTGTCTTGTGGAAGAAATGCCCCATCAGGGACGTTATAACCTCTTCTTCTGCAGGTCACCAAAGAGTTCCTTTTGTTCCCCTTATTTCAGGTGAAACATTCTAGCCAACCATTTCCTCTTGTATGGACCACAAAAGTTTTCAACAGACTGAACTCAGAACTCACAACCCATCTTCAAAATGGGGTTTCAACAAGCTGCGAGCTTGTCATGACTACAGAAACCAGTTAACCAGTTCTCTCTCTCTCTTAAAGAAAGTCTTGCTTTTGAAATTCTTTAGCAAAGCAGCTTCCTTGTTTTATTGTCTTTGCAAAAGTTCTTAATGCCTGCATGACTCTCTTACAGCAAAGCTCTTGCATTTTAAATGACATCTGTTTTGTGAAGTGTTTGTTTGTGACCTACACTACCTCCCCCCCACAATCTATCTCCTTCAAAATTATATACCTATATACAATATGATATGATCCGTCACACTTAAAAGAAACATCACATGGTATCAAGAGTGGAAGAAACACCAGGAGTGTGTATCATTCATTAGCCAGGAGGCTGGCGTCCCCTCTACTGGCGTGAGGCTGATGTCCCCGCTGTTGCCGGGTTGGCTTCCTGGCAGGAGCAGCTCAGGAAGCTACCTGTACAGTTAGACCCCAACTTATGATAATTTCACCTTGTGATGCGAATCGCGGAAACGAACTCCATCGTAAGTAGGGTTCTACCTGTATTACAGAGGAAGAGAAAATTAAAATGAGAGGTTACAAGAGGGTACAAAAGAAGATGAGGCAAGAGAATTCTACAGATATATACAGTAAGTAGTAAACAGGCAGTACATGGAGGAATGGGGAAAAAATTGGATATAGAATAAAAGGAGGAATAGAGAAGAGTAAATATTCTTTCTTTATTAATAAAAGAGTGATGACAGCTTATCTCTGCAATTCTCGCCTTTGGTCAATTTTTCACTTTAATTGATGCACAATTCCTTCCACTGTTTAAGCACCATGACCTGAATTATTTCTTTAGTCTGTCCAACTCATTGTCTCTTTCTTTAAGGCAGTGGTTCTCCACTTTTTTCTTTCCACTTACATACCACATAAGTATTCCCTATGCCATAGGTGCTCTGTGATTAATGAGGTATGGCTTAAGGTGGTACGTGGGTGGAAAGAAAAAGTTTAATCGTACTTAATTGACTCGTTATGTGCACGGTTTCATAATTCCAAGGGAAATGGGCCAAAGACAATTTTTCTCAAGCAAAATATTTAGTAACAATTGGCTCTCAACCTTCCCTTCCCACTCACATATAATCCCTTCCTAATCATAGAGCGCTGATGGCATAGGGAATACTTAAAGTGGTATGGGAGTGGAAAGAAAAAGATTGAGAACCACTGGTTTAAGGCAATCCTTAAAATCTACCCCATTGACAAAGCTTATCTGTCCCAATTAGCACAACAAATAGCTCAACAATAGATCTAGTTAAATTTGTGTGAATTAAGCTGAAGCTCTTTGAAATTTGGTTGAATTTTCATGAAGTCAGAAGAATGAGTTGCCAATTTTAAACAAGCATTTGAAGCTTGACAGAAATTAGTCATGGTCATGTGTCCAGAGAAAATGAAGATCATGGGAAAGTAATTGCATATTGTACATCACAAAAAGAGGGGTTGGGGGGAATCTTAAAGTTTTTTTTTGCATCAGTATTTACTCAGGAAACTAGTGTAGTGTATAAAGAAGAAGGGCAACAATCAGTAGTGTCATGGAACATATAGAGATTAAAGAGTAGGAGCTTTTTGCTGACTTAAAGTTAGATAAATCCCTCAGGCCTGGCATGATATTTCCTTGGACCTTGAGGGAACCTAGTGTAGAAATTGCAGGGGCCCTAGCAGAAATATTTAAAATGTTCTTAGCCACGGGTGAGGTGCCGGAGGATTGGAGGGTAGCTCATGTTCCATTGTTTAAAAAAAAAGCTCCAAAAGCAAACCAGGAAATAACAGGCCAGTGAGCCTGATGTCAGTCGTAAATTATTGGAGGGTGTCCTGAGAAATCGGATAAACAAGTATTTTGATTAAGGATAGTCAGTATGGCTCTGTGCGTGTTTAATGAATCTTATAGAGTTTTTCAAGGAGGTTTCCAAGAAAGTAGAAGGAAAGACTGTGGATGTTGTCTAAATGGACTTTAGTAAGACCTTTAAGATGAGAGGTTAGTTCAGAAGGTTCAGATACTAGGTATCCATGGAAAGGTTGGAAAATGGATTCGGAATTGGCTTAATGAGAGAAGACAGAGAGTGGTAGTCGATGATTGATTCTCAGACTGGAGGCCTGTGACTAGTGGTGTGCCTCAGGGATCATTATTGTTTGTTTTCTACATCAATGATCTAGATGATAATGTGGTAAATTGGATCAGCAAGTTTGTTGATGACACTAAGATTGGAGGTGTTGTGGACAGTGAGGAAGACTTTCAAAGCTTGCAGATGGATCTGGACCAACAGGAAAAATTGGCCAGAAAATGGCAGATGGAATTTAATGCAAACAAGTGTGAGGTGTTGCATTTTGGAAGGACAAACCAAGGTAGGACATATACAGTAAATGGTAGGGCACTGAGGAGTGCAGAGGAGCAAAGGGATCTAGGAATACAGACACATAATTCCCTGAAAGTGGCATTATAGGTAGACAGAGTTGTGAAGAAAGCTTGTTGCATCTTGGCCTTTGTAAATCAAAGTATTGAGTATAGGAGTTGGGATGTTATGGTGAGGCTGTATGAGACATTGGTGAGGCCAAATTTGGAGCATTATGTGCAGTTCTGGTCACCCAACTACAGGAAGGATATCAGTAAGTTTGAAAGAGAGCAGAAAAAAATTTACTAGGATGCTGCCTGGTCTTTAGGAGTAAGTTACAAAGATTTGTACCCTCTGTTCTATTAAATAGGTCAGGACTTTATTCCTTGGACCGTAGAAGAATGAGGAGAGATTTGATGGCGACTTACAAAATTATGAGGGGTATAGACAGATTAAATGTGAGTAGGCTCTTTCCACTAAGATTAGGAGAGATAAATATGAGAGGAAATGGCTTTAGAGTTAAAGGGAAAAGGTTTAGGGGAACATCTTCACTCAGAGAGTGGTGGGGGTGTGGAATGAGCTGCCATCTGATGTGGTAAATGCGGACTCATTATTAAGAATAAATTGGATAGATACATGGATGGGTGAGGTCTGAAGTGTTATGGACTAGGTACAGGTCAATGGGACTAGTGGAATAATATTTTGGCACAGACTAGAAGGACTTGTTTTCTGTGCTGTAGCATTCTATGGTTATATATTTTGCAATAGAGTATATATGTGACCTGTGCAATATCCTGCAGTACTACATTACACTGATAACATTTCCTGTTAAGGAAATGGTATTGAACTTGCAACAATCAGTTCCACAAAACATTAGGCTGTGTCCAAGAAGAAACAGCAAGACTTTTAAGTTGCTTTACATTCTAGAGATTCGGTTGAAGACTTAATGTAGATGAAAATTTGTGTTTGTCAATCTGGATTATCTTGGATGTCAACATGGATTTGAAGTGTTTCTGAAGTGTTTCAGCTTGATCTTGTGCAGAAACTTTTCTCTTGCTGGATATCCGGTGCTAATTACCAGACCACGTTGTCTAGGGTGTCAGTGCCACAGCCTTATTGTTACTCAGAGTTGAGCCAGATCTGGAAAACAGACGTCGCTGCCTTTTGAAGTTGAGTATTTTCCTATCTAGCCCACAGCCTTCAAGGTCTCTGTGTTCTTTCAGGTTTCCTGCATGTCACTGAATGTCATGCTTTCAGTTGTCTAATCCCAAGGTTCAGGTATTCCCTCCCTAAACCTCTCTATTCCTTATTCATTCTCCCTAAAATGCATTTCTAATGTTTGACAAAGATTTGTACCATCTGTTCTATTAGCCTTTTAAAATATAAAGAAAAAAGGCAGGATGTTTAGTGTAGCGGTTACCGCTACGCTGTTACAGCGCTAATGACCAGGGTTTAACCCGGCACCATCCGTAATTTGCTTGTACGTTCTCCCGTGCCTGTGTGGGTTTCCTCCTGGAGCTTCCACCCTTCAAAACGTACTGGGACTTTAAGTCAATTGGGTGTAATTGGGTGGCATGGGCCGAAAGGGCCTGTTATCTTGCTGTATGTCTAAATTTAAATTGTTGTGCATCTATGAAAAGCAAATAGAGTTAATGTTTCAGGCTGAAAAAGAAAGCACATTAACTCTGTTTCTCATTCCATACATACTGCTTAAGTAGAATTTGGAGTTTTTATTTCAGACATCCAACTTTCAATATATGTTTGTTATTCACAATTAAAGTTTGTCTGAAGCTCCACTTTAGGATGTTTTACAGCATTTAAATGTGCTACACAAATGTGCTTTGGGAGGAAATTAGCAGGATGTACAATCTAGATAGCTGAATGCATGATTGCAACAGAGGAACCAAGGCATGATGTTATTGGCAATGCATTAGTCGCACAAACTGGCGCTGCAGCTTCCAGTGTTTCATCTATTGAAAATTTTCATTTCTTGTTTAGTCAAGGAGATCACAGATCTGCAGTGACGATATTCTTAGTGCTGAGGTATAGTCATTCTGCAGACTTAGCAGCATCTCCTAAACCCACGACATCCACCATCTTACAGGTAACGGTAACCAGAGCATGGGTACAGCACACTCTTTAGGTTCACCTCTGAATCACCCATCATTCTGGCTTGCACGTTAAATGGGATTTTTTCGTTGTTGCTGTCAAGATCCTGGAACAGCGCTGAGGGACTGCAGCAGTTCAAGACAGTAGCTAATTATCACCGGATCACAAGGGATGGGCAATAGACACCATCTCACATGCTGAGAGTTCATTTTAAAAACTATATTGCATCTGTTTTCCCAATAATTCATTGAGCTCAACAGTGGAGGAGGCATTTTGGCCCTTTGTTCCTGTATTGGATCTGCAAAGGAGCAGACCTTTAGTCCCACACCTTTTGCTTTCCTAGAAGTTCCAAAGTTAATTCATTCTCCAGTATTTATTGAATTCTCTATTGAAAGTTACCATTAAATACATTTCTTCTGCTCTTTTGAACCTCTTCACCAAAACCCACTACCATAAATATTTGAGAATAATGTGGAAAAAAATTCCCCCCTTTTCCCCTCAAAAATAGGGGGGAGGGGGTCGCATTATACTTAAGAGTACAATTTTTAAAAAATTTCTGCAGGTGAGTGGGCGCAGTAGATGGCAGCGCGATTCGGGTAGCTGGGCAGGCCAGCAGCAGCACGGCTCGGGAGGGTGAGCAGGAGAGAGGCACCGCAGCTTGGGCGGCCGGGCAGGCAAGCAGGCGAGTGGCAGCACAACTCGGACGGCCAGGAGAGCGGCAGCATGACTCAGGCGGCCAAGAGGAGGGGGGTCCATGAGAGACGACATCGCAAATTTGACGGGTGAGGGGAGGGGGGTCGTGAGAGACGCCAGCGCAACTCAGGCGGGTGAAGGGAGGGGGGTCATGAGAGATGGCTGCGCAACTCGGGCGTGTGGGTGAGTGGCCGGAGAGAGGGCAGCGCGACACAGGCGGGTGAGGGGAGGGTGGGTCATATTATACACGGGGGTAAAATATTTTCCCCTTTTCCCCTCAAAAATGGGGGGGTCGCATTATACACAAGTCACATTATACACGAATATTTACTGTAATCCCATGATGTCTACTATTTTACAGAATGCATTCAAGGGAGTAATGCTGGCTGGAACTAAAGGCTCCCCCATCTTCACCCTGTTTTCTTTGTTTTAATTCCACGTCCTGTTTAGCAGCTTTCATACCAGCGAAAATTGTCCCTCAACCAGTTGACCACATTTGTAAGGGACTTATTGCAATACATTACATAGAAGACAAATCGAGTTATTTATGTCATGTCATCTTGATGCAAGCCCAGATTTGTTGTGATGCTAAACTGTAGTTGGGACATTGAGCCGACTCTTGAATTGAAATTCAACCTTTCAAGTGAAATTGTATTACAGCAGTCCCTCATTCTTGCTCTCTCTCTGTGAAGGCAAGATGGAGCCTGAACATAGCAATATGTTTTGCAAGTTGCTTGACAGACCCTCTATTTTCATGCATTTCCATTATTCTACACTATTACATCTCGCTCCCTGCTGTACTTAAGTGAGTTGCCTTCCCTGGGTGATGTGCAAAATAAAGCTTTTCACTGTATCACAGAGCATGTGACGAGAAACAATTCAATTCAAATTCAATGAAGAGGAATATACTGTTTGGTGATGATTCGGACGATAAATGCTCGGCCTTGCCAGACACTGAGGCTCAAAGTGTTTCTAGTCATCGTTAATTTCTACTGCAAATGGGCAGGGGGGGGGGGTGGAGAAATGCCAGCCAGAAAGGCCAGGCATTACTCTTCCCTACCTCAAAATTGAAAACTTGGCCAAATGCTGCATCAGTAATGACCTTGGACTCAATGTCACCAAAACCAAGGAGCTGATTGTTGACTTCAGGAAGGGAAAAGTAGACATTGGAAACCCTGGAAAATTTCTAAATGTGTAAAGGGAAGTATGCTGACCGGCTGCACCACGGTCTGGTATGGGGACACCAATTCTCCCCCCCCCCCAAGCATAAAGCCCTGCAAAATCTAGTGGACACAGTCCAGGACATCACAGGCAAACCCTCTTCCACCATTGAGAACATCTATGGGGAACGTTGCCATCAGAGAGCAGCAGCAATCATCAAGGATGCACACCACCCAGCACACGCTCTGTTCTCGCTGCTATCATCAAGAAAGAATTATAGGTGCCACAAGACTTGTACCATTAGGTTTAGGAACTGCTGCTACCCTTCCACCATCAGACTTCTCACAACAAACTCAATCAGGGACTTAATTAAGGACTTACTTTTGAACTTTAATGTTTTTTTTAAAATTCTCCTCTCTTTATTACATAGATGTTTACATTTATTTATTTTCTTCATGTGTATTTCAAGGTTGCATGTGATGTCATGTACGTACTGCGACAATAAATCTCAAGTCTGAAAACTCAACCCCTCCTTCTTTCAATGGCTTATGTTAGGTCCAATCCTCAGACTCTACTGGGCAGCACACGAGGGAGAGCCAGCTGTTTCACTGAAGGGCAGAATGGAAAAGAAAGAGAGCAGAAGCAAATTCACTGAGGAGCAGTAAATGTCGATAGACTGCATTAATCGGATGTCTTCATTAAGTTGGAAAAAGAATGAGTTGCTATGACAAATGTACCATGAACTTTCTCGATGAGGTAACAGACTTTTATTGCCTTACCCCCTTCCAGGCTATGGATTCTGAACAAATCCAGCTGAGAAGACAGATGTCGCAGACAGACAGTGGATCGCCGTCTTCCTCCCGGTGCACAAGACACCCCAAAACCTGCTGTTTTTGTTGGTGCTGCTCCTGGTAGGCCATAGAAAGTACTTCAGCGTTATGTTGTGTCAAAATTCAGCAGGTGCACACATGGCTCAGGAATGGCACCATAAACTCTTCAGCATCTGAGCACAAACTCTGGGCTGAAGTGCCAGAGGTGACATCGTTCCAATGAGTGGTTTACCAGAGCACCATTTCCCCTCTCGAGCAGGCACAAAAGATTAGAGGAAGAGCAGGGAAGTTCTTCTCAGTTCTATGAACACTATTTATTCCTTAACCAACGTCTGAATTGATTATTTATTTCAATCACAGCTTTTGAAAGCTTGTTTCTTTGTGTGCCTAAATTGACTCCAATGTTTCCCATTTGACAGCTGACAGAAGTAAAGCACAAAAGTCTGCAGACTCCCTGACTGAAGTAAAACCACAAAGCTGGGGAAGCTCAGCAGGTCAAACAATGTACTTTATATAGCAAAGATAAAGATACATAACCAGCATTTCGGGCTTGATGAAATTTACCTAGCTTTGTGTTTTTACAGCTGACAGATGCATTTTATTGTTTGTTATTCACGGAGAGCAGCTTTGAGGTTGTGAAAGGTGCCATATAACCATATAACCGTTTACAGCACGGAAACAGGCCATGTCGGCCCTTCAAGTCCATACCGGTTCACTTGAACAACTCCACTAGCTCCTCCGCAAACTCCTGAGGAAGCAGAGGCTCTCTTCATGATGCCACCGGTGCGCTGGTTGTCGTGTATCTCAAAAGTTTTACTAAGATGGATCTTGAATTTTGATATGCCTGTGGTTTTGGAGCTAATGCTCTGTGTGCCCTTTCTATTTCCATTTCTTCCTGCATTTCTGTCATTCCTTGGTATACTTTTGCTTTTTATACAAGAGCTTCTTCATTTGTTCAAAATGGAAAACCGTTAAACCACGGAAGGTCTTGGGGTTAATTTCCCTTCTATGTTGTGGTCCCTGACTGCCAAGTCATTGATTGTGATAGGAAGGAGCCAAGGAATAAGCGAAGATTCCCAAACCCCACCCCCAACCCACCTCCAGTAGTCCCATCGTGCTATTTAGCCATATTCAAGCAGGAGAATGTTGTGGATGGATGAGGTATTAGCTGAGCTCTTTTTTCTGCACTTCTGTCTCTGAGTCAGAATTTTACAGGTTAGAGACAAATTCCAGTGTCCCAAGACTGGTAGATTAATTGGTGTAGTGGCTGGCACGGGTTTCATGGGCGGGAAGGGCCTTCTACCTTACTGTATCAATAAAATTAAATTATAAAATAGAACTGGAAAATGTTAACATGTCAGAGGATGCTTCCTTTAAAATAAGATCCCTGCCTGCTGACTGAGAGCATATCCTGAATACCAATAATGTCTTTTTTTTCCTGCTTAGATCATTATGGATCTAATTGACAATTTACACTTTAGAAGATACAAAAAGGAATAATATGCAAGGGCAAATATTGACCTGGGTATATCATGGGGATAGGAGAACACAGAGAAGTACACTTAGGAGAGCAAGTAATTTGTTCAGAAAGAAATGCACTGCCACCATACCTTTTAATGAGCTCACAAGTAGGAGTATGCTAAACATCCTTTTCATAATTTACACCAAAAGGAAACAATATGGATCAAATCCTTCCAATACTACCATCCCTTGTTTATCCCTAGATTGTACCTTCAGCATCTAGGATTTCAATTCCAGGGATCTAAATTCTGGATTCTGCTACACCACATGCATTCTTGCTCCCCCTCTCCTCCACCCGACCTGAAGCCATTTTAAGGTACCCTTTAAAGATTCCACATTTCCCCCTCTCCCCCACCTGACCAGAAGCTACTTTAAGGCACCCTTTAAAGATTGCACATTTCCCCCTCTCCCCCACCTGACCAGAAGCTACTTTAAGGTACCCTTTAAAGATTCCACATTTCCCCCTCTCCCCCACATGACCAGAAGCTACTTTAAGATACCCTTTAAAGATTCCACATTTCCCCCTCTTCCCCACCCGACCTGAAGACACGTTAAGACACCCTTTAAAGATTCCACATTTCCCCCTCTCCCCCACCTGACCAGAAGCTACTTTAAGGCACCCTTTAAAGATTATACATTTGACCAAGCTTTGTATGAACTATTATCTCCTTAACTGGCAGGCGGGAGCATAAGATCAATTCAAGAGACAACAATACATAAATTAGGTATCAGTTTCTGTCTGATACCACAATTGTGTAAAATTCTAAGAATTTTTACCTGTTGAATCAGGTAGAGGATGGGTGGGAGAAATACCTATCAAAGTTGAGAAAACTTCAGTAAAATAATCCTTCATTTCCTTCTAGCCTAACTGTCAGGAACGAAGAAAAAGACGATTGCAGTCAAAAAGCTTCCATCCCTTTGAAGCAGGAAAATCAGAAACAAGAAGAAAGGTGAGCAAATCACTCTAAAGACTTACAATTCTTCACAATTTAAGTGCAATTTTAGCTCCTTTGAAAAATTGATGTTGAGTTTATTGAATGTAAGATTGGCTCAGTTGGTTCTGCTTTATTACCCTTAAATCAAATTATTCAGGACATCTGCCCACCCCCAGACTTCAGTGTTCAAGATGCTAGGTTTTGTTGTCTACAGGAAAAAACTAAACTTAAACTCTGCAAAAGAATGGGAAAGATCCTACAGTGATACTTAAGGAAGAATGCAAGTCATTCTCTGAGCATGCTGGGAACAGTTCAGGCATATTTGCGCCAGATAAAGGTGTTGGTTATTGGCAGATTAAGATTGCTCTGGGACCCAGGTTAATCCTACAGTTCATTTAAATCTGTAATGACCGTGAGGCAAATTGCGTAAAATGCAAGCCAACATATGTCAGTATAAATGACAGGACTTGTAAACACAACTTCCAATCTTGGGCATTTTCCATTAGATAAAATCTGATGGTATTTAAATAGTTCATTTTGTTGACAAATAGGTTACAAGATGGATCCAAATTCAGCATTAATGCCAGGCAAACAAAAGAGAAATTATTAAGAATGCCAGGTATAGGTCATTCAGCCCAACCATTCAATGGTAGGAATTTGTCCACACAATATTTCTCTCATCAAAATTCAAATCAACCCCTGAGCCCCTCTTTCCATTCCATTTTCAATCTGTGTTTACTTGGCTTCCTCTTAAATACAACAATGATACTCATTTCAATTATTTCCTGTCATTCTGAGTTCCTCATACTCTGTTTCTATATGTCAGTGACTGCCTTATATGTACTTGTGATCGACGGCTTTGGATCCCCTGGCAATGGTAACAGCAGGTTTCCATGCTAAAAATAAAAGCCATTTCATCACAAAAATTGCTCTGGAGCTCAATACAATATTAGGGATGTATCTCGGAGAAACTATTGCCAAATGTTGCAACATACAATGAACAACATTTGTACAACTCTTTAGAAGACAAAGATCATAGAGCGAAGCTTCTTGGAGGTTTTCTTGGAAATGCATGCCAGCCCTGTGGTGTCTGTGCTCGAAGTTTCTTTTGATTTTTAAAAAAATTTTCAATCTTCAAACATTTATCCATTTCCATTGAAGATGCTGTTTTGAGTTCCATCCACTCCCTTTTTGGTGGGTCATCCCATGACCCAGAATTTTTTTCACAGCTTATCCAAACTCAACGATTAATCCAGAATGTTCCCCCCATGGCTCAATCATTGACCCTTGAAAAAAGCTTTTTACCAATGTATTTTTTTGGAACAAAAATCCTTTTTATAACTTTGATTCTATCCTTTTGTTCAAACCTCATCCAATTAACTCTATTCTCTGTCTCAAAACCTCTCCCATGTAATTTACTCCATAATCATCACCCTTTTACTTGGTCAAGGTCTTTAAAGTTCCTTCATTTTTTCCCCCTTCTTACAGCAATTGCAAGGAGAAGGTTGGATGTACAGTGAGTGGGGATAGGGTTAGCATTTCACAAGGCTTTGGTGAAAAGTTGTCACACTGTTAAAAAAAAAATCTAAACCATAGTTCCTCTCAGAAGCTTCCTGACCTGCTCAATATTTCCACCCTTTTCTGTCTTTGTTACCACACCTGCTACTTTTTTCTGTGTGCCTTCTTACCATTGGTCTACCCAAACAAAGCTTCCATTACACAGGAAACAGAAAAACTGTTGATGCTAGAATCTCGAATGAACAAAGAGAAGATGGAGGGACTCAAACGGTCAAGCAGCATCCATGGAGCAAAAGGATCAGTCAACATTTTGGATTGGGATCCTTTATCAAGTCTCAACAAAGGATCCCAACCTGAAACATTGACTATTTGTATCCATGGATGCTGCCTGACCCATTAAGTCCCTCCAGTTTATCTTTATTCACACTGTTTCCTTCATTTTCTCTATTGCACATCAAGCTTATGATGGCTGCATTCTCCCCTCTTAATTCACAGAATGAGTTTAAGTCTGGAAGAGGTCACCTGCTGGTCCCAGTCCTTCGAACAGCTCCTGAAGGATCCAAATGGAAGGAAAATTTTATTGGAATTCTTGCAGAGTGAACACAGTGATGAAAACATTCTTTTCTGGCTTGCCTGTGAGGAATTCAAGCAAGAGGAGCACAAAGCCATAATTATGGAGAAGGCTACATCAATATATTTTGATTATATCTCAGTACTGTCTCCCAAGGAGGTGAGTAAAGCTGACAGCTCCTGGCTAAATGGTCACAAAATAAGGAAGGTAGACAAGGAAAGAATTTGTAAGTTAGTGGGTTGAACAACCTTAACATTTTCTACAGAGTTCTAGTGCTTTTGATGCTATTATAATGTGGGAAACGTTGCATCTAATTTGTATCTATAAATTTTCCTCAAACAATAATGTCCAGATATACCGTTTAATTGAGCATTAATATAAAAGGGTTTTATACATTTCAATCAAGTACCCTTCTAAATTTCAGATTTATGTCTATTGGAGTTAAAAGTATGAGAGTGTAGTGAACTCACTACGGCTACAGCTAGGTTATAGCTCTTGGTTAAAGCCCTAAGGAAAGAGACACACAGCAGTAGAGTGTGTTCGACACTGAGTTTATCCAGTGGCAGCTCTGTCTTTTATAGTCAGTTTGGCTGTGTCACCACCAGGGGTGTGGCTGAAGCAGGCCAGCTGTCGATTGGTTACCTCAGATGCCCGGGCCCTGATTGGGTCCCCGTGATCTACCGATGGTGATTGGCCAGTTTCACCACTCTGCCGGCGACTTATGGAAATTGGCGTTTCAGCCCGCATGATGCTTTGCCAGTCACCACATTTGACGGTCATTTCATTTCCTGGTCGGCCTGAGGCACGGGCCGCTACACGACCCCTCCAAGAACCAGCAATCGGGGCACTGTTTTTAGGAGGCCGACCCCTGCACTGTGGGGTCGGGTGAGTGATGGGCTGGTCAAAATCCAAGTAGGCTAGTTTCAACCGGTCGAATGTGAAAATCTCTTCCCTGCTGCCCACGTCCAAACACAGGTGGAGCTGTTGTTTCAGAGGACATGGTATGGCCCCTCGTAAGGCCGCTGTAGAGGTGGCCGGTGAGCCCTGAGCCAAACAAACATGTATTTACAGTTAAAGTTCTTTGGGAAGTAGAGTCTAGGTTTAGTGGGATTTAGGGTGCCTAGGTGCTCATGTAGTCTGGACAATGTGATTGCTGGGAGCTCCCCTAAGTCCTCAGGGGCCGTCACAAATTTGCTCAATATAACTATAGGGGTACGCCATAGACTAACTTGGCAGATGATGCCTCGAGGTCCTCCTTGGGTGCAGTGCGGAAGGCTAACAGGACCCAAGGGTGTTTGTCGGCTCAGTTAGGTCTGGTAAGCCATGCCATTAAAGCTGCCTTAAGGTGTCTGAGGAACCTTTCCACCAACCAGATGGCCTGTGGGTGATACGTCATGGTGTGGTGGAGTTGAGTCCCCAGGGCATGGGCTAAGGCGGTCCACAGACTGGAAGTAAATTAGGCCCCCCCCTGTCCAATATAAGATGTTCAGAGACCCCAAAATGCGCTATCCAAGTGTTGAGTAAAACCCGTGTGCATGCTTCTATGAAAGCCTCTGGCCATCTGGTCGACCATTGTGAGAAAGTAACGTGCACCTCTGGATACAGGTAGGGGCCTCACAATGTCAATGTGCAGGTTTGAAAAATCAGTATTTCCACTTCAAAGCAAATATTTTATGACAAGATTTTCTCTTTAAAGGAAATGTAAAATGTAAGGAAAACTAAGATACTCTCATTAGCAAGATTCCCACATTAACATGAATGCATTATGGCAAAATTCTTTGAAATAGGTCTTTTGATATCAGACATCTTTCAAATGGGCAACAATGCCAAACTAAAATATACTTGTTTTTTTTCCAATAGATCAGCATCGATGCCAGCGTGCGAGAAGTAATCAACCAAAAGATGACAATCCCAACAACAGACATCTTTGATGAAGCCCAGATGCATGTGTATGCACTGATGCACAGAGACTCTTACCCCAGGTTTCTGAATTCACCGGTGTACAAATCGCTTCTGAAAGAATTATCCCCCTCAGACAATGCCCTTGACTCTGACCTGTGACAATCACTTCCACAATGTGTGGAACACCAAACAACAGAGCTAATTCCCGAACTCAATCACGTACTTTAAGGAATCAAACGCTCCGCCTCCCATGGGGATCTGTATCGCTGTCTCTGACACAGAGAGGAGTCAGCGCATTCAGAGCAGAACTGCCACCCTTGTATTATAGAAAGGGCTAACTTTCTTCATTGATTGAATTGTAAAACAAATAGCACCACAAAACAGCCTTGGTTTCTTGAATATTGGATTGGCAATATAATGTCACATCAGGCATGTACTTTGTTAATATGTCAGTCAAAATGTGAATACAGTAAAATCCCCATTATTCAGAATTCAAGCAACCGCAACCGACAAAATAAATAGGTTAAAAAATACAAACATTTAAAATTGGCGTCCCTTAGCAGTTAGTTCAACAATCACGCCATATGCAATCTCAAGCAAGTGGCAAAATCACTCATTTGGCATCTACCAATCTCCATGTGTGTTGTATACTGGGGGTTTTACTGCATTGAGTGTAGACTACTGACTTGCTTTCTTTAGTTTTTGGACACATATTGGGCATGTGACATAACCCAGAGGATAAGGAAAAATCTTAATTCCAAAAACAAAACACCACAAAGCATGGCTTTGAATGCACAAGTATTGTCGGTGTTCATTGGCAATTTGATTGCAGTTTGATAGTGTAGAGATGCCGCTGTAAAGTTCCCTTATCTGGAGATCCCCAAATGGGAATGTGGCATGTTAGATATATGAGCAGACTCCCAGCCCCTAGCACATCCAGGAGAGAGTTTACTACCAGTAACAAGATGCCAGAGAGAGGCTATTCCCAGTTTGTAGTCCAAATACAACATCAGCACAGCCTTGCACTTTCAGGACCTCCTTCCCCCTTCTTTGCCCTTTACTTTTCTGTCTCTCCTCCCATCCTTCACTCTTCAGTAATAGCGAGTGATAATCACAGTACACCTGCCCTTCCTCACTCAAGTCAAGCTTTACATTTAAGTTTATTGTCACGTTATATCTAGTTGAGCGAGAAGAGTTCTTCTGCAAGCATTTGAGCAACCTTGGTATAATATTCATACAGTGGCAAAAAATGAAAAGAAAGCTCATGATAGCACCGTTATGGTGTTCATTCAGGAGCCTGAAGGCTGCAGGAATGAACTGTCTTTAAGCCTTTTGGTACGTGCTTTCATACTCTTAAGCCTTCTCTTGGTGGAAGTAGGGAGAAGAGTGTGTGTCTGGGGTGTGATGAGTCCTTCACTATGTTGGCTGTCTTTCCTTGGTAACAGGAGATATAGATGGTGTCCGTGGAGAGCAGGGGAGTTTGCATTATGTTCTGAGCTGCATTCACCATCTTCACAGCTTCCTCAGATCATGAACAGAGTAGCTCTCGTACCTCATCCAGCAAGTAGATTTTTGACGATGTGCCTGTAGAAGTTGTTCAGGGACAAGGGGGACATGGCAAACACCCTTAGTATTCTCAGAAAGTAGAGGTGTCGGTGTGCCTTCTTGACCATCACGTCAATGCGCATGTTCCAGGTCAGGTCAATGTAGATATTTATTCCTAGGAACTGGAACCTACGTTATCTACTCTTTCTACATCGGTGCAAGAGTGATTTGAAAATACAGTACAAGAGAATTCTATTCACCATCCAAAGACAATGAACCTCTACTGACCTGGCTTCTCCAGACAAATCTGTACAACCCCTCCCCACTCCTTCAAAAATACCATGCTCACCAATCTACAATGATAACTCGCAAAACATGAATCACCTTCTATATCTCTTGAGATATTCTTCAGGGAGGCTAGATGTTGATGACAAACATTCACACTGAACTAGCACAGACTGTGGCTGATTTTGGAAATTGTTTGAAGATCATGACTACAGAAGTAAAACCAAATTATGATCGGCTAAACAGTTATGAATATTTGGACAACCTACAACAGCTCAAAAAGCATTGGCAAAGAACCATCACCAATTCTCCACATAATCCTCCACATAATCCTCCAAATCAACTGGTGGCATAGAAAAACCAATGTCAATGTCCTCTCCCAAATCAGTGTCAATGCTCTAATCTCATTGGCCATATTTCTCACCTATCTGACTACAGATTGCCAAAGTCACGTATGATATTCTGAGCTCCATCATGGAGGGAAGAACTGCTTCAAGGGCATTCTCTAAGATTTCTTGAAAACAGAATGTGATATCCTCTCTCATCCATGGCCATTCCCACCCGATGACTGCTCAAAATGGGAAAGTGGATTAAGAAATGAGCATCTCGAGTCTCTGAAGTGGAAGAGAAGGTGCAAGCAAACTGCTGAAGCAACCCATTCCATCAAGCACCACTCGCCACAACTATGATAGAGTTTGACAATCCGATGCAGGCGTCTTAAGTCACCTCTTAAGCTACAGAATTGGAAATGGAAACAAGCCTGATTGGCCAACTGAGAGCAAAGAGAATTACAATTTATTGGGGAAACCAAAAAAAAATGATGCTCAACTTCTTAAGAACAAAAAGTGCATGATTTTGCCAAAGATATTGATACCAAAAACAATCCTCTAATGGAAGCAAAAACAAAAAAACTGAAGAATTCAAGCATTGTGTTATACATCATGGCATCCAAGAAATTGTCAAAACTGCAAGGATTACAAGTACCTGGAATATTTTAAGATCGGAAATTCCTCAACTCGTATAATCCCATTTGATCTAAAGGATTCCCTCAATAGGCAGGTCAAATTGGGAATTAACAAAATAGTGATAAAAGTTGTCTCATCTTCTTTTAAAGATGCTTCGAATTTTGTCCTGTTCTCTGATTTTTTTTAAAATTTTACATTTTCAGTTTTTAATATACAGTAAAACCCATCTTATCCAAAATTCAAACAACCGGCAAAAAAAATCACAGAAAAGATATGTGATTAAAATTGGTGAGCCTTGCTCTTAGTTCACCAATCCATGCAACAGGCAATCTCAAGCCACCAGAAAATTTACTTATCCAGCATCTATGAAACCCCATGAGTGCTGGATAGCAGGGGTTTTACTGCATTTAATTTTTGTTGACTTTATTGTACTGCAGCAATTCCTGAAAATATGAATCAATAACAACACTCCTGGTACCTGAATGGTTAACATTTATTGTCTTAGTGAACTGTTTCGTAGAATTGGCCAAAAAATGAATTTATCAAATGGTGTTTCTAGATAATTGATTTATCAAGCGCATCCTGTTAAATCATTTTATCATTAAATCTATTTGAGAACAACTGTAGGTCTCCAATTGGTCTTATTTGGGTATCAAATATTAATCTTAATAAATCTAATCCATAAATTTGACCCAATTCTAATTGCATTCTGGTAATTATGCTGTTAGAGGCTGAGAGAAAAACTGAAAACCTCTCTATTCTCTCACGTGGAAGGAAGTAAAAGATCTCATGCTTCTATTTTGAGAAGAGCAGGGGACTTCTCCCCATTGACAAGACCAATGTTTATCTCTCAGCCAACATCATAAAGCAGATTTTGTCATTACCATAGTGCACAAGAGTTTACTGGTTGCAGATCAGCTACGTTCCTGTATCGTAAACGATGATGGACATAAAAACTGCTTGATTGATTGGATGCCTTTTGAGATGGATTTGAAGTAGGTCTTTCCTTCTTGATGCCATGAGGTTATTTCTGACACTAAGTGCACCATGTCATTTTAATTTAAATGTATGTCATAAAAATAGGGTGAAGTTTTTTTAAATCATGAAAAGTCCATTCAAATGGTGGGCAACTTTCAACAACAGCTTTTGATTGTATTCTTACTTTGAAAGTTAACCAGTAATGAGATGGTTTTTGATGGCTCATTTTCTCTTAACTTTGACTCAAAGTTCATAGGTTTCTTTCATTCCATCATTAATCTCAGAGGGTCACATGCCACATGAACAGGATGTGAACTTCACCACTAGAGAACAACCGAGATCGGGTGTACACCAACGTCCCTGGTGCATACAAGGCTGCACCTCACCCCCACTTGCTTACTCAGATCACCTATCAGCCCTGCTTATCCTGGTGTACAGACTGCCAGTAATGCAAACTAGGTCAGTTTGTAGGGAGATCAGGATATGGCTGGGGGGGGGGGGGGGTCACAGCAGCACTGAAGGACTGCTTTGAGACCACAGTCAGGAGCTGTTTCAGGAAGGCAGCCACCTACAACAGTCAAGTAAATGTGGAGGAGTACATGAGCTCAGTGACTTGTTACATCAGCAAATGCATTGAGGATGTCACCAAGATCAAATGCTTTACAACCAGAAACCCAGATGCAGAGTGCCAGGCCCTTATCAAAGCTCATGATGCTGCCTTCAGGACAAAGTGTAGAATGGCACTAAGATCACCCAGGGCTGAACTCACCCATGCAATCTGGAAGGCAAAGTGGGGGGTAAACACAGAAGATCCACAGACAGCTGTGCAACACCAACAACACAAGGCACATATGACAAGGGGTCAAGACGATAACAGGTCACAAGTCAACCTTGCGAGTTAAAGGATAATGATGCCTCCCTTCCAGCAGACTGATTATCTTCTATGCACAGTTTGATGAGAAGAACTCGATGATTCCAAAGAAAGCTTCGTGGCCCCCTGCATAGCCATGGACAAGGCAAGGAGAACTCTATCCAAGATGGTGGGACCAGACAACATAGTGGGTCGGGTACTGAAGAACTGTACAGACTAATCAACACCTCACTGCAACAGTCCATCATTCCTGCAGGGTTCAAGACAGCCACCATCATTGCAGTATTCAAGAGGGTGGCAGGGAAGATCACTGGAGTCTCCCCCCACAATTGACATGATCTACCAGGATCGTTGTCTGAAGAGGATATGCAAAATCATTGAGGACCCCTTCCACCCTGCACCACAGCATCTTGCCTGCTTATGTATTGTTTGTTTGTACGTGTGTTATGTCTGGTTGTGTGACTGTATGTTTTGCTCCAAGGTTTCGTCGGATTGTACTTTTACAATCAGATGACAATAAGCCAGTGCTATGTTGAGGGAATATTACCGTGATTCCATGGATGACATGTTAAACTAAATACCTATTTTTGTGGCTTTAAAAAAAAATCTTATACTGATCATTCTGAAGTCATGCAATGAATCTTGGGCAAATCAATATTGCTGTAGGCTTCTCAAGGGAGGATGATAGCCTGCTTGTGGTTCATTCACTTCACCTTAAACCTGTTTCAGATGTGCACCCCAGCAGACAGATTCTATTTTTGTCTTTACAACACTGACCATAATAGCACTTTGAAATCTACAAAAAGTAATGTCCATTGGAAATCTAGTTTAGTGCCTAAAAATTAGGCCTCAAAATCCTAATGTCCTGCTTTTATGCAAAAGCATATTTCCCCTTACAATGGAATCACTGGAACATTTAAACAATAACTCACAGGGTATTCACTAAAATGCATCTTAGTTTTTTTTAAATTATTGAAACAGGATCTCCATGTATTTAAATGTAAGCCCCTTAATAACTGCATGAAATACCACAATATATTTCTTCATATTAAATCACATTGAAATTAATCTTTAATAACCTGGAATGTGCCGCATCTTGAAAGAGACTAAAAAAAAACAAGTTCAATTCAATTGGTCAGTCTAGAAAATGGAAGTTCAATGGAAAATATAAATTTACTGTGATCTATTTTAAGTTTATAATTTAGACATACAATGTAGTCCTTCTGACCGACAATCCCATGCCACCCAAATTAACCTGCAACCCCCGTATGTTTTGAAGCGTGAGAGGAAATCGGAATGCCCGGAAGAAACCCACACACACTCACGGGAAGAATAAAACTCCTTATAGACAGTGCCGAATTCAAACCCAGGTCCCTGGCACTGGGACCTGTTGCGCTAACTGCTACGGTAATCATGTGTTGAAAGAAAGTTTTGCCAGATTGAATGTCCCTGGGCTACATTGGTTGGAGGCTATCATCCACCCTTGAGAAGCCTACAGCAATATTGATTTGCCCAAGATTCATTGCATGACTTCAGAATGATCAGTATAAGATTTTTTTTTAAGCCACAAAAATAGGTATTTAGTTTAACATTGATTGGAATAGTGTGAAAACTTCAGTACATTTGTCTGTGCCCTTCATACAATGTGCAAGATTTGAAGTAGATATTTCATGTTGTAATTACAGGACGGTTACATCTGGCATTCTAGTTTTAAAATTATCATTGTTTTCAGGGCAATGGTTTTCAAACTTTTTCTTTCCACTCACATACCACCTTATGTAATCCCTTTGCCAAAGTTGCTTTGTGATTAGTAAAAATGACTTAAAGTGGTATGTGAGATTAAAGAAAAAGTTTGAAAACCACTGTTGTTGGATCTCATTTATTATCACTGTAGATTTCTTATGTCCTACCATTCCTTGAACTCCATACTCTTTAAAGCCTTTGGATGCCCGAACCCCGAGATACAGCACTCCATTCCAAAATATTCCCATTTCCTGTTGAGCCAATCCAGGATGTTCATGCTCCATTTAAAAAAGGAAATGTATGAGATTCCTTGAAAGCTTAATAAAGCTGAGATCTTGAGAATATTTCCCAGGGTGAAGATTCTCGAACCATTAGGACAGACTGAACAGTCAACCTTACGAAAATGAATTAAGACAAAAGTCTGAAAACATTTAGAAATTTCTGACCCATAGGATTTTGGAGATGAGACTCAAAGAATTATTGACGATCCCTACCCACCATCAGACAATATCTTTGACCTTCTAGCATCAGGTAGGAGGTACAGGAAAATCAAAATCAGGTCTGCCAGGCTGGGAAATAGCTTCTTTCAGCAGGCTGTGAGGTTAATGTACAATATCTTGTAAGCTTCGGTTCCTTATAAATGAGGTGTAAATTATTCCAGTTTATACATATTTATATTTTGATTTACATATTATTATGCTCTGTGTGAGAAATATATTATGTCTGCACACTGTGGTCTGGAAAAATGCTGTTTTGTCTGGTTGAATATGTATAGTCTACATTAAAATGGGAAATTAGATAAAGAAGATTGAACCCTGAAAGACAAGTGAAACAATGGGAAAAGATTCATGGAACATGAATAACAATGTAGATCCGTCAAACCAAATTGTCAGCTTTTGCCATATAGCATTATTGTTCATGGTGCTGACACCTCAGTGTGAGACAATGCCAAAACGGGCCCTTCAGCCCATTAACTTCATGATATCCATTCACAATAATCCCATCAAATTCCCCATTTTCTAGCATACACAAGGGGCAATAATCTCCCAGCCCACAGATTCTTTTCATCATTTCAGATAGCCCAAAAGTTGAGAAGTAAAGGCGGAGAAACTCTGCCAAAACACATAATCACCTACCTTTCTGAATGTGTGGAGGTGGTCTCCGAGCTGCATATTCCAACCCCTCTCCGAGAGGGATCATCTCTGCAGCGCAGCCCTCCGCCGATCAATCTGAATGTATAGTCGGACTAAGAGGCTGTTTAGGGGCAGGCAGATGATGCTGTCAGCCCACGATCCATCTCCCCACTCACCCCTCTCCCTCCAAGTCAGGGGCGGTAAGGAGCCATCGGGGCAGCGGGAACCGTCGAGGCAGCGGGAGCCTTCAGGGCAGCCGGTGTGGGTTGGGACAGCCTTCGGGACCCTTCTCTGTGGCTCAAAACACGGCAGAACAATGGCCGTCTTCCCTACCCATAATTCCCCCCACACAGCCGGAACTGTCATGGGAACCATAGAGCAGTTTCAGCTGGGTGGGGGATTATGGTGGGTTGCGCTACGGCACCAGTCGCCCCCTCCTCTATCAGTTTCGGAGAGTGCTACGAGGAGCTTTTGGCTCTCAATGGGATGCAGGAGCAGCCTTTTAGGGCTGCTGTCTGAAAGTTAAGTTCCCATTTTTCTATCCGCTCTGTAGCCAGTCTCAGGGTGGAGGCCCGACGTGAAATGCCCTATTGACAGTGGAAAATGAAGCATCCAGAGGAACTGGAAGAATGTACAACTCCACTTCCACATTTCTTGGGGTTAGGATTGAATGCAGGCAGAAAGTGCATCACTATGCTACAAAGACATCTCAAATGAACTTGCACCAAATGTTAAAATAGCAAGAAAAAAAAACTACCTGAAAATAAAATGGAAAAGATTTAATTGGGTTTATTTAATTTGTTGACAGTCACATTTCTAAAACAATTTGACTGCAATTTCAAATCACTGATTTACTGAATACAAACATCCAAAGCTAGCCTGGAGCGGGAAAATAATAAAAATTTTAAAACAAGCCAAATATTCACACTTCTGCCAACTCAGCAACACGGCAATAGTCAAGAGTTTTCAGAAAACAAAACACAAATTTCATATCAAATATCTAAAATATTTCACACTTAGGCAAGGACTTGCTAAATATCTTTTTAAAGTCAATTGCCCACTCTCGGGGATTATCCACAAGCCCATCAGGAGGTTTCTCTGGACAATGTTTGGAGAGGGGGGGAGGGGGGAAAAATCAGATCCAAAGACAAAATTGAGGATTTTTTTGTAATTTTCTATGAACAATCTTGTTTATTAGTGACACAGATACAAAAAATATTATAGGAAAGAAGGGCGTCGCAGCAATGAATGCATTCACAGCTAAACAATAATAACACCACTCTCCCATTGGCTGAGGGAAAGGAAAGGTAATATGATAGGGCATATCTGGCGACCAACATATGAAAGTTATGTGATTGAAATACAAGGTAAGCTTTAGGAATCCATCCTGCTCCCAATTGTTCTTGATTTTAAATAACGAGGCTATCCTTAAATCAAGCAAATTATTATAAATAAGATATATTAAACCTTTATGAGAAAGTTGTAAATCAAAAAGTGTATTAAGAATGTTTGCCTTGGGAATTCACAGAAAGTCAGGGATCTGAGATTGAACTTGTAAATAGCTAAAAAAAAATTATCTTGTTTTAAATTTTACCACCATTTGTTCAAAGGAAGCAAAATTGTTTCAAATAAAAAGGTCTTTAAAACATTTAAAGACAGTCATTAAAGACAGTATTTTGCAAAGAAGGTTGAAAAAAATGATTAGATATAATAGGGCTGGCAAGAGAAAAATTCTGAAGTCTAAATTATGCCCTTATTCTCAAACGATTGGGAACAGGATTTGAATCTTTCATTCTCAGTGGGATTCTAGTTGTAATCTGATTAATACGACCTCCTTTTGTGCACAACACTGTTTGTTGCAATTTAAAGTGGTCCATCGAGCCATATGTCTAAAGTTTAATTGTCTTGTTTTTATTCAGATAAAAGATCCTTTATGTGACAAATGTAAAATGGGTGATGCTTCTTTGGTTCACATGTTGCGGACTTGCGCTAGTTTAGAAAACAATTGGAAAGATATCTTTCAAACATTATTGGTGATTCTTAAATTCAAATTAGAACCTTGCCCTTTAATTGCTCTATTTGGATCATTTTAAGATGTTGACATTCTGCGGTCTCCAAATCAAAACCAAATTTTATCTTTTACCTCACCAGACGTGCAATTTCAATTAAATGGAAAAACAATACTCCACCTACACATACACAATGGTTAAATGATATTATGTCTTGTTTCAGTTTATAAAAAATTAGATATGCCATTAAAGAGTCAAATATTAAATTCCAAAGGATGTGGTGCCCAATTATGGACTATTACTACAACTTAAAGAATTAGGGTTGTTCAGAAGCTTTGGTGCTATACTTTCTATCTTCAGGTTGTTGTCACTTGATTCCTATGTGTTAGCTTTTAACCTTGCTTTGTGGTAGGGCTTGTAGAGAAAAAAAACAGGAATCCATCCTTCCAGAATTAGCAATGCTATTCATAGCCAGTTGTTGACACAGTTTTACAATTTCCTTCTTATTGATTTTAATTTTATATAGATATGGTTGTCATATCTATATAAGGTCAAGGTTTATTTGTGACACTATGAATTCCCAGCATTCACTTTGGAAGAATTATAACACCAGTAAAATATTGGCGGGTGTCTATATTCTCATGGAAGAGAAGCTCAACAGAAGCTAACAGATCAGGTTTGAGTAGGGAGGGGAACAGTTGGTAGATAAAGCTGGGAAGAGGAACTCCTTTTATAAATATGAACAAAAATGAAGAGTGATCTACAAAGAACTCATTTAAGATTTGGCCTTGTTCGAATGCAGTACTCTGCTGGGAGACTGTATGTAATTCCTTATTGCTGGTTATTCTAAAGAGAGTTGGATCCAGATAGCATTTTTTTTAAAAAAACACATCTACTTCAGTTGAATCAAAAGAATTATTCATTCTGGAACCTTTAAAAAAATGCCTGTTAAGAATGAGAAATGTTTCTCACTATAAATTCCTAGTTACTCCAATAAAATTAATTTTCAAAAACCAGCTTAATGATTCGTGCAATATAATCAACACTAAAGAAATGTTTCTTACTGTTGAAAGTGTAACAAATTTGCTTCTGTACTGTAATGCCAATAATTTGACAAACATTTGACAGTGATATCTAAATTGAAAATAAAACTGCAGATGCTGGAGTTCTGAGATAAAGAGAGTTAATGCTTGACAGCTGAGGCAGAATATAAAAGCTAATAATTTGAATCTGAAAACTTTGTATTTCTCTTTCCACAATGCCACCTGGCCTGCTGAACGTTTCCACTATTTTCATTAAAATCTACATCTTGTTATGCAGCAATAAAAATGCAATGTGCAAAAAACTGCAGATGTTCAATATTATTCATGGAGAACCAATTTGCTGTTGAGTCATTTTAAAACAAAATGAGAAAAGCACCATAAACATTTCTGACTTTGCAAGAAAACATTTTCCTCTCCTCCGTGAAATGAGGTTTTAATTGTAGTGAAGAATGTTTCAATATTATCCAGTCAATTAGCAGAACTGAAATTTAAAAAACAATTAGGCTTTAGCATTTTCTAAAACCTTATTAAAAAGCAATAGTTTCTTATATTTTAGGTGTTGCAGAGCAGTGACACATTAAAATATTACATGAACCATTGAAAGCTGAGCTCACACAGTTTAGCTATGATCATGGCCTTGAGATATGTGACATTTGGTTAGCGGAGGCCATTCTTTCTTATTCAATGATATTCAATGAGTGAGCTACAACTTCCCACCATTTCTCAGAGGCTAGGAGAATCCCATTTTTGATTAGCAAGTTGACTACAACAGGTCAGCACCAGAGATTGAGAGAAAGAAAAATGAGAGAGGACTTGTTCCTACTTGCAAGAGTACTGGAGGTAGGTCTGACCCGTGACACCAGGTCAACAGAGAAGCCTTTTGACATCTATTAAAATAAGTGAATTGAAGGAGGTACTGAAAAGCTGTCTTCGTTCACGCAATAACTATGACTCTTAGTGCCAGCTACCAAGTTTGGAATTTGACCTCCGGTGACAGCTGTTTGCCCCTTATCCCTGTGACTGCATTGGTTACTTTCAGGTGCTTTGATTTCTCACCACATCCCAAACCCATGATGGTGGGCAGGTTATCAGGCCACCAGAAATGGCAGGACAATAAGAAGGGTGTTAATGGGTGTAAGTGGGGAAAATAAACAAGCTATAGCAAAAAAAAATGGAAAAAGAGGAACAAATTAAAACATCAAATGAAAATGAGAATAAATAAATTAAACATGAAGAAATGAATGGAATTAAATGATTTTAAAACAAACCTTCCAACGGTTTCCACATTCATTGCACAAAACAAATGTCGTCATTGGTTCATCAGCACTCCGGGTTTGAACCTATTTAAAAGAAATTCTTTATTAAATCAACCCATGCATCACTACATCAGTTTCAAGTTATTGGTCTGAAGTTCAGGAGATATATCATTGGAATAGCTGCAAAGGCAAGCACTTAATTGTCATCTACACTCAGCCTTGAGGACAAGTACTTGTGAGATGCAAATCTTGCTTTTTATGAGCCTATGGATATCACCATACACAGACAGGGATGGCTTTGATCCCAGATTTTTATTCAGGATGCCACTCTCACCAGTATAGTTCACTGACTCAATTAATGCACAGGGATTTCAATTTTACCAGGATGTTTCGGAAATGTCGACATTTTTTTCTCCAACTGGTGCTGCTTGACCTGCTGAGTTCTTCCATCAGACTGAGTTGAGCATCTGAAAAGGTTCTCATTTTAACAGTAAGATCACAAGACATAAAGACTAATGCACTGGAGCAGCTTGGATGGAAGTGTGGTTAGTGTGTGCAACCTGCACAACTCTTGGGCCCTAACTGATGTACTGCTGAGGCCTATCATCTTTGCTGCATCCAGAACCCTCAGCTGTTTCTTGAGATCATGTGGCATTAATCATAACGGTGAAAGAGTAGCTTCTATGTTGGTGGGAACCCAAGGGGATTCACATGGATTATCCATTTGGGCTTCAGTCTGAACATAATTGCAAATACTTGATAATTATCCCTTGCTCTCAATTTTTTTTTTCCTTATACACAGCACACTATTTTATTAATAAAAACTGCTCCATACCTGATTGTATGTACAGTTTTTCTTCTTGCATCTCCCACATTGGAAGAGACTAGAAATGGTACCACCTGTTTTGGCCATCTGATGCTCCCGAATCGCTTCCTTAGTTATCACATTGCGTAGCTCCTTCAACTCATCACTGGCCATCTCCTGCAGTGACGTGAGTGAAGAAGAGTGGCAGTCAACTCATTGTAACAGTGCAACTCCACATATGCAAGAGAAATGCAGACAGGTTGAGATCTTCTTTCCTCAATTTGGTTTAAAAGTAATGTCGGCACTCTGAGCTCAAAACATGGGCTCAAATCTCTATCTAAAATACAATTGAAAAGTTAATCTCAACTCCAAATTTCTCAAAACCTTTTGTGAGAAGGCAAAGTTATCCACGTGAAAAGAAAGAGCCATCATTCTACTTGATCCAAAATTTACCATATGCCAATGAATGTATGTTAGAGTGTGCTTGCTGTGCAATCCATCTACCAATGATTTTTGCTTTATCAGCTCTCTACATCATCCTTGAACTTCCAAAGACCCATTGACATGGAGAGTTATTGCCTCTCACTCTATCCTACTCCCAAGGGTGCAGGATGTTAACCTTAACCCAGCCCAACTTGCATTTAAAAAGCATGCAAAACATAGTAAAATATCCCCCATGCCAGTGGTTCTCAATCTTTTTTCTTTCCACTCACATACCACATTAAGTAATCCTTATGCCATCGGGGCTCTACGATTAGTAAGGGATTGCTTGAGGTAGTATGTGAGTGGGAAGGTAAGGTTGAGAATCACTGCTCTAGACCTAATTGTTACTGAAATATTTTGCTTGAGAAAAATTATAATTGGCCCATTTCCTTTGGAGCTATGAAACAGTGCACATAACGAGTCAATTAGGAACGATTAAAACAGTGGTTCTCAACCTTTCTCTTTCCACCTACATACCACCTTAAGCAACCCCTTACTAATCAAAAAGCACCCATGGCACAGGGAATACTTAAAGTGTTATGTGAGTGGAGAGAAAAAGGTTGAGAACCACTGCCCTGGGCAGTTTGTGGGATGATTGTCAGGCATTGAGCCACATAAAATTAGATAATGGGTAGTAAGTTAGTAGGAAAATGGGTGCATTTTTATCAGTTTCTAAAGTAATGCAATAAGGTACAACTTTTAGAGAGGGCAATCCAAAATTCAAAGTACAGCCGTCAGTGGTAGGATAATAAAAAACCAGGACACGAGGTGCTTTAACTGACGGATTATGGAGGGATGCAAGGGTAGAGAAGATTACAGAGCAAGGTGAATCAGAAATAAAGGACAATTTAAGAACCAAGTGTTGAAGTACCGAGAGCCAATGAGTGAATGAAGTCAGCTGGCCATTTCATAGCCTATCTAGTATCATTTTCCATCAACATAAATGAAACAGTAAAAAAAAAGTGCTCGACAAATCTGTAGTTAAACAAGAAAGTCTGCAGATACTGTGATTGTAGTTTAATACACCAAAGTACTAAAGTGCTGGAGAAGCTCAGCAGGTCATGCAGTATTTTTTTTTATATACAATACCTTGACAAAGGTTACTTATCTTTGCTACAAAATGTATGACCAGCTGAATTTCTCCAGCACTTTTATGAATTGGAAAAATCGATAACCCTGTTGGTTTTTCACTGTTTGGGGCTTCACTGTATATGAATGGTTAGTATGATTTGGGGGACAGAAGAGCCCATTTCCATTGTTTATCTCTTGGATTCTATGAAATGCCTTGTTACAGATAACTCTCATTCTGTGAAGCACCCCATCAATATCAGTGGCTTTTGTTAAGCACCACTGAACAAAGCCATTCTCCTTTACTGCCAGCCCCACCACACCGCTACAAAATGGAGTTAATCACATTATCCGTCATTAGTGAAAATAAACCAAGAAATAACTAGTTTGATTAACACCTATGGAACAGGTCCCTGCTAGATTAGAGGTGTCAGGGGCCAGTGAAACACTTGGAGGAATGGCACATTGGGATGTGGAGATGACTTGGAGATTTGATGATGACAGGGGAGTAGATGAATTGCCCTAGTCTGCATCAATGTCGGGAACACACATCTCATGTGTTAACAGGTACTGTAATGCAATCTCACCTCAGCACTCATCCTTGCCAAGTGCAGGAGGTCTATCGCACCAGACAACACATTCTTTCTCAAGTTAGGATTCTTTGGGTCTTTCAGGTTACTTATTCTGCTTCGGACCCGGTTTTTGTACTTCATATCTGTTTTCTGAAACTCCTGGTAGACATGTGAAATAGTTAAGCAGCATACAATGAAACCAGAGGCAACTTGAAGGTGGAAAATCAATTTAAAAGAGAGATCTGATGATCTATATATCCATAAACTCACTGGATTAGGTTCAGAGACAAAAGGTAACTTGAAGAACGCCAATGTCTTGGGATTTACCATGAATTGCCTTTGGAAATTGTATAATTTAACAAGGAGCACCGCATTCACATAGCTAGAGCACAATGAGTCTTCCATCGGGGCACAAAGGACAAGCTCACATTTTACAAGAAACTAAAGTTGAATTGAATCTCCCTGGAGAGTGAGAGGCTGAGGGGAGACCTCAGAGGTTTATAAAATCATGACGGGTATAGATAAGGTAAATAGTCATAACATACACAGGTGCTGGAGGGATTCAACAGGTCACCCAGCATTCTGCCCGCCACCCCAACCCCCTGCGAAGGGGAGAAGCAGCTTCTCACAGAGTGTGGTGATCTCTGAAATTCTTTATCCCAGAGGAGAAAATTAGTGGAGACACTTAAAGCCTATTCCCGCTCTTATTTTCTCGTCTTCTTACACTCTTCAGGCTACCACTGTAATTAGATGCCCACTCATTGTTAACACACTGTGAAGGGTCCTGGTGTGAAAAAGTATATGCCGTTTTGTTTTCGTTGATTTCATGACACCTTTCAGAAATACAGGATTCCCCTGGTTACGAATGCATGACTTATAGACAATTCGTCTTTACAAAAAGATTGTGCCCCCGATTCGCGCATGTGCATAATGTGACCTCACGAATGCCCATTCTGGGACGAGATTAACTTCTAAGCAAACTGCTTTAAGAACTACTTCTTTAATTTTTTTTTAATAGTACTAAGACAAACATTTGACTAACGGATGCTAAATAAGAACCGTATGTACCTGTTCTGACTTATCTACAAATTCAATTTAAAGACAGATGTAGGAATGGATCTCGTTCATAACCCGGGGCTCTCCATGTAGTATAATTGCTGATGAATACAGAAGGATATAATCTTCAATTTCTGCACCCATCTTTTCACAGTTGGCTCCATAGTCCTTGTAATCATCTATGGAAAAAGAATGCAGTAAAATATGACTAAATTAGTTGAAATATCCCTTATGGTTACTCAGTCCCCATGCTCATGGCCAGCAAGGTGATCTCAGCACATCCCTGAGTGGAAACTCTGAACTTTGGCATTGTGCTCTAGAAATGCTGAATTGTTCAATCACCATCAACTTGATAAGTGCAGGAAGGATTGTACTCATTACTGATGAAACAGCATTGATGCAATTGGCGTACTTTGCAACAGAATTCAGCTGTTGATGACATGCTGAATCAGTGAGCACCTATTTTGGCTTTGACGACCGAACAACATTAGGACAAGAAATCTAACCTCTCCACCACGTTACATCGCTATAGCAAAGACAGGTAGCATTGGTTGCCACTGATGACACAAGTTTGTTCCCCTGGAAATTTGGTAAATATAAATTTCTCCTCTGGATTCACCAAATTCTCTATGTATCCAACCCCATTTCTCCAATGCCAAAATAAGTTTCTCAGTGTGAAGCAATTGCCAGTTAGAGAGTTCTTGCTAATTCATTTTGGCTATTAATTTAGTAACTACACTTCAAAACTACTCCAATGGCTGTTAGGTGCTTTGGAGCATCCTTGAGTTATGGATGGCACTTTAAAAATGTTATTTATATAGGCAACCGTGAAGAAGGTACCCCAGCACCTCTTCTTTCTAAGAAGTGCGAGGGGATTTGACAGGTCATTGAAAACTCCAAACTTCTACAGGTGAACTTTGAAAAGAATACTGGCTGGTTGCCCCAGTCTGGTCTGGTCATCTGCGCACCCAGAAAAACAGGAGGCTGCAGAAGGTAGTGAACATAGCCAAGTCCAACACAGACTCTGACCTCCCATCACTGAAGACAACAATGTGAACCCTTGCCTCAAGAAGGCAGCCAATGTCAGAAAGGAGCCCCTGCACACATCTCTTCAAACTGCTACCTTCAACTAAAAAAGTATGGAAGCCTGAAGACTAGCATCTCCAGGTTCAAGAACGGCCATCAGTCTTTTGAACCTCCCCTCATTGAACTAATCATGGACTACTCCGACACGACAATTCTGTCTGCACTATTGTAATGCCACATTTTATCTTGCACTATATGATAATGGTGAATATTTATTACCTGTCCTTTTTATTTATCATCTCTTATTACTTCAATGTATATTATTGCAAGATTGTTTTAATGAAGATCTTGATTGGATGCAGCAGGTAAAAATTTTGGTGCATACTAGTATGTACGTTGCCCAATATATATAACAAAAAAAATATTAAAAATGTCTGTTTTATTCATTGACCAAAAACTATCCAAACATTTTTTTTAAATCACAAGTTGAGCATGTTATTATCTTGCTTTTCCAGGATCAGTCTTCAACCTTAAACAAGATGCTCCTTTCCATTCTTGGTCCCTTCCCACAACACACTCTCAGCTGCTGTGCAGTTCGTGTTAAAGGGTCGCAACATACCAGATCACCTCATCCAATAGAAACACATCTTACTATCAGTCTTTAATGCTGCGATCAGCATCTCGATGCACTTGTCACGGATAGTCTCCCCAGTTGACAGGAAAGGAGGGAGAATCACTGCTGAGGAGAACGTGGGGCTGATGGGGGAAGAAGGCGAATCCACCTTTCCTTTACTGGCACTGCCACTGTTAAAAACAGCTACATGTTAGATCATACGCAGACAGTGCAACCCACAACAGAAAGAACATCCAAAGAAGAGACCAAAATGCCTAAGCAAGTATGAGCTGAAGCCAACTGAGACATCGTATAAATGTAAAGATGGGGGGGGGGGGGGGGGGCGGTTTGCAGCAAATGATCAAACTTTCATCACTTTCCATCAGAAAACACTGGAACCATTCAGCAGGGCCTGGAGACAGAGAAAAAGGGTCAATTCTTCAGATTGATAACCTTTGATCAGAGCTAGGGAAGGCTATCAAGTTGAGACATCAAGACTGTTGCTCTCCACAGACATTGTCTGCCCAAGTATTTCTGAGGTTCAGTTTTTACAATTGGTTCAATAGATTCTTTTTTAAAAAACAAATATAAGGGAATTGGGTAAAACTTAATTCCATTGTTCAGAAAAATCAGTTAGAAAGCATGATCTATTTTTAAAAAGTGAGCAGGGAGTTGAGGAAAGTTCTTGAAAGGATGCGTGGCAGAGTTCAATTGAAGCAGAGAGCAATGAGTGGTGGAAATAAGATACCAGTTTATGGGATAAGTATAAGGGTGGGATTTCATAGCCTCACCATAGGAACCCTGCCAATGTGGTGTGAGTCTTTGAAAAAGCAATCCAGCTCTTCATTTCCCCTGCTCTTCCTCCATACTTCTGCAATTTTTATATACTTTTCCCAATTCTATTCCCAAAATCATTACTGAATCCAATTCCCCACACTTTCAAGTAGAACATTGTAGATCGGGGTTGCCAAACCACGGCTCCCAAGCCACATGCGGCTCTTTGACATATAATGTGCGGCTCGCAGGAATATGTTGGCTAAGACAGGAATCGTTCGAGCCAGTGGTCACAATGGAGGTGTTAGCAACTTGCAATTGAAAATATTAGACACATGTAAAAATCACCCCTGCTATTTTTAGCCCTAGCTCAGTGGCATAGCTCGGGAGGGTGTAGGGGTTCAACCACTCCCTCTGGACACATTCTTCGGAGGTGGCGCCTTCTAGAGCTGTGGGCTTGTGGGGTCCTGTGATGCGCTTCTGCAGGAGTCCACTGGCACATTGCCGTAGTCCTGAGGTGCGCTTGTGGCCCATGGGTGCATGGCAGGAGTCCTGTCGTGTGCTTGCGCTGGTAGCTCACTGACACATTGCAGGGAACTGGGCAGTGAGTACACAGTTCGGGGGTGGGGGGGGCATGTGCTCAAGGGGAAATCGGTCTGGCCACTGGCATTTGGGGAGGAATAGCTCGAAGAGTATTTATTTCTCTTTGGTTTTCAAAATTATAATTAGTGATAAAAGTTGTAAGTGCGATAAAAGTAATACAATGTTGGAAGAGTGGAGAGAACATCAAATTATAGGGTACCCGTGAATTTTGTGCTGTTTACAAAATTGCTGTTAGCACAAAGTAACATACTTAGTTAAGATTTTATTCTATATTTTGAACTAAATTACTTTAGGTAACTAATCTTTTCTGCGTACATTAATTTCCTTTATGCACTGGTTGTGGAACGTGCTGCACGCACAAGAAATAGTGGTCATGGCACATCTTTTTTATGTGCTTGCTCGCCCTAATGTTAGAACCTGCCTGCACCCTGCCCCAGCCACCTTTCTGTCTGAGCTCTCGACACCCCGAACGTACTTACTGTGGTCAAACATAGTATGCGTGTAATAGTTGATCCCCTAAATTTTACCCTAAAAATTGTCCAGAAAATTCAACTATTACATGCGCATACAGTATGTGTACTTTTTTGATAATTGAAGGTAATCCAAATTAGCAGTTTAAAAACCACTGCTATGAATTCTGACAGAATATACAAAACAGAATAGCTGTATTGTATACAGATATGATTTTGGGAGATAAAGTGTGGCAGGTTTTTTTTAGTGTAGATCACATACAAACATTTCAAAACAGATCTCATTTAAAATACTGGAGCTCTGCTCATGCTAGACAGTCTGGCTCCGAGAGCCTTTGCAAAAACTTTGAAGAGTGCCCAAGGGATGCCACTAATGGATTGTTGTTTTGAAAAGTAACAGATGAAAGAACTCATTGGAGCCACAGACTGTCTGAGTGCAGTTTGTTGTTCTAAGAGGGTCATGTGGTTTTGCAAGGAGAGAGAGAAAAACATGCTTTTCTGAGAGAGAGAGAGAGAGAGAGAGAGAGAGAGAGAGAGAGAGAGAATTCAGTTCTACAGTACTACAGTCAGCAGCAGCTGGGACTGGAACAGGACAAGCTGGAAAGCTTGTGGAAAAAACCCATTTTGAAGATGGGTTGTGAATGCTTATTTCAATCTGGTTAAAGTCCTTATGGTCCATACAAGAGCAGAGGACTGGCTGCGTAATGTTTCACTTGAAATAAAAGAAATAAAAAGGAACACTGTGGTGGCCTGAAAGAAAGAGGTTATTATCTGGAAAACCCTAATGGGGCAAGTTTCTTTGGCAAGATACTGAAGTGACTGATAGAAGTACCGTAAATATGCATATATAATGCATTTCAAGTAGAATGCGATTCCCCCCATTTTTGAGGGGTAAAAGAGAGAAAGTTTTTACCCCCGTGTATAATACAGCCTCCTCCCCTTGCCCGCCTGATTCGCACTGCCGTCTCTTTCCCCCTTGACCACCCAATTTGTGCTGCCGCCTCTCTCCTCCTCAACCGCCCAATTCACGCTGCCGTCTCTCTCACCCTCACAATTCGTGCTGCAGTCTCTTTTCCCCCCTCGCCTGCCGAATTCGCGCTGCCGTCTCTCTCTCTCTCTCGCCCGCCCGATTCACGCTGCTGTCTCTCTCTCCCCCTCACCTACCCAATTCGTGCTGCCATCCCTCTCCCCATCACCAGCACAATTTGCGGTGTCATCTCTCTCCCCCACGAATTGGGCAGGCGATTCACGCTGTCTTGGTTCTCCCCCCTCGCCCACCCGATTCATGCTGGTGCCTCTCTTCCCCATCAGCACCCAGGATGGCGGTCGGAAGGGATGAGACAGTGAACCTCCACGAGAACTTTGGTCGCCCGATCTGGAAGTGGACTGTCTTGTCTCCATACATCCAGATCTCTGTTGCGTTTGCCGCATGGAGTAGAGGTCCTCGAGGTCGGTTCCTGGACTCGATGGCCATGGCCGGGATGATGCTGATCTGGGCCCCAGTGTTGACGAGGAACCGCCGGCCGCTGACTGAGTCCCGCAGGTAGAAGAGGCTGTGTCCTTGGCCAGCTGCCACAGCCATTAACAGCGGCCGGCCTGCTCGTTTCCCTGGAACGAGCAGGGCTGACGACATTTCCAAGCCTTGGCTCCCCAGCGCTGGTGGTAGAAGCAGAGGCCTGGAGCGGAGCAGATGCCGTGCCCCTGGTTATGCTCTTGGTGGCCCCTGCAGGGGCTGGATGCTCTACCGCAGTGATAGGTCATGCCCGTGCCTCATGACTTGCTGGACCACCGAGCCCTTCGGGAATCGCTCGAGCCATAGCTCTTGTGCCTTCTTCGGGTTGGTAAAATTCTCTTGGGCCATTAACGGCCGGATATCCTCGGGCAGATGGTCGAGAAAAATGGGCAGTTGGTGTGATCACCCATCAGCGCGAGCATCTCGTCCATCAGCTCCATCGGGGACCTGTCCCCCAGGGCGTCGAGGTGCAGCGTCCGAGTGGCACGCTGACGCCTGGATAGTCCGAGAGATCGTGTGAGCACTCTCTTCATGGTCTCATATTTGTCTTCGGCGAGTGGGTGTGAACGAGGTGCAGCACGCATTTGGCGGTGGCCTCGTCCAGGGCAGTGACCACATGTTAGAATTTGGTCGTGTCGGATGAAATCTGGTGGAGGTGAAACTGAGCCTCCGCGTGGCCGAACCAGGTCTCCAGCTCCTGAACCCAGAATTCAGGCAGCTTGATAGCTATAGCACTGATCCCAAGTTCGTTCATGATGGGTTCAAAGACATTTGAACCAGTCAGGGTCACCAATTGTAGCGGCAGCTACGCTGCTACTGAAAGAACACACAACCAGATGGGTTGAGCTCAGTGAGCAGAACTGATTTATTGCAGGTTGCTGGACTGGACTTGTACTCCCAGTCCGGACCTGGCTGAGAACCGTGCTGGGGGGTGCTGACGTCACCCAAGCGTCACGTGGTCCCCCAGTGCAGGCTTCTAAGCCCTGTGCTGAGAAGAAGGGGAAACCCACGATGGTGTCATTTTGGCCGGCTGCCCTGCCGCGTGGATTACAAGCGGGGCCGGTTCGCCTGCCTAGTGGTGTGCCGCCACAGCAGATACAATGCCTCCCCCTCCGTGCAGCAAACATTAATAGCTCCAAGGGATGCACTCATTGAGAATGATAAAGGCAATCCATGTCTGAAATTAAGCACCAAGAGAGATACAAACTTTGCCATTCACAAAGATGGCTACAAGTAACCAACATTTCCTACAATAACCTACATTCTATCTGCATGCAAGGCAGCAACATGCAATGGATAGGAACAGGAATTTATTGCTGGGGACTTGCATGGAAATGTATTTCAATTTATTAGATTCAAATAAGAGGGAAGAAATCTTAATAGAGCACAAAACCACCTTTTATGTTGCTTTGTATGGAAAAGAACAGGAACTTGCCTCTCAGAACAATAAATATCAATTACACAGTGCTCTTTGGTAAATGATTTCAGGTCAGTACTGAGATAGTAAACGTTAGCAAAGATTTGTCAAAGAGGAATTCTAGCTGAAAAGACGTTGCATTTTGGGGTTGGAGAAAGAGACCAGATGGATAGAAGTTGGGTTGGAAGAGGGAGAAGAATCTGAAAATGTCAGCTACAATCCTTGTTTCTAATTACAAGTGGCCCCAAATTACATTAAATAATCTGGACAAAATATTTTTTTTAAATTTATATTTCAACATACAGCACGGTAACAGGCCCTTTCGGCCCACAAGCCTGTGCTTCCCAATTACACCCAATTGACCGACATCCCCGGCACATTTTATAGGGTGGGATGAAGTTGGAGCACCCGCAGGAAACCCAAGCAGACACAGGGAGAACATACAAACTCCTTACAGACAGTGCTGGATTCAAACCTGGATAGCTAACCATGCTGCCCTATTAAATAAGTCTGATCTCTAGATTCATGTCGTTCAAACCACTCAACTAGCTCATGCTCCCTCAACTAAGGCACAAAAAATTGTCACAATTGATAAAAGGAAAACCTATGATAATCTACACTGATACAAGTCAATACATTCAGGAGTTTTGAAAAATACCCATTTCAGATGGCCTCTATTTCTACAATGCTTACATGATAAAACGTAATTGATTTTCATCTTTCTTACCTGTTGAAGGCTTTCATAACAAATCCAAGATGATTGAAGATTTTCAGAATGACTG